>NC_084797.1:89604422-89911644 GCF_963169125.1 Humulus lupulus | reverse complement strand
TCTATAATTACAAGAGTTCAATCTCATATTTATAGTGGAATAATCACGAGATTAATAAATTAAGATTATTTAATTAAAGAGTTTAATTAATAATCTCAAATTTATTGGAGCTTGGAATTATAGGTCCATAGGCCCCCATAGCGGCTCTATCAACACTGTTCAAGGTAAGAGTTGATATGAAGGGAAAATAGTTTAAAGACATATTTAGGAAGAAATTTGTTCTTCAGGCCAAATATGCAATTATATGATAATGGTGATTAATTAATTAATTACAAATTAGTTGTAGTTAACCAAATTAATTAATATTTAATTATTATATAATTTTTGAAATTATATTAAATAATTAAATTAATTTTCGAAATTTAATTAAATAATTAATTAATTATAATTTTTTGAAATTATAATAAATTAAATATTTAATTTCGAAAGTTTGGGTTTAATTAATTAGTAGAATTAATTAAATATCTTTATTTGAGTGGGAGAAAATAATCTGATAAGTTCAAATTGGATTTGAATTTAAAAGATTAATATTTATTCAAATAATTATTTATATTTGATAATTAATTAAAAAGATAATTAATTTGAATTCAAATTTGAATTAGTTATCAGGTTGTTAGATCTGACAAAGAAATTTGAATAAATAATTAAATAAAATTTGAAAAATAAATATCCCTAGAAATTAGGAAGCTACACGTTCACACACAGTCCAGGACTGTGTGTGGCGTGTAGCACCAGTGTTTTTTAGGGATGAGATTTTCAATTTTATTTATTTAGTTAATTAATTAATGGATAATTCGAAAATTGGTTTTTGGATTTTTCATTAATGGAATAATTAATTAATTAAAAATTAAATTGTAAAATGGTTACAGATTTAATTTTTAAATTTTGAATTTTTTCTGTTAAGTATGACTGATCAGAAAATTATTAAGACAAGAAGAAAAAAAAAAGAGTGAGACTACTCTGAACATTCGCTCTGTGAAAATAGAACGATAGTTTTCTCTCCCTGAAAATAAAGAACCAATTCTCAGGCCTATTCTCTTGATCTCATGTGTTGAGTACATCAAGAAGAATCACAAATAAACTATCCTTCATTCTCTAAGTGCCCACACATTTCTTGAGGTGTAGAGAATGCTTTGGAAGATCTTGGTGTGAGTACGTGGGAGCGGCTTGGATAGGAAGATCGTTCTAAATACGAGAAGATAGCAAGGACACTTGATAGGCTTCAAGAGGTATGATTTCTATCACTATCTTGTTTATGATTGATGTATGTATATTAATGGATCCGCATATTTAAAGGTAGTTTAAATATGTTACAAAATTTTTGTTGTACACTGGGCCAACCACACCACCTTTCCGCTGTGTATTAGGAAACTCGTTCCTAACAGACCTGTCCATTGGCCTGTGGATATGCAACCGAAGAAAAACTTTTAATAACGTCGTGCTTTTCACAGAAATTGGTGAAGAGATCACTGTCAAACTGGGTTCCATTATCTAACACGATCTTTTTAGGAAGCCCAAATCGGCATACAATATTTTTCACCACAAAGTCCAAGACTCTCTTTGAAGTGATGGTTGCCAAAGGCTCGACCTCTACCCACTTCCTGAAATAGTCAATTGCCACCACCGCGTAACGAACTCCTCCCTTTCCCATAGGTAGGGATCCTATTAAGTCAATTCCCCATACTGCAAATGGCCATGGGGATGAGATCATCATTAGCTCAACTGGAGCAACTTGGGCGATTGTGGCGAAGCGCTGACATTTGTCTCATTTATGAACATGGGAGATGGAATATTTTGTTAAAGTGGGCAAAAAATAACCCTACCTTAATATTTTTAAGGCTAGGTTTTGCCCCCCAGCATGATCTCCACAAAAGCCTTCATGCACCTCTTGCAGAATGGTTTTAGGCTCCTCACGTAGAACACACTGTAGAAGAGGTAGTAAATGACCATGTTGATATAATGTTCCATCCACTATCACATACCTCGGAGCTTGATATAGTATCTTTCTCGCATCCTTTCTTTCGTCAGGTAGCCTTCCTGTTGTAAGGTATTCCACAATGGGGGTCATCCAGGTCGGCCTTGTGTCAATCATCTTGACCTCTACCATTTTTTCTTCCACGCTTAAACTCTCCAAGAATTCCACTGGTACTACATTCAAAGTCTTAGCTTCCTTAGTGGTGGCAAGCCTTGCCAAAGCGTCAACATTAGAGTTCTGCTCACGAGGTATCTGTTCAACAGTACTATACTTAAATTCTGATAGCTCTCCCTTCACCTTAGCTAAATAAGCCGCCATCTTGGTACCACGCGCTTGATATTCCCCCAACACCTGATTGACCATGAGCTGGGAATCGCTATAACACTGGACGACCTTTGCTTTCAGTTCCTTTGCCACTCTAAGTCCAGCTAACAAAGTCTCATACTCGGCTTCATTGTTAGATGCTTCGAATTCGAATCTCAGACCTGTATGGAATTGATGCCCCTCTGGAGAGATCAATATGATCCCAACTCTGGATCCATTCTCGTTAGATGATTCATCCACGCTTTACCATACCTTGCACAATTGGCAAATTTGAATGTAAACACGCTTTTTGTGTTCTGGGGGCGAGTATTAATCTGATGCCCTTATTATCTGTGTTCAGAAGACTTGGCTTGGGTGAGGCAAAACCAACAACCGTCACTCTACAACTAGCAGACCGATCAGTGACACATCCACGTGATATTATTGAAGATGTTCTTGTGAAGGTGGATAAGTTTATATTTCCTGCTGACTTTATCGTTCTGGACATGGAGGAAGATATGGATGTACCTATTATTCTCGGTAGACCATTTCTAGCCACGGGTCAAGCTCTTATTGATGTTCAAAAGGGAGAGCTTAAGCTTAGAGTTCAAGGAGAAGAGGTGGTATTTAATGTCTTCAAGGCCATGAAGTATCCGGTGGCTAGTGACTGTTGCTATAGTGTGGATGTGATAGAGAAGGCAGTCTCTAAAAGAAGGATGAATAGTGATGCCTTAGAGGCAGTATTAATAGGTGATGAGGTCGACGATGATGATGCTGAGATAAGAGATTATGTAAACTGGATCAATTCCTACCAACCATACTGGAAGAAGTTTGAAGAATTAGCAGAAGCGCCTGATAAACCACTAACATCCATTCAGCAGCCACCGCAGTTGGAATTGAAGGCTCTTCCAGATCATTTGAGATATGCATACTTGGGAGAGAATGAGACTTTACCTGTAATTGTTTCAGCTGACCTTTCAAAAATAGAATTGAAAAAATTGTTGAGGGTTTTAAGGGATCATAAATTGGCCATTGGGTGGACATTGGCAGATATTAGAGGAATAAGTCCCTCAACAGTAATGCATAAAATTTTATTGGAGGAGAATAGCAAGCCATCTATAGAGGCTCAGAGAAGACTCAATCCAGCCATGAAGGAAGTTGTACTTGAGAAGATTCTTAAATGGTTGGACGTTGGAGTGATCTACCCAATTTCTGATAGCACATGGGTGAGCCTAGTACAAGTGGTACCTAAAAAGGGTGGTATGACCGTGGTAAAAAATGAAAACAATGAACTCATTCCAACAAGAACTGTAACGGGGTGGCGGATTTGTATTGATTATCGCAAGCTCAACAAGGAAACAAGGAAGGATCATTTTCCTTTGCCTTTCCTTGATCAAATGCTTGACAGATTAGTAGGCCACAGCTACTATTGTTTCTTGGATGGGTATTCAGGGTACCATCAGATTGCTATTGCACCAGAGGATCAAGAGAAAACAACATTTACATGTCCCTATGGCACATTTGCTTTTAGGAGAATGCCATTTGGATTATGTAATGCTCCAGCAACATTTCAACGGTGAATGATGGCTATATTTTCAGATATGGTAGAAAGGTGTATTGAGATATTCATGGATGATTTTTCTGTTTTTGGCTCGTCGTTTGACCTCTGTTTGGGTAACTTGGAAAACGTGTTGAATCGTTGTGAAAAGGCAAATCTGGTGTTGAATTGGGAGAAATGCCATTTAATTGTAAAAGAGGGGATTGTTCTAGGACACAAAATTTCTAGAGATGGTATTGAGGTGGATAAGGCAAAGATTGCAACAATTGAAAAATTACCACCTCCGGTGTCAGTAAAAGGAGTAAGAAGTTTCCTTGGCCATGCGAGATTCTATAGGCGATTCATCAAAGATTTTTCCAAAGTATCTAAGCCTCTCTCTTCACTGTTAATGAATGGTGTGGTTTTTGATTTCAATGAAGAGTGCCTTCATGCATTTAAGGTACTAAAGGAGAAACTCATATCTGCGCCTATAGTTGTGGCACCTAACTGGGACTTACCATCTGAATTGATGTGTGACGCTAGTGACTATGCATTGGGAGCAGTTTTGGGGCAGCATAATGATAAGGTATTTTGCTCAATTTATTATGCTAGTAGAGCTCTCAATGATGCACAGTTGAACTACGCCACCACAGAAAAAGAGTTGTTAGCCATAGTCTTTGCGTGTGACAAGTTCAGACCCTATCTGATTGGTAATAAGGTGATTGTGTATACTGATCACTCTGCAATTAAGTATCTGATGACTAAGAAGGATGTAAAGCCTCGCTTAATTAGATGGTTTTTATTTCTACAAGAGTTTGATATGGAGATTCGCGATAAAAAGGGTACTGAAAACCTTGTAGCAGATCACTTGTCTAGACTAGAAACAGAAGAGTGTCATAATGAGAAAGCTGTGCAGATCAATGAGTCCTTTCCAGATGAACAATTGTTTGGGGTAGATAAACATTCTGCTGTGCCTTGGTTTGCAGACATTGTGAATTTCCTTGTTGCAAAGGTTGTACCTCCTGAAATGACAAGGCAACAGTTGAAGAAATTTTACTCTGAAGTGAAGCATTACTACTGGGAGGAACCTGTTCTATATAAGCATTGTGTTGATCAAATTATTCGGCATTGTGTACCTGAGGATGAAATGCATTCTATTCTTGCCCACTGCCACAACTTTCAATGTGGTGGTCATTTTGGAGCCACAAGAATAGCAGCAAAGGTATTGCAGAGTGGTTTTTACTAGCCAACTTTATTTAAAGATTCTAACGTTTTTGTGAAGGCCTGTGATCGGTGTCAGCACACAGGCAATATCTCTAGGAGAAATGAGATGCCTCTCAACATGATTTTGGAAGTCGAGTTGTTTGATGTTTGGGGCATTGACTTCATGGGTCCGTTTCCGCCGTCATACAATAATGAGTACATTATGTTAGCCGTTGACTATGTGTCCAAATGGGTGGAAGCTTCTGCGACAAAGGCCAATGATAGTAAAACGGTGTTAAACTTTCTCCATAAACACATTTTCACTCGTTTTGGTACACCCCGAGCTCTCGTTAGTGATGAAGGGAGTCATTTTGTTAACAAGCAGCTTGATACACTTTTAGCTCGCTACGACGTATACCACCGCATTGCCTTGCCATATCATCCCCAGTCAAATGGTCAAGCGAAAATTTCAAATAGGGAAGTGAAAAATATCCTTGAAAAGACTGTGGATAGTTCAAGGAAAAACTGGTCAAAGAAGTTGGATGATGCACTATGGGCCTACAGAACAGTGTTTGAAACACTGATAGGTATGTCCCCATATCGCTTAGTTTTTGGGAAAGCTTGCCATCTTCCAGTAGACCTAGAGCACAGGGCATACTGGCAATGAAGAAGTTAAATATGGATTGGACTGTTGCTAGTGAAAATAGAATTTTGCAATTGAATGAACTTGATGAATTTCATAACGAGGCATACGAAAATGCAAAAATCTATAAGGAGTGTACAAAAGCTTGGTACGACAAGAATTTAATCAGAAGAGAATTTTAACCGGGACAGCAAGTACTCCTTTATAATTCACGGATGAGGCTATTTCCAGGCAAACTAAAATCCAGATGGTTGGGTCCATTTACTGTGGTGAAGGTGTTTCCATATGGCTCGGTGGAGGTGCAAGGAAAAAATGGAGAGCCTTTCAAGGTGAATGGGCAGTGGTTGAAGCCATATCTAGGCGGTATGTTTGATCAAGCAAAGTCGATCCTTCTTTTGAAGCCTCTTTGAAGAAGAGTTCAATGTCCGACCAAATGACGTTAACGACAGCACTCGTAGGAGGCACCCTATTTATTTGTATTATTTATCTTACTTTGGAACTTGTAAATAATGGATATTTGATTTATTTGTGGACTTTTTGAATCGTGAAAAACGTGAAAAATGAAAATAAATGAAAAGATTGAAGAAAAAGAAAAAAAAATGAAAAATCCTTAAGGGCCGCGACATAGATACATTGGGCTGCGACATTGCTCGTTCCAAAGGCTCACGATTTCTGAAAGAAAGAGGCGGGCTGCAACATGGAAATGAAGGGCCGCGACATTGAAACCCATATTTCCCAGAAGATAGAGGCGGGCCGCGGCATGGACAAACTAATGCCGCGGCATTAACCCCAATAATTTTTAAGCGGGCCGCGGCATTGAATGGCTAGAGTCGCGGCCCGTGTGCGCAGTCAGGGGTAAAAAGCCCTAATTTCATCCCCTTCCTCATTCATATTCACATTTTCATTTTTACCATCACTAAAAGCCTCCTTTCTCTCTCAATTTTCACAACCCCCTTCTCCATTGTGATAATTTCATCTGCCAAGGAGACAAAAAGAAAAAGCATTGTTACATGCAAGTAAGTGTCTCATATCCATTCTAGTGATTTCTCAATAGAAGATAGAATATATTCTGTCATTGTGGACTATTTTATGTTTTTTGTGTGAGAAATCTAGGGGGTTTGTTGTTTTTTCTGGTGTAAGTGGTTGGGTTGGTTGTTTATTGTAACTTGGTAATTTTTGGGGGAGTGAAAACCAAGGAGAAGTTCTACTCAATTTTTTTTAAACAATTTGGGGGGGGGGGGGGGGGGGGGTTTAGTTTGTTATTGTATTGCAAAAAAATAATGGGTCCTAAGCGAAATCCTCCTAGAGATGCCTCTTCGAAGAAAGCCTCTTCATCCCGAACTCAACAAACACCACCTCCTCCTGCCGATTATGATACTCAGTTATTTGTCAATAAGCAAGCGGCTGATATGTTTAAAAAAATTCATGAGAAATCTGTGGTTAGGGAGCGGAGATTTGAGTTTCAATATAAACCGTTTGAAAATAGTCCTTCCTATGATCTCATTCGGGCCGAGATAGTGAGATGTGATTGGGGTTTTTTCTGCAACTCTACCCGTGTTGGAATGGCCAATTACTCCCAAATGTTTGAGTTCTACGCCAATTTCCCATACTGTGATGCAGAAAAGCAAAACTTTATTAGGGGTAAAAAGGTGCCTACTGAAATTTATTCATTTAACTCATTCATGCACCTCCCTACATTGTCTGCGCTTGATGATGAGAATTGGCAGTTGGCCCACTTTAGCGAGCCGGATTGTGATGCAGTGGCTAAAGTTTTGAGTATGGAAGGGGCTCGGTTTAATTATCATCATGGCAAGCCAAAAGACATGAACCAGTGGCAACTTAATCCAATTGCTAAGGCATGGGTTTATTTTGTTATTTCCCGCTTATTGCCGACCTCTCATGTTTCCACTGTTGATAGAGAGCACTGTTTATTGGTATATGCTATTATGACAAAGATGACAATTAATGTGGGCCGAATCATTCATTACAGCATTCACAACATCAGTAGATTCAATACTACTGCTGGTGTTGCTCATGGTACTTTTATCTCGACCCTGTGTGCTACTTATGATGTACCGGTCTTCGCTAGGGATCTAGTTTGGAAGCCCATGGGGCCAATTAATCAGACTTTGTTTGCTGCATTTCCTTCGGCCTCTCTTACCCCGCCGTCACCTGGGCAGCATTATAAGCATCGACGGGCTGATGACGCAGCTGACACTGATCATGTGGAGGAGGAGGGAGCTGATGAAGCGAGCCCTAGTAACCCACCTTCGAATTTTGCACTTGGTGGCCCTATTGATGAGCACACGCAGCGCACGCATGATCGATTGGATTATCTTATTCGCCAAAATCAATATTTAATCCAATCGCATCATGCGCAAAATCAACATTACAATGACTTCCTGGCACAACAGAATGAGTTCGGGCGGGTTCATATAGAGGAGTTGAATGCCTTAGTCACCAGGTGGACTATGAGTTCTGCTGATGAAAATTACTTCACTCCTCCGCCTCAGTTCAATCCATACAACCCGCCACCACCACCTCCGCCATACTGATGTGGCGTGCTTTATGAGGTAAGTCTTCTTTCTTTAGTCTTCATGTCACATTGGGGACAATGTGAAATTTAAATTTGGGGGAGGGGCTTATCATTTATTGTTTTTATCTTTGTTCTGTTAATTTTAGTTTTTACTGTTGAGCAGTTAAGCTGAAAAAAATTGGTTTTAATATCGTTTGTCATCATTTGTGAAATAATAATTGTGTAAATAACTGTGTGCTTGGTTGATTACTCTTGGGATTAATTTTAATTTCCAATTGAGGCATTTGGGTTAATTGTGAGAGTGATTAGACTGAAATTCTGGTTGAAAAATGCAATTGATATTTCGCGAATGATGACAATGTGTTATGGACAAAATGGAGGCTTAACTGTTTGTGTGTTGAGTTATGCTTTAAGTCTAAAGTCAATCTTTACTCGAGGGTGAGTAAAGGTTAAGTTTAAGGGAGTTTGTTGAGTCTAGTTTTTGTCATGTTTAGGTGGTGTTTTAAGTAGTCTTTTATCTCATTATTCTTTCATTTAGTGCGGGTTTATGCTGTTGTTTGTTTGTTTTTGTGAATATCAGGAAGAATTGAGTAGTTGGAGGAAAATGTCCAAAAAAAGAGAAGAAATATCCAAGTTTTATAATATTTTTGAGACAGGATGGATCTCAACATGATTTGGAGGCATTGGTGAATTTTCGGGCTTAAAATTTGAAGAATTGAGAAATATCTTAAGGGTCGCGGCATGAGCAAAGTAGAGTCGCGGCTAGCCAGTGAAACAGAACCTATGTTTTGAAGGAGAAACTTGAGCCGTGGCATGGCTAAGGAGAGCCGCGGCATAGAAGGGCAACAACCCAGAAATTGCAGATACGGGCTGCAGCATGGCTAAGGAGAGTCGTGGCATGGAAAGGCAGATTCGTGAAGGATTTAAGATATGGGCCGCGACATGGTACATAGAGAGCCACGGCCCGCCTCTTCAAAAACTGAAATTTTTTAGGTTTTATAAGAAGAAAGATAGGAAAAAGAAAGGACAAATTTTTTGATTGGAGAGTCTTGGAGGCTGGGAAGGCTAGGAGCATTCAAACTGCTTGTTTTTCATCTATTTTCTGATGTTATTTTTAATTGTCTTTGTGATTAGAATTATGATTATGAACCAATTTTCCGTTTAGGATTTTTAATTGAATCACTTGAATCCCTATTATTAATTAATGCAATTTCAATTTCCTTCTTCATTCTCTTTCAATTCCGTATAGCCTATTCTTAATTATTGATTATTAATTTGCCATCTATAGTCATTATCTATATGTTTTTGAATCAAAATCTAAGAAGTGCGATTTGAATTTGCTTTGGTTATATTGGACATAACTCTAATTTGGAACGAGAGTATCCATATTAATTGTGTAACTATTTATTGAGTTGTTGAGATTAATGCTATCTTTGTGAGTCAATTTACCATAGAAATATAGGAAATTGTCACCTAGGTTGAGTTTATAATTCATAGTATGATTATAGGCTGCTTTTATCAACTCGTTAATTGAATTAGGTAGAAAGAAGAAGTATTTAGTATTTTGTATTAGGAAATGATAGGGAGGATAGTTGATGAGATTAAATATCCTAATTATTTCTTCAGTGTTTAAATCCTAGGTTTTGCTATTATTTGTTATTTTATTTAATTTTTAAGTATTGTTCCTGCATATTATATTTTCTTTTGCTTTGTCTATAAGAATCGAAATTCTAATTGACCAAATAGAAAGAGAAATTAATTGACTAGTAATTAAGGATTCAGTCCTTGAGAACGATACTTGGTTTTACCAAGGTTATTACTAAATTTGCGATACGTGCACTTGCGTAGCATATAAATTCCGCAACAGCCGTGCCCTGCAATACAAACTATAGGGCTACGCCCTGCTCAATGGGTACAACAATTTTCTTACTTGTGCCCTGAGCTTTTCGAGCACCGATATCCCGAGCATAGTCCCCTAGTTCGAGTCTCACTGAAAACCTAGTCACAATGCATCAACAACATTCATCCATAAAGTTATATTCCATTAAATAACTAGGTTATAATTATAGTCTCCGGGACCTTGAATTCTATCAACCGAGGTGATAAAATCCATCCCGAGCCTTAACTTTTCGATTCCCGAGCCTAAAACCTTCTTGGGGTCTAAAAACTCACTAAGCATCGCGGCCCCATAGTCCCATGCCGCGGCCCGCCTCAACCAGAAACCCAACCCCCAAAATTAGCCTATGCACAGTGCGACCCAACCTATAGTGTGCCGTGGCCCGCCCCTCTTCCTGGCCTCCCAACTGTTCTAGAGGGCCGCGACTCAGCAAGAACAATGCCACGACCTGACCCTTCAAACCAGAAAAATCCCCCATTTTCATAACTAAAACAAAGCCAATTTACCCCAAAATCAATATAACAATCCAATTCAATCACCACAGAAGTTCAACTATAGTCCCAGCAACAAAACCTAACAAGAACTAACCCTAAACCTCATCTAGAAACTCAAGAGTGATCCACCACCTAGCTCACATGCATAACCTTGAAACACCAACAAAACTCAGCATAAACCCAGATAATTAAGTGCTAGGATCCTTACCTCATTGATAGCTTTGCCCTTGAGTTAATCCTCAATCACAGCCAGCTTCAATTCCCTTGATAAGTAAGCCCAAATTCTCTAATACATCAAAGTCCTCAAGCTTCCAAAGAGAGAGAAACACCAAGATAGGGAGAGGGCCGGTTCACCAAGTTTCTGAATGTTTCCTTAGTTTTTGTTTTACTTATCCTAGGTTACTTAAGTTTGCTCCAAGGCTCGGGGTACCAAAAACGTCCCCGAGGGAAAAATGGTAAATTTCCCCAATAATCCCTCCTAAACGTTCTAACTTCAAATATATCTCCAAATATTTATTTTCATAACCCGATAACCCAATAAAATGTCTAATGCTCGAAATAACCCTCGACTCGCCCTAAGTCGGGTATTTGACCCCGTTGTGACTTTCTAGCTAAACCGCTCCCTAGGACTGTCTTGGATAGTGCAACACAAATATATCACAAATATTACATTTATGCCCTTAATGGGCTAAAATTACAAATATGCTCCTAATAACCAAACGGGGCCCACATGCATAATTAATTCACCTAAACATGCATCTCTAATCACATACTCATCAAATTCACACATTAACATAATAAACCACTTATTGCCCTCCAGGCATGCTAATTAAGGCCCAAAGCCTTATTAGCAAATTTAGGATGCTACAAATATGTTGTTAAAATATTTTATTTGTAGTCTTTGACACAAGAAAAGGAATTTTCCACAATTTTTGTTTGGTTTTTTTTTGTCGGGCTTCCACAACTTTTGTTTGTGTTGAAATAGTTCTTTTTTTTTATTATTACTAAGGGGTGGGGTGGGGGAAGGGATTGAACATTTGAACTTCTCTTTAAGATGAAAGGTGTAGAAATGTTGGTATTAAATATGAAAATTAGATTTCGCAGCGGAATGTGTTCTTTAAAAAAATTATTAATACTAGCTAGGATCATACATATATAGATCTATTAAATCAAATACAAATAGATTAGAGATTACACAGCCTATCAAGAGTCCGCAAATCTTTTTGTATAAATCAATGATCTTCCTATCCTTATTATGAAAGCTCGCACCTTGATCTTGCAGACCAATCCTCAACACACAAGGATGTGTGTGGGCACGTAGGATTCAAAATGTTGATTTATAACTCACTAGATGTACTCAACACATGAGATCTAGTTAGGTTTGATAGAGAGAGGATGTTGTGAATAAATTTTCAGGTTTAGAAAAATCTATCGTTTTCTTTTTTTGAGAGAGATAGTGTGACGGTCAAAACTTATGAAAAACAACTTCTTGAAAAGCATCGCTTCTTTACCTGTTTATAAAGATAATTAACTAATTTAGTTAATATTTATTTTATTTAAAATAAAACTGATTAGTTATAACCTATTTAATTATTTAGTTTAAATCATATTTAAAAAGAATAATTAAATAATAAATTATTTGAAATTCAAAATTCAAATCCCAGTGATAGGAAATATCCTCATGTGGCGCCACATTAGGGTTTTTCCTAATTTTCTCATTTGTTTCTTTAATTAATATTTAAGACAATATATTTATCCCAAAATAAATATCAGTTAATTCAAAATTAATTTTATCTTAAAATGTTAGTTTTAAATAAATAGATATCTTATTATAAATAAGATAATTATTAATATCTATTTATATTAATCCAAACATGATTAATATTTATTTTAACATATAGTTTTTGAAAATAAAAACTATATAGTTAAATAATTAATTAATTCATAATTAATCAATTTCCTATAACTATCACATAATTATTTTCTTACCTTAGAAAATTTATTCATTTTCAATTAAGTCATTCTCTCTAAATCTTTCTTTTGACATCATTACCCTTGACAGTGTAGGACAGAGGTGATCTGGGGACCATGAACCTATAATACAAAGATCCAATAAACTAAATTATTACTTAAAATCTTTAATCTAATAATATTATTTATTAATTCCATGATTAATCCACTATAAATATGGAATTGTACTCTAAGTATTTGTAGAATTATATTTACAGAATTTTCTCTTGTAGTCCATTGATATAATCTATAAATGTAGTTATGTCCTCCATTTATTGGTTTGTTAATTAGAGTTGGTCAAGATTACCATTTACTCTTCTAATTTCCTCTTGATCCTTAAGTACCATTAATTCACTAGCGAATAATTAATTTATAATCAAATTAAAGATTTGAGCTCAATAACTATTCAGTTCTAGAATTAACCCTTAAGGGAACCAATATTCGATCTGTTAGGAAAGTATGAATTCCATTATTATAAATCATGTTCCAAGCCATTCATGATATTGAATCTCCAAAACAAAAGTCATTAGTCTCATTTTACTAAGAAACCTTAACGAGTGATTCAAAAAATTCAATAAACACAAACAGGAGTTCATGAATACTCATGATTTAGACTGATCTACAAATGATTATCTATTATGATAAGAATTTAATCATTATGTCAAACAACAATTTTATAAAGATAATTAATTCTCATAAGTCATGTCATATATAATGTGAAAGTGAGAGAGAGAATTATTGAATGAGTGCTAATATGTTCTGGCTTATTCCTGAAGCCTATTCTACTATATCCCTTAATCATGAAGACAAAAATGCCCATAATGATAACTCAGCCCGTTATTGCCCTTAAGGGGAAAATGGTCATTTGCCCTGATTCCCACTAATTCCTCGAGTCGTCCTACGAATTCCCAATTAATCCCGACATGCCCAACTAATCACCAAATACTTACATGTTACTCAAAAAATCCAAAATATACGTTAAATTTCCCAAAATATCCATAAGCTTACCCCAAGTCGGGGATTAGACCCCGTTGTGGCTATTCTGATAATTCGCTCACTAGGATCGCCTCGAGCCGAATACTGCAAATATATCCACATAATAATGTGGTCTCAATCATTTAATCTATATAATCATATTTATGCCCTCAATGGGCCAAAATTACAAATATTCCCTTAAAACAAGAACAGGCCCACATGCATATTTAATACTCATAACATGCATACACATTCATATTATTATATAAGTCATGCATGCCACATAGTCACGCATTTAAATAATTAATTACACACATATATCCAATTACGCCCTCCTGACACACTAATCAATGCACTAAGCCTTATTAGCAATGTCCAAAGACACCCTAGGAAGCAGAGGACATGTGAAAGTATCCCTATGCTTCAGTAGTTGGGAGTCTAATGTATGCTATGTTGTGTACTAGGCCCGGCATATGCTATGCAATAAGGATTGTGAGTCGTTATCAATCAAATCCTGGTTTGGAACACTAGATTGTAGTAAAGCACATTCTTAAGTATCTAAGGAGAACGAGAGATTATATGCTTGTATATTCAGGGGTGAGTTAAACCCTACTGGATACACTAATACTGATTTCCAATCAGACAAAGATAGTCGTAAGTCGATGTCTGGGTTAGTGTTCGCTCTTGGTGGAGGAGCTGTAGTCAGGAGATGTATTAAACAATCTAGTATTGCAGATTTAACCATGGAAGTTGAGTATATAGCGTCTTGTGAAGCAACTAAGGAAGCAGTTTGGTTGAGGAAGTTCTACACTAATCTAGAAGTTGTTTCAGATATGGATAAGCCACTAATCCAGTATTGTGAAAACAGTGGAGCAGTAGCTAACTCCAAAGAACCTAGAAGCCACAAGAGAGGAAAGCATATAGAAAGGAAATACCATCTAGTTAGAGAGATTTTGCACTGAGGTGATGTGACTGTTATGAAGATAGTGTCAGAATAAAACCTGACAGACTTCTTTACCAAAACACTTCCTGCAAATTCGTTTATGGGTCATGCATGCAACATGAAATTAAGGGAGATGCCTCACTTACTTTGAGGGTAAGAGGGAGATTGTTAGGATTAATGCCCTAAATGCATGTAAAGACATTTTATTGATTTAAATAAAAGTAAAATTTTATTTTATTTGAATGTTATAATTATTGTTTGAATTAATTATATAATAATATCAAGAAAATTTCTTTTTCATTCACGAGAATATGATCTTGTATTAGTACGAGAGAATTAAGATCATATAAAATGAATAAAATAATTAATAACATATTAAAGTAAGGAATCTTTAATAAATGATTACTAGTGCGGTTTACTAAGCATATAGGATGCAAGTGATCTAGATTTAGATCACTGATGATGATAGACATCTTAGTAAAGGTGATGTATATAATAGAGATTATATATGTAACGCCCTACTACCTTTGAGCCGTTACCAAGTGAGTTTTAAGACAGAACAGTGTGCAATGAACTCGCTAACCGAGGTTTTTAAAACAAAAGTGTGACTAATAAAAAGTTAAGGCTGTAATCTTTGAAAATGCGTCGTTTCATTAAAACTTCTAGTATTAAACATTTGGGATCCCAAAATAAGGTTCGAAAACTATTTACATCTTGAAATAAACTTACAGTTGATTAGTTATAAAAACCATAGATTATTACAGCCATTTCTCGTAAAACCCCCAACCAAAGCAGTCGGGCAGGCCAAACATGTACACGTCGCTTCACGCTCTCCGTACTCATGGTTGGTTGACTCAGTCATTGCCCTTACCTGCAACACAGAGCACCTGTGAGCCAAAGCCCAGCAAGAAAACTCATGCAGAACATAACATATGCAATTTATACAGTTTATCATATCAGATAATCCACAGATAAACAAGTCAACCATTAGACTAAGCAAACACGGCCATGCCGCCCCAGAAGCCTTACCAAAGCCTGGGGTCTCGGTCCTCACCGTAGGGATATCACATGTATCCCCTGGGTCCTACCCTGACTATAAGCATCCCATGTGCTAAGTGTTACATCCGGCCCCGCTGCCGTTCTCGGCCTTGCCGCCCTCGGCCATAGCCGTTCATTTCACTATAATCACACATATAGTATATCTCAAAATAACATTCAAACAAATATCAATTCATTTAAATCTGCACCCTAACATGTAATGCAATATAGGGCCGTGCCCTGGAATCATCTCATCATGCAACATGCAATATAGGGCCGTGCCCCGCAATCACACTATGGGCCCACACCCTATCCTACGGGTGTTATAGTTTTCTTACCTTTCCATTCAATAGCTTAGATCACCTGACTCCTTGAGCACGATCCCACTCGAGCCTTAGCGCACACCTAGGCACAAACATAGGTCAAAGTCAACACCGAACCCCAAGTCCGAATACCTAGCCTCGGGACCAATCCCGAGCCCCCGAGAAGTCCTAAATCCCCAAAACAAAATGGCGGAATCGAGCCCCAAACCCTAGGTCAAAATCCCTCATCAAAAACCCAAAAATCCACCTCTATGAACAGTGCAGCACTCTAAAGAGGGCGCTGTAGCACTACAAGCAGAACACACCCCCCAGAACAGGGGATAGCGCTACAGCGCCCACTGACTAGCGCTGTAGCGCTAGTTGCAGCCCAGCAGAACCCGAAAATCGCATCTTGCGATTTCCTTCAACCAATTCAACCCCAAACTTGTCCAAACCTTTTCCAAACCCAAAATCAAGCTTATAAACACCTCACACTCATCCCAAGCATTCCAAGAACTCAAAACCCAAGCACATTCAACCCAAATCTCAAAATTCACCATGAACAACCCTAAACCCAGAAATTCAATCAACAACAAAGTTAAAGGCTTAGAATTCTTACCATTGATGCAAATTTCGACCTTGATTCAACCCTAGACCTCCTTAGCTTTTTCATCCTCAAAGCTTGCCCAGAAATTCCCTAAAATCCCCATCAACTCAGCTCAAAACACAGCTCAAGCCATCAAAACCCTTAAATTGAAATCTCTAAAAACTTACCTCAAAAGTAGATGTGTTCTTGCTAATCCTTGCCAAATCTTCAAGTATAACCTTAAGATTCTTGATGCTCAGCCTATCCTAGCTCCCCACTAAGCTTTGCTCCAAGAAAACTGGAGAGGAATAGTGCAAGAATGCACAAACCGATCTGTTGACGCGGTTCTTCGGCAACAGGTAATTAAGAGAAGAAGAGAAAGAGATTAGTACTAAAAGTAGAACCGTCACAGATATGAAATCTTTGTGCAAGAACTAGGTGACTCAAGACACGTTTTTAAGTGGTTCGAAGGTTAAAATCCTTCTACTCCACTAGTCAATATTATTGATATTCTCTGGGTATTTGGTTTACAAAGTATATAGTTCTTCAAAGACTATTTCTTCCAACCCCTATCAACTCCCTGGGTCTCCATATTTATAGGAGAAGGCACCTGGAAGTTGGTAGGGAGGTCATCCCGTGACCTTACCATTTGTCATATCAACTCTGTGACATTCATGATTAATTCCTAAACCTGACACATAAGTGTGGTCTAATCAGCATGGAAGGAGATAATGGGCCGCACGGCCCAACCCGTCCGTGGGTGTCTGAATACACACGTTCCTGCTGTGTGTCCGAGAATTCAGGAAGATATCGGACACGTGATGTCAGATATTTACACGTTTATCTTGCATGTTAACTTCATAAAGGGTCAGAGCTCCCTGAACAGCTCGTGACACGAGCTCTTTCCCTAACGTGCCCCTGGCGTTCCTCTCCAGCCTTGGGCAACAAGCACGAGCTGGGAATGGGGCCTTGTCGAGCCAAGAGGGCCCGACCTGGGAACAGGATCTCTTCCTGTGGGGAGCCTCGGCCTAACTCGGATTAGTTCGAGGCTCAACCTGCTAATCAGCCCGTGAGAAAACCAGGGCGTACATCTGCCCCCAAGCTCCTGCTCATGGTATATGACGTCATATATGGGAGACCATAGTAGGGGCTTGTAGACTTCCCCCACAACCCTTCGTATTCCATGCTTTCCGCAGTGTGCTGACACGTGGAACGCCGTGGGCGGCGAAGGTACATTCTACGAGAACCGCATTAAATGACCTAGCCTACTGCCCTGCCGTCGTTTCATGTTTCGAGTGGAGGACCTTCCCAGAGTCTTCTACACGTGATCTCCCCATTGTATAAAAGGGGGTTGGCCATCCCACGCACGAGTCATCTTATCATTCAAAACCTCTCAAATTTCCTTCTTTTCTCTTTGACCTTCCGAAGAACGAAACCCTCATTTCCATTGCTCTCATTCTCCTGGTTCACGAAGCTGAAGCGTACAAGTTTCTTCAAAGACCTCGAAGCCACTGTACCAACGAAGCTCCTACCAGCGTAGCAATCTCGTTCACCATCCAGCCACACACTGTAAGTTTCCTGACCCAGTTTATTTTTGAAAGCATGCCACTGTAGCTTAGGTAAATTTTTTTTTACTGTAGCCACATGCAGGGGTTTTCTGGGTTGCGCGGATATGGAGGGTGACAGCCCTTCTTAGATTAGGGCACACTTGCCATGGGGCATCGTCTTAGAATATGGGTTCCATGGCTCTCCCTTAGGAACAATTTCTGGGTAGGACCCTTAGGAATTTTGGGGTGTAAAACCGGGTAGCTTAGGGAATACGCCTCAAAAGCGGTTTTGCAACGTTCCGCCTGCTGAAACTTTCCCCCCAAGGAAAATTTTTAACTGAGCCCCTTGACACACGAATTCCGAGTAATCTGGGATCTGTTGAGGGCACAGGCGCGTGTTCTTCGAAACGCGTGGCTCTACTCTCCACGGGCTGGGCTTACCTCAGCTCGTGTAAATTATACTTGCTTCATTCTCCTGCTTGGGTCGCCTTTTCTAAAGTTTTTTCTTTTGTTCGATAGGCGACCAGATGGCTCCAAAGAGAAATCTGCCACAGAAGAATGTGGGAAGTTCGTCCTCCCAGCAGGATAAAGGGAAGGTGGCGATGACCAGCTCGCCAATTCCTCACTTTGGGCCGGCGGTGGAGAAACAGGCCGAGGTGGCCCCTGACGCGTTTTTCGAGGCGGAGAGAATCGTCTCGAAGATAACCGACCAGGCAAAGATTAACAAAATCTTCCTCAACCACAACATTCCCCTGGGGAGGGCCTCCGTGATCGCCCGACCTGCTGCGGATGGGGAGCGGAGCTGCACGCCGCTCGACGAGTCGTTCGCGGCCTGGAGCGGTGAACACTTCAAGGCAGGGGCCTTCCTTCCCCTGGATCAGTATTTTGCTGATTTTCTGAACTATGTGGGGTTGGCCCCATTCCAGCTCCCCCCCAACTCATACCGTCTGTTGGCGGGATTGAGGTATTTGTTTCAAAAGCATGAGTGGGAGGTCCCCACTCCTGCTGATATTCTATACTTCTTTTGCCTCAAAGCCAGCCCGGACCAGCGTGGGCGAGGTGACGGGTTCTATTACTTAGCTCGCTTCCCTAACACGGCAGCAGTCATCGAGCTGCCAAGCCATCCAAACGACTTCAAGGACCAGTTTTTTATGTCAACTGGGTTCCGAAACTGCGATCATCACTATTTTAACCATCCTCGTAAGTGATCCTTGATTTAGCTCGCCTTTTAAAGGTTATCTTATTTTAGCTCTTCCCTTATTCCACTTCTGACTTCAACCAACCTTGCAGCCATCTATGCGAGGACCGAAAAGTCTGTGACCCTCGGGGGTCAATACGACACACTGGCGAACTTGCCCCCCAGTGAGAAAGACTACCACGCGCTCGTGACGGACGAGACGATGGTATTCTGCAAGCTGATTTTCCCAAATCAGACTTTGAATTTGAAAAGGCCCCGGGGGCCTCCCCCAGCTCGCGACAGCAGACCGATCGTCGCGGAGGAGGTCGCAGACGACGAAGGCGAGGAGGAGGGTGAAGAAGTGCCTCTCGTGATGAACAGGAAGAGGACCTTGGAGGTCGCCCAGGGAATGGGCGAGGAGAGGGTCCAATCCGGAGCAGCCGCGGGTCCTTCCGGCCAAGGTAACCCTTACTTATTTAAGAATGTAGATAGGGCCACTGCAGACCCCCGGCTGGTTAGGTTCAACCCTAGGCAGATCGTCCATTGTCATCAGAGGAATCCGGACCTGGATACGCTCTTACTCCATTGCGTTGACCAGCTCGTGCTGGACAACCAAGAGAGTCGGCCTAAGGGCACCGTAGTAGTAGATAGCACCCTAGCTTTTAGGTCGATCCTCTTTGAGGAGTATGGGACCAACTTACGCACGTGGCCAGCGCTCCAGAGGGGCATCTATGCTCCGGGGACTAGGCAGTATGTAGAAGAGTCCAGCCCCGAGTCAGAACCGGACCTAGAACCTGCGCTAGTTCGCGAGATAATCGTCCTAGGCTCTTCCAGCTCGGGGGGTAGGGCTCCCTTAGTATTTGCTTACTTATTGCCTTTGAACCTTTTGTCTCTATTTCTGCATGATTGCTACCTTGTAATAACCATGTTTTTTGTTCTTAGCAGAAGAGATGTCTCAGCCCGGGAATAGTCTGCGGGGCGTTGTCTTTGGTGGGAACCCCCCAGCAGGGCCGAGGTTAAAAAGGCTCCGCGAGACCAAGAGCTCGGCTGGGACCTCCACCAAATCCCCGGCTAAGGAGAAGGAGAAAGCCCCGCCATCCCAGGTCGCGGGGGCGATCCTTCCTGTTGCCAGGACAGGGCCCATGCACCCGCCACCCCAACGATCTCCATTAGCCGCGCAGGACGGGGTAATAGAGATCGGGAATCTGGCTGCGGAAACCCCGGATGTGCGTATCCCGGTCGATCCCCGGGCTCTGGAGAAGATGCCCGAAGCATTCCGGGGTACGGTGTATGAGTCGGCTAGCTATGCCGTCAGCCATTTCTACAATATCAGGGAGAAGGAGCTCCGGGCCATCGAAACAACGAGCCCGGTCCGAGTTATAGAATCTTCGATGGACATGACCTTAACGGTAAAATGCCCCCTTCTTTTAAAGCTTTAACACTCACACGCCGCCTTTTTCCTTCCAGTTCGTTAATTTATCGTTCCCTTCTTGCAGGGCATTGCTGCCGCATACAGAGGCATTGCTAGGACCAAGGCCCAGCTCGAGGGTTTGGAAACTGAGCGCCAGACCGCCCTCCAGGAGGCTCAGGAGGCGAGAGACGCGCTGGCGGCCTCTAAAGCCGAGCTAGAGAAGATCCGCTCCGAGAACCAAGAGCTTAAAAACTCCCTGGCCGCATCGCGGACAGATCTCGAGGCAGCGAAGACCGAGGCCCAGGCCGCCCTGGAAGCAGAGCGGGTCGTCTCGGAGCAGTCCTTATAAGACCTGTTCTATCACTGCTGGTCCCATAATCCGGACGCGGACTTTTCTTTCATGTCGCCGGACCTCTGGGCATCCTTGCTACCGAAGCTCCAAGCCCGCTTAAATAAAGAGGTACCTCCCTCGGAGACTGGAGAGGCCTCTGTCGCGGCGGAGCAGGATGAGACCGCGACCTCCAAAGGGCCAACTGATGGGGCTTAGGATACTTCTCCTTTAAGTATTTTGAACTCTCTTACTTTCTATTGTAATTCCTCTTTTTTTTTTTTTTTTTTTTTTGTGTGAGGTGTTTCCACCTCGAGACAATTTGCTCAGCCATTTTAACACATGTTTCTATGCATTTGGCTACAATTCATCCCTCTGTTTTTATGAACTTAGTTCGGGTTGACCGTTATTTATATCCCGGGCTTTTAAAGAAGAGCCACGATCTATAAATTTTTAGTTAACCCCAAGTTTTATGACCTGGTTAAAACCAGGAACTTATTTTGAAAACTTAGTTCGCGTCAACTTTTATCCATAACCTGGGCTTCTTTAAAGAAGAACCACGGTCAATAAATTTTAGTTGACTTCTAAGTTTTATGACCTGGTTAAAACCAGGAACTTATTTTAAAAACTTAGTTCGGATCAACTTTTATCCATACCCCGGGCTCTTTAAAGAAGAACCACGGTCAATAAATTTTAGTTGACTTCTAAGTTTTATGACCTGGTTAAAACCAGGAACTTATTTTGAAAACTTAGTTCGGATCAACTTTTATCCATACCCCGGGCTCTTTAAAGAAGAACCACGGTCAATAAATTTTAGTTGACTTCTAAGTTTTATGACCTGGTTAAAACCAGGAACTTATTTTGAAAACTTAGTTCGGATCAACTTTTATCCATACCCCGGGCTCTTTAAAGAAGAACCACGGTCAATAAATTTTAGTTGACTTCTAAGTTTTATGACCTGGTTAAAACCAGGATAGGACTTAGTTTGTGATAACTCTTATCCATAGATAAAAATTAACACCTAAGTCGTTAAGGAGACCTGGTTATGTCCAGGTACCATATGCCCCCCAAGTAACTGGGAAAGGGTCTTTCGTAGTTACTTTAAAATCACACTTGCAAATAAAGGGAAACATTTGATTTTTATTTATACATGGAAAGTGACCTTCTAGGCCTTACAAATGGATCACTGATAGTATTTCTTTAGGTGGATAGCGTTCCAAGTCCGCGGAACCGCCCCTTCACCAAGTCGAGCTAACTTATAAGTTCCCTCTTTGATGACTTCGATGACCTGGTATGGTCCTTCCCAGCTTGGTTCCAAAACCCCATCTTTGGGATCTTTCCCGGCCAGGAAAACTCTCCTCAAGACCAAATCACCGATGCTAAAGGCACGTCTTTTGACCTTAGTGTTGAAGTAGCGAGTGATCTTCTGTTGATAATGGGCGAGCTGGAGTTGTGAATCCTCTCGCCTTTCATCCACTAAGTCTAAGGAATGGCATAGGAGCTCGTGGTTCCTGTCTTGGTCGTAGGACAGGACCCTATGTGACAGAACTTTAATCTCCACGGGGAGGACTGCTTCACTCCCAAATGTTAGGGAGAAAGGAGTGTGACCCGTGGGAGTCCTATGCGAGGTCCTATATGCCCACAGAACTTGGGGGAGCTGTTCTGGCCAGGTCCCCTTCGCCTCATCTAGCCTCTTCTTGAGGCTCGCCTTCAGAGTTTTATTAACCGCTTCGACTTGGCCGTTCGCCTGGGGATAGGCCACGGATGAGAAGCTTTTCACAATTCCGTGCCTTTCGCAAAATTCGGTGAACAGATCGCTGTCAAATTGAGTGCCATTGTCAGAGACGATCTTTTTTGGTAGGCCAAATCGACATATGATGCTTTTAACCACGAAGTCTAGCACCTTTTTTGATGTTATTGTCGCCAACGGCTCTGCTTCGGCCCACTTGGTGAAGTAGTCAATGGCTACTATGGCGTAACGGACCCCGCCTTTTCCGGTGGGCAGGGCGCCTACCAGATCTATCCCCCAAACGGCAAATGGCCAGGGAGATGAAATCATTTTTAGCTCGACCGGAGGAGCTCGGGCAACCGCAGCAAACCGCTGACACTTGTCGCACCTTTTTACATATGAGATCGAGTCTTTGGACAGAGTCGGCCAGTAATAACCTTGCCGGAGAACCTTCAAGGCCAGGCTTTGCCCCCCAGCATGGTCTCCGCAGAATCCCTCATGAACTTCTTGCAGGATGGCCTTCGCTTCACTTGGAAGAACGCACCGGAGGAGAGGTAAGGAATGCCCACGTCGGTACAACACCCCCTCAACTAGCGTATACCTCGGAGCTTGATAAAGGACTCGTCGTGAGTCGTTCCGCCCTTCGGGTAACTTACCCTCGACGAGATACTCAATAATGGGAGTCATCCAGGTTGGCCTGATGTCAATCATTTCAATATCTGCTCGATCTCTGTCTATGCTAGGTTTCTCCAAGAACTCAACTGGCACCAACCCAAGGGCTTCTGTCTCTCCCGAGGTGGCGAGCTTGGCGAGAGCATCTGCGTTGGCGTTCTGCTCCCGGGGTATCTGTTCGATCGACCCTTGCCCAAACGCAGACAGTTCGGATTTTACCTTCGCCAAATAGGCGGCCATCTTGGGACCCCGCGCCTGATACTCGCCTAGAACCTGATTCACCACGAGCTGGGAGTCGCTGAAGCATTGGACAGAGCTTGCCTTTAGCTCACTAGCTATCCTAAGTCCAGCTAACAAGGCTTCGTACTCTGCCTCGTTGTTAGACGCCTTGAACCCGAACCTCAGCGCCGAGTGGAATCTATGCCCCTCTGGGGACATCAGAATGATTCCGGCCCCGGAGCCGTTTTCGTTAGATGAGCCATCAACGAAGATCTTCCACGATGAGCTCGAGGAGGCGATCTGAGGTGAGTCTTCTGATGGAATCTCATGGAATCCCGCGCATTCCGCCATGAAGTCGGCCAAGGCTTGACTTTTTATGGTAGTTCGGGGTGTATAGAAAATCTCGAATTGACTGAGTTCGACCGCCCACTTTAGCAAGCGTCCCGACGCTTCAGGCTTTTGCAAAACCTGCC
This sequence comes from Humulus lupulus, assembly GCF_963169125.1. Taxonomy (NCBI): domain Eukaryota; kingdom Viridiplantae; phylum Streptophyta; class Magnoliopsida; order Rosales; family Cannabaceae; genus Humulus; species Humulus lupulus. The sequence continues at coordinate 89,887,646 of NC_084797.1, read as the reverse complement.
TTAAAGGCTGATCGGTCATGACGTGTACAGAGTGGGATTGGAAGTATGGCCTGAGGTTTCGCGAGGCCCTGATTAGGCAGAACACCAGTTTCTCCATCAATGGGTACCTTGATTCAGCTCCGAGGAGTCTCTTGCTGATGTAATAGACCGGTTTCTGAGCCTGGTCCTCTTCTCGCACCAGAACAGCACTAGCTGCGTCATCAGTGATGGCCATGTAGAGGAAAAGAGGTTCTCCTACCTTGGGCTTTGACAGCACAGGCGGTTCAGCCAGGTGCGTTTTTAGGTCGAGGAATGCGCTTTCACACTCTACTGTCCATTTGAACTTCTTGTTTCCCCGGAGCAGGTTGTAGAAGGACAAACACTTATCGGTCGATTTGGAAATGAACCGGTTCAGTGCTGCCACTCTTCCTGTGAGGCCTTGGACATCTTTCCGCGACCTGGGGGAAGGAAGCTCGAGCAGTGACCTGATCTTGTGGGGGTTTGCCTCGATTCCTCGGGTATTGACTATGAAACCCAAGAATTTTCCCGATGCGACACCGAAAGTGCACTTCTGAGGATTGAGCCTCATGCCATATTCTCGCAGTATGTTAAAGCATTCTTCCAGGTCGGCGATGTGGTCTCTGGCAGTCTTTGACTTGACAAGCATATCATCGACATACACTGCCATGTTTTTTCCGATCTGGTCCGCGAACATTCTGTTTACTAGCCTTTGGTAGGTAGCTCCGGCGTTCTTCAGACCGAACGGCATGACCTTATAGCAATAGACATTAGTTGGGGTCATGAAGCTGGTATGTTCCTGGTCTGCCGGATTCATCGCGATCTGATTGTAGCCCGAGTACGCGTCCATGAAGGACATGAGCTCGTGCCCCGCCGTGGCATCCACCAATTGATCGATCCTCGACAATGGGAAGCAATCCTTGGGGCAGGCTTTATTCAGATCGGAGAAGTCAATACAGGTCCGCCACTTCCCATTGGGTTTTGGAACTAACACGGGATTGGCAACCCAAATGGGAAATCTGGCTTCACGGATAAAGCCACACTTTTTGAGCCGGGCCACTTCTTCTTCAAGGGCTTCGGCTCGGGTCGTCCCTAAGCGTCTCTGCTTTTGAGACTTGGCAGGAATGCTTTTATCCAGGTGGAGCGTATGCATGATGACGCTCGGACTGATCCCTATCATGTCCTCGTGGGACCATGCGAATACGTCCAGGTTTTTCCGCAGAAACGCAGTCAGCTCCGCCTTTCTTTTATCGCAGAGGTTCTTCCCGAGCTTAACCATCCGTGATGGGTCTTGTTTATCGATGCTCACCTCCTCGAGCTCCTCTATAGCTTGGAGCTCGGACCTGTCCTCGCCTACCCAGGGATCAATGTCCTCGCTTAGGGCGATCTTTTCGCCTTCGGAAATCTGAGGTTTTTCAATCTCAGGAGCCACCTTGGGTCCCTGAGATTCCTCTCCGTCCCGAATGGCCATGGTCATCTGCCCGGGTTTAGATTTTCCCTTCATGGAAATGCTGTAGCATTCCCTGGCAGCGAGCTGATCGCCCTTGATAGTACATACCCCTGTTGAAGTAGGAAATTTCACGGCGAGGTGCCGGATGGAAGTGATAGCCTCGAAAGCAATGAGCGTAGGTCGGCCCAAAATGGCATTGTAAGCAGCGGAGCAGTCAATGACCACGAATTCGAGTAGTTTGGACACTGTTCGGGACTCGTCTCCTAGGGTGATCACCAGCTTAATCGTCCCTATCGCTGCTGATCCTTCTCCTGAAAAACCATATAGCATCATCGAGGTTGCCTTCAGCTCGGATACGGTCAGACCCATTTTTTCTAAGGTGGAGCGGAATAGTAGGTTCACCGAGCTCCCATTGTCCACCAACACTCTCCTTACTCTCCGGTTGGCGAGCTGGACTGCTACGACCAAGGGATCGTTATGAGGGAATTGGACATGGCTTGCGTCTTCCTCCGTGAAAGTAATCGGTTGTTTCTCTAATCTTTGTTGTTTTGATTGACGCTGTTTCGGGACGAACTCCGCTCCGTTATGGGCCTTTAATTCATTCACATACCTCTTCTGGGCGCCTCTACTCGTGCCAGCCATGTGTGGTCCTCCAGAGATGGTGGAAATCTCTCCCTCGACCACGGGGGGAAGGACGTCCTGATCTACCCGAGGTCCAGGTTGACTGGCTGGGATCTCCGGAGCGGGTCGACTTGTCGGGACCCTGTTCCGCGAGTATTGCGCCAACGGACCTGCTCGGATGAGAGTCTCGATTTCATCTTTGAGATGCCTGCAGTCGTCGGTATTGTGCCCGACATCGTTATGAAAACGGTAGAATTTGGAAGCATCTCTCTTTCCCTTAGGGTGTTTCAATGGCTCCGGCCTCTTCTAGGGGACTCGCGTAGCGTTGGCCAGGAAAATATTTTCTCTGGTCTGAGTGAGCTCGGTATACGTTGTGAACACGGGCTTGAATTTCTCCACCGACTTATTCTTCTTTTGACCGGGCTGGCTGTTTTCACCATTTCCTTTTCTTTTGCCACCAGCGGGCTGGTTATTCTGCGCAACATCGGGAATCGCCACTACGATCTCTTTTCCCATCCCAGCGGGCTTCTCCGGGGCCTGGCCGGTCCCCGCGGCTGAAGCTTCAGCTTCTTCCAAGTTTATCCACTCTTGGGCTCTGTTAAGGAATTCACTAACCGAGCCGACACCCCTCCTTTGAATATCCTTCCACAGGTCCCCGCCGACTAGGATCCCGGTCCTCATGGCCATGAGTTTGGAGCTATCGTCAGCGTCTCTGGCTCGAGCAGCGACATTTGCAAATCTGCTCAAGTAGGCTTTCAGCGTCTCACCAGGTTGCTGTCTCACATTAGCTAGGGAGTCGGCCTGGACCCGGGCGGCCTGAGAGGCTCGGAATGCCCTTTTGAAGTCAGCCGAAAATGTCTTCCAGGAGCTGATTGATTGCCTTTTACTCTGTTTGAACCACTGTCTGGCGGGCCCAGTTAGGGTGGAAGGAAAGATCAAGCAACGAAGCTCCGATCCGATGTTATGTGCCATCATTAGGGTGTTGAACATCCCTAAGTGGTCAGATGGGTCTCCATCCCCGTTGAACTTTGACAAGTGGGGCATACGAAAGCCAGAAGGGTATGCCGTCGCTGCTATATTGGGGGCGAAGAGTTCCATCTCATCCCCTGAATCATATTCGTCTTTTTCTTTTTCCGATAGGAGCTTCTTCATCATCTCCTCCATCTGAGTTAAGCGCTCTAGGGTTTTGTCCTGAGATCCTGGGTTATTCCGGGGCTGTTCAACAGCTCCGGACCCGTTGTACATATTAGGCGGGTTGTTGCCCTTCCTATCTTGAGATAGGTCATTTGGGGCATTCCCGCCGTTACGTACTTCGGATCGGACCCCAACTGAGCGGGCCTGGCTACCATCCCTAACTCGATCCTCTCTGTGAGAGTTGAGGCGATCTCGAAGGTCGCCTCCCTGGGTAGTATGGTGACTTTGTGCTGAACTTAGTCGCTGTCGCAGGTCTCCTCCCGAAAGATCACTCCGTGCACTACCGGTCCAGTGACTCCTGCTGGACAGGCTCGAGGTGCGTCTTTGGCGGCTCCGACCTGATCCTTCCCCCGGCACCCTGCTGCGCCGGGAGGGCCCGGCCGATGGCGGGTCTCTCCTACTATTTCTGTAGGTCGGGATATCTCGGACGGGTTGAGGGGACGGATATCTGATGGGAGAAGGAGGATGCCTGACCGGGGAGGCAATCCTAGTACCGTCGGGTCGGACTAAATTTGGTGGGGGCCTCTCGGCCCTGCCAGCTTGCTGGTCCCGAGATGGGCGAGCTGGACGAGGGACTGGACGTTCTTCGGGGACGGGCTGACGTCTCCGGCTCTCCTCGGCCATTCTTCGGGAATTTCCTCGATCTCTTCTGGGCGTCCTCGAGGAAGGCTGAGAGCTAGGGGTTGATGTCCTAACCGAGCGGCTGTACTGCTGCTGTCTGGTCCGAGGCATTTCCCTGAAGTTTGCCTCTCGATGGTGTGATGAAGGGGCGGAGCTAGCTGCAGGAAGTCTACCCGACCGGCTACGCCTAGACCGATTACTCCGGCGAGACTTAGGAGCTTCGCCTTGCCTCTCTCCAACGTTACCGTTGGTTGTGAGAGGGGGTAGTCGGCTCAGAATGTCCTGGAGTTGCTGACCAGCTGCTGCTATCTGGCTCCTCAGCTGAGCATTCTCCATCTCCACCGCAGTGTAATAACATGGATTCGGATTAGGCGCCCGGGGTGCTGAGCTACCAGTGTCGTCTTGGACCGCTGGCTGCTTCCCTGGCCTCTGCTGGACTTCAAGAACTTGCTCATCAGGGAGGGCAACATGGTGGGCCTCCTACCCATCACGCTGCTCTTTCTCGTTGCCATGCCTGGATCGAGTGGTCACCATAGTTGTATGTTTGTGGTAGTACTTAATCGGACTTGCTCTCAATGAAAGCACCAAACTGTTGACGCGGTTCTTCGGCAACAGGTAATTAAGAGAAGAAGAGAAAGAGATTAGTACTAAAAGTAGAACCGTCACAGATATGAAATCTTTGTGCAAGAACTAGGTGACTCAAGACACGTTTTTAAGTGGTTCGAAGGTTAAAATCCTTCTACTCCACTAGTCAATATTATTGATATTCTCTGGGTATTTGGTTTACAAAGTATATAGTTCTTCAAAGACTATTTCTTCCAACCCCTATCAACTCCCTGGGTCTCCATATTTATAGGAGAAGGCACCTGGAAGTTGGTAGGGAGGTCATCCCGTGACCTTACCATTTGTCATATCAACTCTGTGACATTCATGATTAATTCCTAAACCTGACACATAAGTGTGGTCTAATCAGCATGGAAGGAGATAATGGGCCGCATGGCCCAACCCGTCCGTGGGTGTCTGAATACACACGTTCCTGCTGCGTGTCCGAGAATTCAGGAAGATATCGGACACGTGATGTCAGATATTTACACGTTTATCTTGCATGTTAACTTCATAAAGGGTCAGAGCTCCCTGAACAGCTCGTGACACGAGCTCTTTCCCTAACGTGCCCCTGGCGTTCCTCTCTAGCCTTGGGCAACAAGCACGAGCTGGGAATGGGGCCTCGTCGATCCAAGAGGGCCCGACCTGGGAACAGGATCTCTTCCTGTGGGGAGCCTCGGCCTAACTCGGATTAGTTCGAGGCTCAACCTGCTAATCAGCCCGTGAGAAAACCAGGGCGTACACGATCCATTTAGAAAACCCTCTGTTTTTCTCTCTTTTCTTTCTTTCCTTCAGCATTCTCACTCTCTAACAATCCCACTCACTATATAAAGCCTTATAAAATCTATCTTTAAAAGCCAAATGACCAAAATGCCCACCCTATTAATTCTAAACCCTTTTATCCAAGTAGGGCCATTTTAGTCATTTTACCCAATTCCCGCTAATCCTCAAGTGTCTCTAATATTTTCCCGTTGCTTTCCAACACCTGATAAATCACCAAATAAATATTCCCCATCATGAACATTAATCTCAATCTATTCTCTAAATTCCTGCTTATACCCCCAGGCTCGCCCCGAGCCGGGTATAAATTCCCGCCATGACTTTCGCTAGCCTGCTCACTGGGATCGCCTCGAGTCACAAATCACAGATACATCCACATCACAATGTGGTCTCAACAATCATCACATATCAATGCAGTTATGCCCAACATGGCCAAAATTACAATTATGCCCTTCTAACACGATCCGGGCCTACATGCATACTAATATACATAGTCATGCATCTCAGATAAACAAATATTCATATAACATGCTTTAAATCATAATCACGCATTTAACTCATCAAAGTCACACATAAATCCCATCATGCCCTCCTGGCACGCTAATCAAGGCCCTTAAGCCTTATCAGCGGATTTGGGTCATTACAATATATGACATGACAGATGAGAATTAGTTTTCTTTATAAACTTGTCGTTTGACATAAATATTTAATTCTTATCATAATAGATGATCATTTGTAGATCAGTTTTGTTATATGTAGTGCCATGGTTAATCCAAGACCGCCACATTGTGTACTTTAAATAGTGTTTAGCTCATTAAATGAGTCATTAGGTTGTAAACATGCATCTAGGTGTTATTAACTGGCCAGGGTGAAAATCCTTGGTCAAAAGGAATGGATATATTTTTATTTAAAACATTAAATTGTACATGGGCCCATAAAAGTGTTTACAAAGTTATTTACAATCCAAGATGGTCATTACAGTATAAAAGTTACAACTCGTCGACCTAAGCAGCAAAAATTGGGTTAAACCCTAGTTCCCCTGAGAAACATCTTGGCCGTGGTGGTCAATTGGCTGCATATGTACACCTCGCCACCTAAGCTCTCCACTCAAGGCTGGGTGAGCTTTTCTTTCCCTTTACCTGCACCACATAGCACCCGTGAGCCAAGGCTTAGCAAGAAAACTTATTACTGCATGTATACAATATAAATAAATGATAGATGGCTAATAAGTCTCTTTGGGTAGATGACTAATAAGTCTCTCTGGGTAGAAGAATAATAAGTCTCTCTGTCTCTCTAGGTAGATGTAATGCCCCAAATTTCCTAATAAGGTTTAGGACCTTGATTAGGAGGCCAGGAGGGCCATAATTGATTTATTGTGTTATTAAATGATTATATGCATGTTTAGGTGTATGAAATATGCATGTGAACTCATTTCTGATTAATTGGGTGATTTTCATATTTTGGCCATTTTAGGCATATTTGGCATATATGTGATATGTGTGTGGTGCTTTACTATTATTTGGTTATGCCAGGGTTACCCAGCACGAGATGATCCTAGGAGGTAAGCTAGTGGGAAAGTCACAACGGGATTTGTTCTTAACTCGGAGTAAGTCAAGGGGTATTTAGAGCATTACCATGTTATTGGGTAATGGGAATAAGAATTTGATGATAAATTGAGAGTTAGTAAGATCAAGTGGAAGTTCTGGAGGTTTTGACTATTTTGTCCCCGGGGGTGTTTTCGGGATCCCGAGCGTTAGGATTTGTTTGAGGCTACTTAAGCTTGAAGCAACCTTTTAAATAAATAAAAAGAACGTTATGTACGTTCTTTCTCTCTCAAAGTTCCATTTTCGTCTCTCGATCGCATTTTTGAAGGTAACTTGAGTTCTAGGACTCGGATTCAAGCGAGGATCGAGGCATAGCGATCCTAGGGAAGATTAGAAGCTTATTAGTCGGAGGATTTAGTTGGAAACAACTCAATCGGAGGTAATTCAAGTTTTAAGTTCTAAGTTTTCAAAGTTTTTAAGCTTGAATCGGACTTTGTGTTTTGATGAGTTTTTGGTTGAATTGAAGCTTGAGTTTTATGGGTTTTGGTTCATGGGGATGTTTGGGAACTTTGATTTTTGAGTTTGGAGATGTTTGGATAGGTTTTTGGAGGGTTTTAGAAAGGAGAAAATAAGGATTTTAGGCTGGTGCGAGGTTGGGCCGCAGCCCTAGCTTGATGAAGGTGGTGATAGGCTCTGCCAGGGGGGCAGGCTGCGGCATGGTCCATGGAGGGCCGCGGCCCTTAAGGAAAAAGTTGCCCAGAATTGTGTTTTGGTGATGGGAACTTAACTCTAAGGGCTTGGGATCGATCCTACTACCTAGTTGAGTGGGATTCGACGTTCCGGAGGCTTGGGTTGGGTTTGGAAGTATTTATTTACTCATTTTGATGAGGTTTTATATTATGGTTGTGACTATGTTATCACTAGAGGCTTGGAATTGGGATTGTGCTTGTGGCTTGTATATTGGTAACCTGTGCTTGGACTAAAGGTAAGAAAATTGCACCCCATATGTGACATGGATGGTTATTCTTGATGCATGTTGGATGTTTAAATGTGACATGCATAGTTATTGTTGAGGCATGTCAAGTGATTAAATGTGATGAATATGTTGCACGAGAAACATGTGATTAGGGCATGCTATGAATATTGAACATGACACTGTTCAGAGCTTGAGCCTCTGTCTTTATGCATGATCCTAATTGTGCTAACAATTTTTAAGTAAGCATGCTTAATGCCCTGTATTTGGATATTTGACATATGATATATGTTTGATAGCATTGCTTACTTGTGCATGGCCCTGATCATTCAGATTCAGCATTCGTCGTGTGTTACCGACCTGGGAGCCAGAAACGGCATAAGCGTCATGAACGTAAAGCCAATAAAAGATTATATCTAATTGACATCTGCATTAGATGACTCAACAAGAGCATTAATGCCGGATCGACCTCAAGTTTGATGAAAACTAAAAGCGCTTGTGTGACTTACCCATCAGTCACTCATCTGTTTAAGCTAGTGACTACCCATCAGTCACTCATATGATTAGAGCCATTACAGGAAAGCCTAGGTAACGATTTTGTTACATGGCTATGGGCACCGAGCCCCATAGTGACTTGCTTGTCAGCCACTCATTACGGTTTAACAGAACCTCAAAGTGATATTCACTCATCTGTTCAGGGCTATAAGCTCTGTATGATCATTCTGATCATCATTTGCATGGCTTTGGGCACTGAGCCCCGTAGTGACTTGCTCGTCGGTCACTCAGTATGGTTTACCAGAACCTTAAGTGTTAAATCACTCATCTGATTAGGATTGACTTGATGGTCATCCAATCAGGAGGGCAGGATTTCTTATCCTAGATTCCCCAACATTATTTGAATTTACTTGCATGCTTGAATAGAGCTATGTTTGCTAGGCATGCTAGATATAATTTCATATCATGATATGATTGTTCATGAGCATATTGAGTTTTCTTGCTGGGCTTCGGCTCATGGGTGCTATGTGGTGGAGGTAAAGGCAAAAGAAAGTTGGACCATCCTTGATTTGAGAGCTTAGGTGACGATGTGTACATATGCAGCTGCTCGACCGCCATGGCCGAGGTTTGAAGGAGAGGAACTAGGGTTAAATCCTGTTTTTCCGCTTAGATCAGCTGGTTGTAAATATTTTGTTGTAATAAACCTTTAAATTATATTTTTGGGATCCCAATGTATACAGTAAACATTCTAGTGAAACGTTACATCTTAACCAAAATTTTTAAATCCCTAAACCGCTAATCATACTTAGTGACACGATTTTGGCCAAATGACTCGATTAGCGAGTTTAGCACTGTTTATAAGGTACACCGTAACGGTCCCTGGAGTTTAGGTCGTTACAGTAGATGATTAATAAGTCTCTCTAGGTAGATGACTAATAAGTCTCTTTGGATAGATAAGTAATAAGTCTCTCTCTGGGATCCCGTGCCCCAAGCCATTTGACATTTCAGTCACCTGAGCCTTCTAGCCCTGGCTCTAAGTAACTAGCCTTTAGACTAGACAAGCGCTTTAGTTTTCTTCGACCATTAGGTCGGTCAAGCATTTAATGCTCATGTGATTAGATCTAATCATTTTGGCCTGCATTGAACACGCAAATGCCGCTCTTGACTCATAAGCCAATACCATACGACCAGTACTCAATACTATTGCCGATCATTACTGATAAGTCAGAACTTCACGACCAATACTAAACACCAATGTCGTTTCTGACTAATATGTCAGTGCCATTCACAAGTAAGCAAAGTTGCCAGGAATTTACAATGCAACCAATGTCCATAAATAGAGCACTCAACAACCCTCATCAATAACCATGCATGTCACATACTGGGTGCTATTTTCTTACCTTTGGTTCAAGCGTGAAATAATAAAAGAATGACCCTTGAGAACGATTTGTCCTTAAATCCCTTAGCGGTCACCTAATCATAACCAAGTATGAAATCCCATCAATGAAATAAACAATAAAAGGTTCATGGACTAAAATCCTGCTCTCGGGACCTCGAATCCTACTAAAATGGTTAGTAGATTCGATTCTGAGCTAAGAGAAATGAAAACTTGCGGTTAAAAGTGACTGCAACCCATCCTGGGACAAAAGGGACAGGCGGGCTGCGACCTGCCCCCAATGGCCGCAACGTGCCCCCAAGACAGAGAGTCCCCTGTCTAGGGTGCCAGGGGTGGGCTGCGACTTGTGCACCTTTGGGTCGCAGTGCGCTTGCTTGTCAGACACCCAGGGGAGGCTCTGGGCTGCATTCAAGTGGCGACTTGCATGAACTCGGTCACGACTTGACCCCATGAACCCAGCTCCCCTGCATTTCCTTCAATCTAAACCTCAATCAAAACTTTACCAAACAATTCCAAAAATCACAACCAAACATCACCTCAACACCACCACTAGTTTAACAGCAAAACCCAAGCCAAGAAACAGTTAAAACTTCATCAAACACCAAATTATTCAATCAAAACATCAAGCTATAAACCATCTGAAAAATTATGCAAAACCCAGAGATTCAAGCTGAAAAACCTTACCTCAATTATGAATTAAACCCCTTTCAGTTGCTGAAATCCAATCCTAAACTACCAAGCCTTAATCCTCAAGTTTGAATCCTCCTATTTTGCTTCAAAATTTCAACCCGAGAGAGAGAGAGAGAGAGAGAGAGAGAGAGAGAGAGAGAGATGATCGAGAGAGAGATGAGGAGAAAGAACTCTGTTTTGCCTTAAACATTCTACAGCCTGCCAACCTTAAGTATATCCAATGGTCAAAATGACCAAAATGCCCCTAGGGCCATTCTAATTTTTCAAATTCAACAAAGGCAAAATTGTCATTTCCCATCTATCCCGTTAATCGCAATTAACGTCCTCAAATATTTATTAAATCATATCCCATTACTCGTTCATTCCAGATAATGTTCTAATTACAATTAACCCCGTTATGACCAAACCGCTAACTTGCATCCTAAGATCGTCTCATGCCAAATAGCTCGAACATATCCACATAATAATGTGGTCTCATCCATATATCACAAACATGCACATAAATATACAATTATGCTTTCAATAGCGAAAATTACAAAAATGCTCTTCTAATAAGAAGTAGGCCCACATGCATGAAATTATCATTATATAATAATATAACTCACATAATCATGCATATAATCACATAATTGCATATTAAATCAATTATGGCCTTCCCAGCCCCCTAATCCAGGCATTAACCACATTAGGGAATTTGGGACATTACACCTATCCATTCCTTACAGAAATTTCGTCCTCAAAATTTACCTGAACAGCTTAGGATACTGACTTTGCATATCTGACTCTAGCTCCCAGGTCACTTCCTCGACCTTGCTGTTCCTCCATAATACCTTAACCAAAGGTATAGTTTTATTCCTTAGGACCTTGTCCTTTTTTTCTAGTACTGAACTAGTTGTTCCTCATAGGAGAGATCTGCCTCAAGCTCTAGATCCTCGTAACTCAATACATAAGTCACATCTGATACATACCTCCGGAGAGCTGAGATATGAAATACGTTATGCACGGTCGACAATGCCAGTGGTAAGGCCAACCTGTAGGCCACTTGACCAATCCTCTCCAGGATCTCAAATGGACCTACAAATCTAGGGCTCAACTTGCCTTTCTTCCCAAATCTTCTCACCCCATTCTACGACGAGACTCTAAGGAAGACATAGTCTCCCACTTGGAACTCCATGTTCCTGCGTTTGGGATCTGCATAACTTTTCTGTCTGCTTTGAGAAGCAAGCATCCAAGCTCTAATATTCTCAATGGCCTCATTGTTCCTCTGAACTGCCTCAACACCCAAGTATCTCCTTTCTCCTGTCTCATCCCAATGAATGGGAGAATTACATTTCCTACCATACAACATCTCATAAGGAGCCACCCCAATGGTCGACTGATAGCTATTGTTATAGGAAAACTCTATCTAAGGTAGATACTTACTCCAGGACCCACCAAAGTCCAGCACACATGCTCGCATCATGGCTTTTAATATCTAGATTGTCCTTTTAGACTGTCCATCTATCTGAGGATGATAAGCAGTACTGAACTTCAACTGTGTACCCATGACCTTCTACAAACTTCCCCATAACTTGGAAGTGAATGTGGGATCCCGATCTGACACGATCGACCTCGATGCACCATGAAGGCACACAATCTCTCTCACATATAGATTTGCGTACTTTTCAAAGATATAATATAACGACCCAAATTCGCTAATAAGGCTTAAGGGCCTTGATTAGTGTGCCTGGAGGGCATAATGGGAATTATGTGTGATTTTAATGATTAAGATGCATGATTATGAGTTAAAGCACGTTATATGACTATTTGAATATTTTAGATGCATGCATGTAGGCCCTGATTAGGTTAGAAGGGCATAGTCGTAATTTTGGCCATTATGGGCATAACTGCTTTGTTATATGTGATAATTGTCGAGACCACATTATTATGTGGATATATCTGTGATCTGTGACTCGGGACGGTCCTAGTGAGCAAAGTAGCGGAAAAGTCATGGCGGGGTATAAATGGGAATTTGGTGAATATACTGGAGGTTATCTTGACATTGAGGAATACTATTGGTGATTAATTAGGTATCGGGAATTAAGCGGGAAATATTGGAGACACTTGAGGAATTAGCGGGAGTTGGGTAAAATGACTAAAATGCCCTTAAGTGGACTAAAGGATTAGAATTAATATGGAGGGCATAATGGTCATTTGGCTTTTAAGGATGGGTATTACTGAGGTTTTATGCTAGTGGGATTGGTAGAACATTACAGAAGTTTGAAAAAGAAAGAAAAGGAAAGGAAAAGAAAGGAGAGAAAACAGAGAGAATTCTCTAGGTGGGTTTGTGCTTCCTTCACCTGGTTCTTGAGGAATTCTGGAGTAAAGCTCAGAGGAGAGTTGGGATTAACTAGGCATCAAGGATCCTAACCTAAGACTGAGGAATTGACAGAGGTTTAGCAAGGGTTCATCAGCACCTGAGGTAAGACTTAGAATTCTTCAGTTTCAGTTTCTGGTTTTTGAGTTGTGGTGTTTAAGATGAATTGGATGGAACCTTAGGGAATTCAGACTTAAGACTGAGGAGGAGCAAGCCAAGGGAGTCTAGAGGCAGCTTGTGGTCGAAATTCTATCAAAGGTATAAGGTCTAAAATCTAAACCTTGATGTTCAGCAGGTTTTTACTGGGTTTTAGAGCTTAGAAGTGATTATGGTGAATTCTGAGTTTGTGGGTGCATGTGCTTTGGTTTTAGGTGTTTGGGGTGCTTGGGATGAGTGGAGTGTGGTCATGAGGTTTTTTTTGAGTTTGGGTAAGAGTTGGAAGAGGTTTGGTTGAGGTTGGTTCGATGAAATCGCAGAAGGGAAAAATCAGTGCAGGGCTGTCTGTGACTAGCGCTAGCCTTTGGGCGCTGTAGCGCTAGGCCATAATGCTGAGGGGACTTTGGCTTCTGTCTGTAGCGCTGTAGTGCTACCCTGCTTTCTGAAGGGGATTTTAGGGTTATTTGCAAGGGTTTTTGACCTAAGGTTTGGGGTTTGATTCCACCACCTTGTTGGGTGGAACTAGGACTTCCCGGGGGCTCGGGATTGGCCCCGGGGCAAGGTTTTGAACTTGGGGATTTATAATGACTTTGTCCATGATTGTGATTCGGTAAGCGCTAGGGCTCGAGGGGGATTGTGCTCAAGGAGTCAAGGGATCAAAGCTATTGAATTGAAAGGTAAGAAAACTGCACCCAGTTATATGATTGTGATGGGACTAAGTGCTCTCGGGAATTGTATCGTGTCAATGTTGGTATTACGCCATGGGACATGTAAAAGCGGCCTAAGAGTGTCGTACATGATATTAGCGCTCAGGGCGCAGATTGGCCACTGGTAGCCAAGGACAACGGGATAACAGAGGGAGCAGCCTGTGAGCGCTAGCCCTAGTTATCATTTGTAAACTGTACATGTTATGAATATGCCTAGTATGTGGAATACTTGATTATTCTGATTGGTTATATGGCTGAGGTTATGTAAGGAAATGTGAGATATTGACTTGTCTGCTATTTGATTATGCTCTGTTGTTGTTGTGTTTTCTTGCTGGGCCTTGGCTCACGGGTGCTACGTGGTGCAGGTAAAGGCAAGGGCAAGCTGGACCAAGGCTGAGGTGGAGAGCTCCGAGGTGAAATGTACATAGCTAGCTGTTCGATCAGCATGGTCGAGGAGTGAGTCAGGACAAGGATTACCTAACTGTTTATTTTGGCTTAGCATGGCTAGTTATTGTACTTGAGTTTTATAACTTTTGTAAACGATCTTTAAACTTGTATTTTTGGGATCCCGTGTAACCAAGTAATGTTCCTTAATGAAAATGTGACCTTTGAGACCAACACACTTTTAACCCTAGTTCCTCTATAGCTTCTGTGACACGATTTTAGTTAAATGACTTGGTTAGCAAGTCTGGCACTTTATAAACACATAGTGTAACGGTCTTGGCTATCCAGGGCGTTACAACTTGGTATCAAAGCGTCCTATGTTTATGGGTCCTGAAGACTGGTTGGATATGTACATTCGCCGCGGGAGACAAGCTCAACTCAAGGTTTGGTAATTGTGTATACATGATTATGTGCTTAAATGATTTGAATGAGATATGATTGCTGATATCTGTTTGATGAATAGGGAGCATGAGATACTGATAGGGCCTGGCCCTTGACTATTGCATGAAGTTATTGAGGCGTGCTTATTAGCACCGCTGTGCATGTGAATGAATATTTGGATAAATTGCTATACTTTGATTGCTTGTGAATGATTGGAGTTCCTGTGATGGATTATGAGAGGATTATTACCCTGTCATCATAGTCTAATTGCCGAGTCGTTGATTGCAGATTGACTTGAATAGTTATGCGTTCAAGGAAATCCACACAGCTAGCCGGTAGGTCTGGGGCTAGAGATGATGACCGGGGTTAAACCCCTCCGCCAGTCCCTGAGAACTGGCAGCAGTTAATGGAAGATAGGCAAGCTAGGCTTCAGAGCCAAGATGAACAGATTCGAATTCTGCAGCAGGCTCCATCTGGGAGTGTTGCCCCTACTGTGCCACCGGCGATGGTACCTGTGGTACAGCTAGTTGATGTTGGGAACAAGTGGGAACCGTTGTATGAGCGGTTCAGAAAGCAACAGCCCCCGATCTTTGATGGTGGACCAGATCCACTGAAGGCTGAGCAGTGGATGACTCTGATCACTACCATACTTGACTTCATGAGAGTGGAAGGATATGATAGGGTGGCCTGTGCCACTTATATGCTGAGGGAGGATGCCCGAATCTGGTGGGAGGTGGCATCACAGACCAGAGAAGTTGCTACATTGACTTGGGAAGGGTTTAAGGACCTATTTAATCAGAAGTATTATAATGTTGCCATCAGGGCAGCGAAAGTGAATGAGTTCGTGGGGCTGGTTCAGGGCAGTATGACAATTACAGAATATGCCTTGAAGTTTGACAGACTCGCGAAGTTCGCACAAGATCTTGTGCCTACGGATGCAGCTAGGCAGGACAGATTTGTCAGAGGGCTGAATGTTATGATAGCCCAAGATGTAAGAATTACCACAGTTCCTGGAGAGACTACTTATGCCCAGGCTGTGGAGAGGGCTCTGACTGTTGAGGAAGCAGAGAATAGGATATGGAAGGATAGTGCAGCAAGAAGGGAGGGCCGCAGGGCGGTGGCTCCATATTTTGGTTCTGGTAGGGGCGAGGGCCCCAGTGATTTGAAGAGGAAGGTTCCTGATGCTCCAATCGCTCCTAGATCTGATAGGGGAGGTCGGGGTACTCAGGGTGGCCATCAGGGAGGCGGTGATTCATGGAGGACTTATCTAGAGTGCACAAGGTGCAAGAGACGCCATCCGGGCGAGTGTCGGGCTAAGGCCTGCTTTGTGTGCAGGATGGTGGGACACCTCAGGAAGGATTGCCCGACAGTGAAGAAGGGAGAGACAGGAAAGGTGGAAAGCTTGACTCCAGCTCGAGTGTTCACTTTGACGCAGGTGGAGGCCGAGGCTAGTCCCTCGGTAGTGACAGGTCAGCTTTCTAGTGCTGGCACTCCCTTTACTGTTTTGATTGATTCTGGTGCTACGCATTCATTTGAATCTGATAAGGTGATTGATAGACTGTGTAGGCCTAGTGAGTTTAGTGCTTCAGGGTTTAGGACTATATTGCCTACAAGGGAATTGGTAGTATCTAGGAGGTGGATTAGAGCATTGCCAGTGTTAGTTGATGGTAGGGAGTTATCAGTAGACTAGATTAAGTTGAGTATGGAGGACTTTGATATGATCTTAGGTATGGACTGGCTGGTTAGATACGGAGCTACTATTGACTCTAGGAAGAAGATGGTGACCTTTGAGCCAGAGGGCGAGGATCCCTTTGTTTTCCTGGGGGCGGTGCATGGACCCCGCGTACCCAGGATATCTGTGCTGAGAGCCAGGGATTTGCTACAGGGTGGTTGTGTAGGTTTTCTGGCTACTGTGGTGGATACCACCAGAGTTTTATCAGTAGGACCGGAAGACACCAGATTAGTGTGCGAATTCTTGGATGTGTTCCCTGAGGATTTTCTTGGATTGCCGCCGCGTAGAGAGATTGAGTTTGTTATTGAGTTGGCACCAGGGACAGAGCCAGTGTCGAGGGCACCATATAGAATGGCACCGGCGGAGCTAAAAGAGTTAAAGATACAGCTGAAGGAACTTCTAGATCTGGGGTTCATCAGACCTAGCTACTCACCATGGGGTGCTCTAGTTCTGTTTGTTAAGAAGAAGGACGGGACTTTGAGGATGTGTATCGACTATCGAGAATTGAACAAGTTAACTATTAAGAATAAGTATCCCTTACCGAGGATTGATGACTTGTTTGATCAGCTACAGGGTAAGACGGTGTTCTCAAAGATTGATCTTCGATCTGGTTATCACCAGCTTTGGATCAAGGATGAGGACTTACCTAAGACGGCCTTCAGAACGCGGTATGGGCACTATGAGTTCTTGGTCATGTCTTTTGGGTTGACCAACGCCCCAGCAACCTTTATGGATTTAATGAACAGGGTGTTCAAGGATTTTCTAGATCAGTTTGTCATAGTCTTTATTGATGACATCTTGCTGTATTCCAGCTCAGAGACAGAGCACGAGTTTCATCTTCGACAGGTTCTTCAGAGGTTGAGAGAACATCAGTTGTATGCTAAGTTTAAGAAGTGTGAGTTCTGGTTACCTGAAGTGACATTCCTTGGGCACATTGTAGGTACAGATGGGATTAAGGTAGATCCATCTAAGATAGAGGCAGTTAGGGATTGGCCGAGGCCAAGGAATGCCTCGGAGGTGCGGAGTTTCCTGGGGTTAGCAGGTTACTACAGACGGTTTGTAGAGGGCTTCTCGAAGATAGCAGCACCGATGACAGAATTGACAAGAAAGAATTTGAAGTTTATCTGGTTAGACAAATATGAAGACAGCTTCCAGGAGTTGAAGCGACGACTTATTATAGCACCAGTATTGAGTCTTCATTCGGGGGAAGGGAAGTTTGTTGTTTACTGCGATGCATCGAGGCTGGGCTTGGGCTGTGTGTTAATGCAGAATGAGAGGGTTATAGCTTATGCATCCCGACAGCTGAAGGAGTATGAGCAGTGGTATCCTACTCATGACTTGGAGCTGGCAGCAGTGGTTTTTGCACTGAAGATTTGGCGGCATTACTTGTATGGGGAGAAGTGTGAGGTGTATACTGACCATAAGAGCCTGAAGTATTTCTTTACACAGAAGGACCTTGTCACGCCCTACTTCCTTAGAGCCGTTACTTAGTGAGTTTTATGACAAAACAGTGTGCAAAGATCTCGCTAACCGAGGTTTTGAAACGAAAGTGTGACTAATTAAAAGTTAAGGCTGTAATCTTAAAAAAAATGCGTTGTTTCAATAAAACTCCTAATATTAAACATTGGGATCCCAAAATAAGGTTTGAAAACTATTTACATCTTAAAAATGAGTTCACAGTTGATAAATCATAAAAATCATAGATTATTACAGCCATTTTCAAATAAACCCCCAACCAAAGCAGTCGGGCAGGCCAAACATGTACGCGTCGCTTCACGCTCTCCGTACTCATGGTTGGTTGACTCAGTCATTGCCCTACCTGCAACACAGAGCACCCGTGAGCCGAAGCCCAGCAAGAAAACTCATGCAGAACATAACATATGCAATGTATACAGTTTATCATAACAGATAATCCTCAAATAAACAAGTCAACCATTAGACTAAGCAAACACGGCCATGCCGCCCCAGAGACCTTACCAAAGCCCTGGGGTATCGGTTCTCACCGCGAGGATAACTCATGTATCCCTTGGGTCCCACCCTGAATATAGCATCCCATGTGCTAGGTGTTACTTTCGGCCCACGTCCGCCCCGGCCTACGCCGTACTCGGCCCTTGCCGTTCATTTCATCATAATCACACATATAATATAACACAACAACATGCAATCAAATATTAATTCATTTAAGTCTGCACCCTAACATGTGATGCAATATAGGGCCACGCCCCGCAATCATACTATGGGCCCATGCCCTATCCTACGGGTGTTATAGTTTTCTTACCTGAATTCCGAGCCTCCTGATGCACTAAAGCCACGAGCACGGTCCTCAAGCACGAGCCTCACCAACAACCTAGTCACAACACACAAGAAACATCCCTCAATACTAATCAACCCAAAACCACTTCCCGGGACCTATCCCGCACTCTCGGGACCTCTAAAACCTTAAAACAACACCCCGGAGACATCCCCCGAACTCCCGGAGCAAAGGCCTAAAATTGCCTAAAAATGCCATCCTGAAATTTGCCTTGTGCCGCGGCACAACTTTCTTGTGCCGCGGCACCCATCAGTCAGGGGCTCCCTTGCCGCGGCACGAAAAACCTGTGTCGCGGCACGCCATCGCAGACCCAGAATTTTGGGTTTTCTCCTGCGTTTTCTCCGAGCTTAAACCATCCCAAATCATACAAAACCAATACCCAAACCCCTAAAACCAATTCCAAGCTTCATATGAACAACTTAACAACCTATAGGCACTAGATACAAGATCAAAACATCAACACACCCAAGAATCCACCCCTTGATTCCTATTTTCAGCCACCCAAACCAAAACTCAAACAACTAACTCAAAACTCAACAAAAACAACTTAAGCTCTAGATTTTACCAATCAAAACAGAAATCAAAACTTAGATGAGTCTAAAAACCTTACCTCAAATGAAGAACCCACACAAAGTCCTTGATCTCCTCCTAGACTCCCACTTCTCCTTCTCTTCTTCTTCTTGCCCTAACCTTCTTTCTCCTTCTCTTTCTTCTCTTCAATTTCAATCAAGCCTCAAGTGGCATAAATGCCCCAAACCGTATACCCCCAAATCCCAGCTGCCATTTATCTATTTCCCAACCATATGACCATTTTGCCCCTCCTTGCCTATCCTTTCCTACTTAAACCTCAAGGGCACTTAAGTCCTTACTCTTCTATTTCATTTCTACCATTTTCTTTCTAAAACTTTTTACTCTCAGCAGTAACTAATGGTTACCTAGGTTACTAAATCTCCAATAACCATTACCCGCTAAATCTCAACTTAACCATAAAATTCCCGAGGTACCCCTAGGCTCCTCCCGAGCCGGGTACAAAATCCCGTTGTGACATCTAAGTTAACTAGCTCTCTAGGACCGTCTCGGCACGTGCATCACAATAATAAAACCACACACACGCGGTACAATTCACAGAATACAATTATCACATATCAATACAGTTATGCCCATCATGGCCAAAATTACAATTATGCCCTTCTAACACGATCCAGGCCTATATGCATACTAGTAAACATAGCCATGCATCTCAGTTTAAACAAATAGCCAAATAACATGCTTTAAATCATAATCATGCATTTAATTCATAAAATCACACATAAATCCCAACCTGCCCTCCTGGCACACTAATCAAGGCCCTTAAGCCTTATTAGCGAATTTGGGTCGTTACAGACCTGAATATGAGACAGAGGCATTGGCTGGAGCTGGTAAAGGACTATGATTGTGATATTCTTTACCATCCGGGGAAAGCCAATGTGGTGGCGGATGCATTGAGCCGCAGAGGTCCAGGTCAGTTGTATAGCTCTGTTCAGATCTCAAGGGAGTTAGCTGATGAGATGGTTAGAGCAGGGATAGAGTTGGTGGTGGGCCGGTTGGCTAATATTACTCTACAGTCGACCCTGCTAGAGCGGATTAGAGAAGGGCAGTTGATAGATGCTTAATTACAGAGGGTTAGAGAGGATGTCTTAGCGAGAATAGCTAAGGACTATTTTGTTTCTGAGGTTGGTTTACTTCGGTATCAGGGACGGATTTGTGTTCCAGCTGATGAGGGGATCAGACGGGAGATACTAGATGAATCTGATACGACACCGTACTCACTTCATCCGGGTACCACGAAGATGTATCAGGATCTACGAACTTTGTGTTGGTGGCCCGGAATGAAGAGGGATGTGGTAGAGTACGTTGCCAAATGTTTGACCTGTCAGCAGGTGAAGGCTGAGCATTAGTGACCAGCAGGGTTGCTTCAGCCTTTGGGTATTCCTGAATGGAAATGGGAGGACATTACCATGGACTTTGTGGGAGGTTTACCCAGGACAGTAGGACTTCATGATTCAGTATGGGTGATAGTGGATAGATACACCAAGTCAGCTCATTTTCTTCCAGTGAGGTCAACATATACTATGGATCGGTACGCTGAGCTGTACGTGAAGGAGATCGTATGTCTCCATGAGGTTCCTAAGTTTATAGTTTCAGACTGGGATCCTATCTTCACTTCTAAGTTTTGGGGTGGTCTGCAGAAAGCTTTGGGGACTCAGTTAAAGTTCAGTACAGCCTTTCATCCTCAGACTGATGGACAGTCTGAGAGGACGATCCAGGTATTGGAGGATATGCTCAGGGCATGTGTGATTGATTTTGAGGGTTCATGGAGTAAATACCTTCCATTGATTGAGTTCTCGTACAACAATAGTTATCAGTCAACGATTAGAGTGGCTCCCTATGAGATGTTATATGGGAGGAAGTGTAGATCACCCATTTATTGGGATGAGATGGGTGAGAGGAGATATTTGGGGCCAGATATGGTTCAGAAGACAAGTGAGGCCACAGAGAAGATCCGGGCTAGGATGCTCGCGTCTCAGAGTAGACAGAAAAGCTACGCTGATCCTAAGCGTAGAGATGTGGAGTTCTAAGTTGGGGACCACGTTTTTCTCAGAGTTTCACCATTGCGAGGGGTGAGGAGGTTCGGTAAGAAGGGCAAGCTAAGCCCTAGATTCATTGGACCATTCGAGATCCTGGAAAGGATTGGTCAGGTGGCTTACAGGTTAGCCTTGCCACCATCGTTGTCTGGAGTTCATGATGTGTTCCATGTCTCCATGCTTCGGAAGTATGTCTCAGATGTGACTCATGTGTTGAGGCATGAAGATTTGGAGTTACGGGTAGATTTGGCTTATGAGGAGCAACCAGTTCAGATCTTGGATCGGAAAGATAAGGTGTTGCGGAATAAGACGATTCCTCTGGTTAAAGTGCTGTGGAGGAATAGTAAGGTCGAGGAGGCGACCTGGGAGCTTGAGACAGTGATGCGGGATCAGTATCTCGAGTTGTTCAGGTAAATTTCTAGTACGAAATTCTCATTAGGAGGGGATAGTTGTAACGACCCAAATTCGCTAATAAGGCTTAAGGGCCTTGATTAGTGTGCCTGGAGGGCATAATGGGAATTATGTGTGATTTTAATGATTAAGATGCATGATTATGAGTTAAAGCATGTTATATGATTATTTGAATATTTTAGATGCATGACTATGTGTATTAGTATGCATGTAGGCCCTGATTAGGTTAGAAGGGCATAATCGTAATTTTGGCCATTATGGGCATAACTGCTTTGTTATATGTGATAATTGTCGAGACCACATTATTATGTGGATATATCTGTGATCTGTGATTCGAGACAGTCCTAGTGAGCAAAGTAGCGGAAAAGTCATGGCGGGGTATAAATGGGAATTTGGTGAATATACTGGAGGTTATCTTGACATTGAGGAATACTATTGGTGATTAATTAGGTATCGGGAATTAAGCGGGAAATATTGGAGACACTTGAGGAATTAGCGGGATTTGGGTAAAATGACTAAAATGCCCTTAAGTGGACTAAAGGATTAGAATTAATAGGGAGGGCATAATGGTCATTTGGCTTTTAAGGATGGGTATTACTGAGGTTTTATGCTAGTGGGATTGGTAGAACATTATAGAAGTTTGAAAAAGAAAGAAAAGGAAAGGAAAAGAAAGGAGAGAAAACAGAGAGAATTCTCTAGGTCGGTTTGTGCTTCCTTCACCTGGTTCTTGAGGATTTCTGGAGAAAAGCTTAGAGGAGAGCTGGGATTAACTAGGCATCAAGGATCTTAACCTAAGATTGAGGAATTGACAGAGGTTTAGCAAGGGTTCATCAGCACCTGAGGTAAGACTTAGAATTCTTCAGTTTCAGTTTCTGGTTTTTGAGTTGTGGTGTTTAAGATGAATTGGATGGAACCTTAGGGAATTCAGACTTAAGACTGAGGAGGAGCAAGCCAAGGGAGTCTAGAGGCAGCTTGTGGTCGAAATTCTATCAAAGGCATAAGGTCTAAACTCTAAACTTTGATGTTCAGCTGGTTTTTACTGGGTTTTAGAGCTTAGAAGTGATTATGGTGAATTCTAAGTTTGTGGGTGCATGTGCTTGGGTTTTAGGTATTTGGGGTGCTTGGGATGAGTGGAGTGTGGTCATGAGGTTGTTTTTGAGTTTGGGTAAGAGTTGGAAGAGGTTTGGTTGAGGTTGGTTCGATGAAATCGCAGAAGGGAAAAATCAGTGTAGGGCTGTCTGTGACTAGCGCTACAGCGCTCGCCTTTGGGCGCTGTAGCGCTAGGCCATAATGCTAAGGGGACTTTGGCTTCTGTCTGTAGCGCTGTAGCACCCTCCCAAGAGCGCTGTAACACTACCCTGCTTTCTGAAGGGGATTTTAGGGTTATTTGCAAGGGTTTTTGACCTAAGGTTTGGGGTTTGATTCCACCACCTTGTTTGGTGGAACTAGGACTTCCCGGGGACTTGGGATTGGCCCCGGGGCTAGGTTTTGAACTTGGGGATTTATAATGAGTTTGGCCATGATTGTGATTAGGTAAGCGCTAGGGCTCGAGGGGGATTGTGCTCAAGGAGTCAAGGGATCAAAGCTATTGAATTGAAAGGTAAGAAAACTGCACCCGGTTATATGATTTTGATGGGACTAAGTGCTCCCGGGAATTGTATCGTGTCAATGTTGGTATTACGTCATGGGACATGTAAAAGCGGCCTAAGAGTGCCGTACATGAAATTAGCGCTCATGGCGCAGATTGGCCACTGGTAGCCAAGGACAACGGGATAACAGAGGGAGCAGCCTGTGAGCGCTAGCCCTAGTTATCATTTGTAAACTGTACATGTTATGAATATGCCTAGTATGTGGAATACTTGATTATTCTGATTGTTTATATGGCTGAGGTTATGTAAGGAAATGTGAGATATTGACTTGTCTGCTATTTGCTTATGCTCTGTTGTTGTTGTGTTTTCTTGCTGGGCCTTGTCTAACGGGTGCTACGTGGTGCAGGTAAAGGCAAGGGCAAGCTGGACCAAGGCTGAGGTGGAGAGCTCCGAGGTGAAATGTACATAGCCAGCTATTCGATCACCATGGTCGAGGAGTGAGTCAGGACAAGGATTACCTAACTGTTTATTTTGCCTTAGCATGGCTGGTTATTGTACCTGAGTTTTATAAATTTTGGGATCCCGTGTAACCAAGTAATGTTCCTTAATGAAAATGTGACCTTTGAGACCAACACACTTTTAACCCTAGTTCCTCTATAGCTTCTGTGACACGATTTTAGTTAAATGACTTGGTTAGCAAGTCTGGCACTTTATAAACACACAGTGTAACGGTCTTGGCTATCCAGGGCGTTACATATAAGTAGTCCTCACTAGTAGGAAGTGAGCTAACTTGGTGTCTCGATCTACGATAACCCACACTGAATCATGTTGACCCACAGTCTTGGGTAATCCTACCACGAAATCTATCGTGATGTCCTCCTATTTCCACCATGGGATGTCTAGAGGCTGTAATAGCCCTGCTGGTCTCTGTGCTCAGCCTTGACCTGTTGACATGTTAAGCACTTAGCCACATACTCTACCACATCCCTCTTCATCCCAGGCCACCAATACAACGATCTCACATCCTGATACATCTTCGAGGTGCCTAGATGCAAAGAGTAAGGAGTAGTATGAGATTCATCCAGAATCTCTTGCCTCAAAATAGTGTCCATCAGAACACATATCCAACCTTTGTATCTCAACAAGCCCATATCTAACACTATATAATCTCTGGATACTCTAGCTAGAACATCCTTTCTGATCTTGGTTAATTGTGGATCACCCAACTGACCTTCTTTTATTCTTTCTAATAGTGTAGACTATAGCGTAATGTTGGCCAACTGGCCCACCAGCAATTCTATGCCAGCTCTGGTCATATCCTCTGCTAATTCTCTGGATACCAGGCTCGCACCGAAAATCTATCCCGGACCCTTCTAGTTTAAAGCATCTGCTATGATACAAGATTTCACAATCATAATCTTTTACTAACTTCAGCCAACACCTTTGCTTCTTATTCAAGCCTTTCTGTGTGAAGAAGTACTTCAGGCTCTTGTGGTCAGTATAAATCTCACATTCTCCCCATAAAGCTAATGTATCCATACCTTTAATGCAAAGACCACAACTACCAATTCTAAATCATGAGTGGGGTATCTTTATTCATACTCTTTCAGCTGACGTGAGGCATAAGCAATCACCTTCTCTGACTGAATCAGAACACAGCCCAAACCTTGATGTGAGGCATCGCTGTATATCACAAACTTCTCTTGATCTATTGGAAGACTCAGATTGGAGCTCTAATCAATCTCTACTTCAATTCTTGGAAGTTGTTCTCACACTTATTTGACCACAAAAACTTCTGATTCTTGCACGTCAGTTCAGTCAATGAAGTGGCAATCTTTCAGAATCCTTCCACGAATCGTCTGTAATAACCTGCCAACCCAAGGAAACTTCTAGCCTCTGAAGCATTCTTTGGCCTTGGCCAATCTCTAATAGCCTAAATCTTGACTGGGTCCACCTTATTCCCCTCCTTACTGACAATGTGCCCAAGGAAAGTTACCAGAACTCACACTTCTTGAATTTTTCAAACAATCTGTGTTCCCTCAGTCTCTGTAGAACCAACCTCAAATGTTGCTCATATTCTGATTCTGACTAAGAATAAACCAGAATATCATCGATGAAGACAATAAAAAACTGGTCCAAATAATCCTTGAACACTATGTTCATCAAATCCATAAAAGCAACTGGGGCATTAGTAAATCCAAAAGGACATAACTAAGAACTCATAATGCCCATATTTAGTGCGAAAAGCTGTCTTCGATATATCTCCCTCCTTGACCCTCAGCTGATGATAATCAGATTGAAGGTCTATCGTAGAGAATACCCTTTTACCTTGCAGCTGATAAAACATATCGTCTATCCTTGGCAGAGGATACTTGTTCTTGATTGTTAACTTATTCAGTTCTCTGTAATCAATGCACATTCTCAGAGAACCGTCATTCTTCTTCACAAACAGAACTGGTGCACCCCACGGTGAGAAACTAGGTTTGATAAAACCTAATTCTAATAGTTCTTACAACTGTACTTTCAGTTCTTTTAACTCTGCTAGGGGCATTCTGTAAGGTCCTCTAGACACTGGCTCTGTCCCTGGTGCCAGTTCAATCATAAATTCAATCTCCCTGTGTGGTGGCAACCCTGGTAAATCTTTTAGAAAGACATCTAGAAACTCACCCTGTGTCCCACTGGCATGACCAGAGTGGCATCAACCACACTAGCTAAGTGTAATGCCTTGGATAGCCAAGATCGTTACACTATGTGTTTATAAAAGTGCTAGACTTGCTAATTAAGTCATTTAATTAAAAACGTGTTACTGAAACTATAACAGAGCTAGGGTTAAAAGATTTTGGTCTCAAAAGCCGCATTTCTTATAAATAACATTTTCTGTTTACACGAGATCCCAAAAATAGTAAGGTTAAAACCATTTACAAATATTCAAGATTTAAATACAGTAATTAGCCATTCTAAGGCAAAACAGACTGTTAGGCATTCCCTATCCTGATCCACTCCTCGGCCATGGCGACCAAACAGCTAACTATGTACATTTAGCCCCGCAGCTCTCCATCTCAGGATTGGTCCAACTTGCCTTTGCCTTTACCTGCACCACGTAGCACCTGTGAGCCAAGGCCCAGCAAGAAAACACAATAGTAGAGCATAAACAATCAATAGACAATCCAATATCTCATATCACGTAAACATGTTCTCAATAGTTTAAGCATTTATGTAACCAAGTATTCAGCATATCAAACATATCATCTCATATCAATAATCAATTCACAAATGATAACTAGGGTTAGCGCCCTTAGGCCGCACCCTCTATTTATCCCACTGACTCTGGCCCGCTTAAACTGAGCTCAGTGAATATTAAGCTGTCCTCGGCTACCAGTGGCCAAGGCGCGCCCTATGCGCAAATATTGTGTACGGCACCCTTAGGCCGTTTATCACATGTCCCATGGCATAATACCATCATTGACATTATACAGATATCAGGAGCACTTAGTCCCACCACAAACATATAGCCGGGTGCAATTTTCTTACCTTTAAATTCGCTAGCTTCGTTCACTTTGAATCTTGAGCACAATCCCCCTTGAGCCTAGCACACACCTAGTCACAACCATAGGTCAAAATCATCACCAAATCTCAAGTCCGAAACCTAACCTCGGGACCAATCCCGAGCCCTTAGGAAGCTCTAATTCCACCAAATGGGGTGGTGGAATTGAACCCCGAACCCCCAGACAAAAACCCTTGAAAATAGCCCAAAAACCCTTTTTTTTTGGAAACAGGGTAGTGCTACAATGCTCTTTGGAGGGCGCTACAGCGCTACAAATAGAACCAAAAACACCCTTAGAATACTTGGCCTAGCTCTACAGCACCCAAAGGCTAGCGCTGTAGCGTTAGTCACAGAACCAGCAACCTTACATTTTTCCTTCTTGCGATTTTCCCGAGCCAAACCTTACCAAAACTTTTCCAATCTTCAACCAAACCTAAAAACAAGCTTATCAACATGCTCCACTCATCCCAAGCATCCCAAATACACATAACCCAATCACATGCATCCCTAAACATAGAATTCACCATAGTTGAACCCAAACTCAGAAACTCAGCAAAAACCATAGAAATCTCAAAGCTTGAAACTAGAGTTCCTTACCTCTGATGAATGAGCTTAGCTTAGGTTATCTCCCACTCTTGCTTAGACTTCACCTCTTCAAATCCCCAGCTTCAACTCCCTAAAATTCCCACTGAACCTTGCTTATAAAACTAGCTCAACACCAACACCAAACACTGAAGAAAACCTCAAAGTCTTACCTCAAGTGGATGAATTTCTCTGCCAATTCCTCAAGCTTGAACAGGGATCCTAGCCTCTAACTCTTGCTCAAACTTCTCCTGGGCTTCTGCTCCAAAAGACCTCAAGAGCTGATGGAGAAAAGCCTAAACCGACCTTGATAAAATGCCCTGTTTTCCTTTCCCTCTTTCCTTCCCTTCTTTCTTTTCTTTCCTTTCCTTTCCTTTTTTTTTTCTTTCTTCAGACTTCTATTTCCTTCTAAAAGTTCCACTAAACATAAAGCCTCAGTTATGCCTATCTTTTATAAGCCCAAATGACCACAATACCCTCCCCTTTAATTCTAACTCCTTTAATCCACCTAGGGGTATTTTGGTCATTTCACCCAATTCCCGCTAATTCCTCGAGTGTCTTTATTATTTTCCGCTTACTTCCCGATACCTAACTAATCACCAATTATATTCCTCAATACCAAATTAGACCCCAATATATTCTCTAAAGTCCCATTTATATCCCCAGGCTCGCCCCGAGCCGAGTATAAATCCCCGCCGTTGAATTTTCCACTAATCCGCTCACTAGGATCGTCTCGAATCACAGATCACAAATATATCCACATAATAATGTGGTCTCAACAGTTATCACATATATATGTACATTTATGCCCTCAACGGGCCAAAATTACAATTATGCCCTTTCTAACCTAATCAGGGCCTACATGCATACTAATACACATAGTCATGCACCTAAGATATTCAAATAGTCATATAACATACTTTTAACCATTAAATCACATATATTCCAATTATGGCCTCTCGGCACACTAATCAAGGCCCTTAAACCTTATTAGTAAATTTGGGTCTTTACATTAAGAATCCTATGCAACCTTCTTACAGTAGATCTCTAGCCCTTAGAACAGATATCATAGGTACACGGGGTCCATGCACAGTGCCAACAAATACAAAATGATCCTCCCCTTCAGGCTCAAAGGTTACCATCTTCCTTCTGCAATCTATGGTTGCCCTATACGTCACTAACCAATCCATACCCAGAATCATGTTAAAGTCAGTCATAACCAACTCTATCAAATGAACTGACATCTCTCTGGCCTCCATTGTCACTGGCAATGATCTGACCCATCTTCTGGATACTACTAATTCCCAGTGGGTAATAAGGTCCTGAACCCCACAGCATAATAATCACATGGTCTACACAGTCTATCAATAATTCTACTAGCAACAAAAGAATGTGTAGCACCAGAATCAATCAAAACAGTTAAGTGGTTCCAGCACTAAAAATCTGACCTGTAACTACTGAGGGACAAGCCTCAGCTTCTGCTTGAGTCAATGCAAACACTCAAGCTGGGGCCGAGCTGTTTGCCTTTCTTGGCTCTTCCTTTCTTGCTTTCGGGCAATCTTTCTTGAAATGTCCCACTACTCCACATAAGAAGCAAGTTTTTGTCCTACACTCCCCTATATGGTGCCTCTTGCACCTAGGGCACTCTGGATAAACTCTCCAGGCCTCACTGCCACCCTAGCGGCCCATTGAAATACCACGTGTTCGCCTGTCATGGCCTGGAGCTGGGAAGGTATCAGCAGCCTTCCTTTTATGATCACTGGGGCCTCCGCCCCTACCTGAACCCAAAAATAGAGGTCCCATCCTCCTAAAGTCTCTTCTGGTTGCATTGTCCTGCCAGATCTTGTTCTCTGTGCTCTCAATTGTGAGCACCTTCTCAACCACCTGTGCATAAGTAGTAAGTCCAAACACAGTGGTAATACGTACATCACATGCTATTCTAGGCTGTAGCCCCTGGAGAAACCTCTCCCTTCTAGTCCCATCAGTGGGCACCAGTTCCATTGCAAACTTTGCCAGTCTGTCAAATTTTAAAGCATACTCAGTCACTGACAGACTTCCCTGAATAAGCTTGCTGAACTCTTTAGCTTTTGCAGCCCTGATGGCATCATTGTAGTATTTCTCATTGAAAAGAGGTTGAAACTCTTCCCAACTCAGTGCATTGACATTTCTAGTCTGGGACATCACTTCCCACCAAATTCAGGCATCCTCCCGAAACATATATGTGGCACAAGCGAGCCTCTCATTACGAGGCACCTTCATAAAGTCAAGGATGGTGGTAACCATACTCATCCATTTCTCAGCCTTTGCTGGATCTGCACTACCCTAAAAAATTGGAGGGTACTATTTCTTGAACCTTTCATAACGAGGTTCCCATTTACTTCTAGCTTCTAGCAACTGCTCAACTATTGGCACCACTGCAGGTGGTGCCTCTGGCAAAATGTTCCCTGAAGGAACCTGTTGTTGTCTCAGGAGGCGAATTTCTTCTTCTTGCCTCATAACTCTAGCTTGTAAATCAACAAGCAACTACAGCCAGTTTTCAGGACTAGCTGAGGGATCTGACTTTGGCATTTTCCTGACCCTGTCTGTCATTCTGGCCCTGATCATCCTGGCCAGCTGATGAGTCTATTTGCCTTGGAAGCATACTTATGACTTATACTATACTGCAACAATCAATACAGTCAGTTAGGTAGTGATAACTAAACCTCTTGCCACCTCGCGGTCCAAGATCACGCATATATTCATCCATGTTCCACAATCATATCAATAAACATGTTGATTGATAATCATAACATTTAGCATTTAGCACTCAGCAATTAACAATGCTAATACGCATATTCTAGCAATATCAATGCTAATAAGCACGTTCTTGCTCATCATGTAGCAGTCAAGAGCCAGCCCTATTAGTATATCATATGCATGCAGGTAAAGCATTTATATTCTATTTAAGCAGTTAAACACATAACCACATAAATAGTTACCAAACCATGAGTCGAGCTTGTCTTTAGTGGTGAGTGTACATGCCCAGCCAGTGGACAAGAACCCTAAACCTTGGCACATTCTGATGCCAAGTTGTAAAACCTAGGTTAATCCAAGACCGTCACATTGGGTACTTTAAATAGTGCTTAACTTGCTAAACGAATCATTAGGGTGTAACACACGCATCTAGGTGTTATTAACAGGCCAGGGTGAAAATCCTTGGTCAAAAGGAATATATATATATTTTATTTATAATGTTGTACATGGGCCCATAAAGGTGTTTACCAAGTTATTTACAATCCAATATGGTCATTACAGTATAAAAGTTACAACTCGCCGACCTAAGCGGCAAAAATAGGGTTAAACCCTAGTTCCACTGAGAAGCACCTTGGCCGTGGTGGTCAAGCGGCCGCATATGTACACATAGCCACCTAAGCTCTCCACTCAAGGCTGGGTGAGATTTTCTTTCCCTTTACCTGCACCACATAGCACCCGTGAGCTAAGGCTCAACAAGAAAACTTATTACTGGATGTATAAAATATAAATAAATGATTGATGACTAATAAGTCTCTCTGGGTAGATGACTAATAAGTCTCTCTGGGTAGATGATTAATAAGTCTCTCTGGGTAGATGACTAATAAGTCTCTCTGGATAGATGACTAATAAGTCTCTCTGGATAGATGACTAATAAGTCTCTTTCTGGGGTCCTGTGCCCCAAGCCATGTGACGTTTCAGTCACCTTAGCCTTTTAGCCCTGACTCTAAGTAACTAGCCTTTAGACTAGACAAGCACTTTAGTTTTCTTCGAACAATAGGTCGGTCTAGCATTTAATGCTCATGTTGATTAGATCTAATCATTTTGACATGCGTTAAACACGCTAATGCCGCTCTTGACTCATAAGACAATAGCATACGACCAGTGCTCAGTACTACTGCCGATCATGACTGATAAGTCAGAACTTCACAACCAAAACTAAACACTAATGTTGTTTCTGACTAATAAAGTGCCATTCATAAGTAAGCAAAGTTGCCAGGCATTTACAATGCAACCAATGTCCATAAATAGAGCACTCAACAAGCCTCATCAATAACCATGCATGTCACATACTGGGTGTTATATTATTTCATATAATATAATATTAGATTAAATAATGTGACAAAATGTGATTTGTCACACAAATGTGATTTGTCACATCTTGTAACATATTATTGAGAGTCACAAAATTGGACACATGTGTGTGTCCAAATGTGACATATTTTGGAGTTACAAAATCAGTTACAAATTTGTAACTCCCAAATATTACCCAATAATGAGTATATTATATGTTACACATTTTGAGATTGGATTTCATAAAGCCATATGAGAAATGGCTGATAGAGATGTGATTTTAACTCCCATATTGTAAATGGAAGTTACAAAATCAAGAGGGAATAAATTGGAACGTTTTGGAAAAAACTAAAAAAATTCGTTGCTGAAATTGACTGAGCGTCGCGGCGCCTGGAACGAGCGCCGCGGCCCTAGTGGCTGACAATTTCTTTGAATTTCGGTTTTTATCCAATTTTGAACGTTTCCAACAGCCAAGTAACTCCCAAATCTCTATTTTAATTCCATAAAACATCCAATTAAACATTGGTAACAGCCATGGGGGTTGGTGGAATTTGAAATTCAAAGGGGTATCTCAAACTCTATAAATAGGAGCCTAATGCTCACTTGTAAGAGACACCATTTTTCATCCACAAAGCACTTGGCTGAAAAATACACCTTGAGGCTTGATTATTCTAGAGAGCTATTTCCTTGAGAGATCCCTTAGTGCTTAGAGAATAGGGGGAAATAAGCTTTTGGACAAAGGTATTGAACCTTGTTCAAGTTGGTGATCCCCACTACTCTTCACTTTGGTTGTGTGAGAGTTTGTTTGTGTTTTCATTCTTTTGTTCTTCTTATTTACTTGTATTGCTATAGTATTGAGTTTGTAATCTTCTTCTTCTACATCTTTTTATTTACTTGTATTTTAAGCAATTGAGTTGTAATACTTATTTAATCAATATTATCTTGTCCATTGTATTTTTGCATAGAGTTGTATTTGGTTTTTCCACTTTTCCATTGAGCAATAAAATATATTCTCTAACACTGGGTGCAGTTTTCTTACTTCTGGTTCGAGCGTGAAATAATAAAAGAATGACCCTTGAGAACGATCTGTCCTTAAATCCCTTAGCGGTCACCTAATCATAACCAAGTATGAAATCCCATTAATAAAATAAGAAATAAAAGGTTCATGGACTAAAATCCTACTCTCGGGACCTCGAATCCTACTAAAAAGGTTAATAGATTCGATCCTGTGCTTAGAGAAATGAAAACTCGTGCTTAAAAGTGACTAAAAACCATCCTGGCACAAAAGGGATAGGCGGGTCGTGACCTGGCCCCAAGATATAGAGCCCTCTGTCTGGGGTGCCAGGGGCGGGCCGCGACTTGTGCCCCTGTGGGTCGTGGCACACCTGCTAGTCAGCAGCCAAGGGAGGCTCTGGGGTGCATTCAAGTCACGACTTGCATGAACTCGGTCATGACTTGATGCCATGAACCCAGATCCCCTGCATTTCCTTTAATCTAAACCTCAATCAAAACTCAACCAAACAATTCCAAAATCATAACCAAACATCACCTCAACACCACCACTAGTTTAACAACAAAACCCAAGCCTAGAAACACTTAAAACTTCATCAAACACCCAATTATTCAATCAAAACATCAAGCTATAAACCATCTAAAAATAGAGCAAAAACCAGAGATTCAAGCTGAAAAACCTTACTCCAAGTACGAAATAAACCCATTTTCAGTTGTTGAAATCCAATCCTGAACTCCCAAGCCTTAATCCTCAAGTTTGAATCCTCCTATTTTGCTTCAAATTTTCAACCAGAGAGAGACAAATGATTGAGAGAGAGATGAGGAGAAAGAACTCTGTTTTTCCTTAAACCTTCTACAACCTGCCAACCTTAAGTTTATCCAATGGTCAAAATGACAAAAATGCCCCTAAGGCCTTTCTAATCTTTCAAAGTCAACAAGGGCAACATTGTCGTTTCCCTTCAATCCCGTTAATTGCAATTAATATCCTCCAATTCCCATTACTCCAATTATCCTCAAATATTTATTAAATCATATCCCTTTACCCGTTCCCAGTAATGTACTAATCACCAATTCACCCCAAGCTCACCCCGAGCTTGACAATTAACCCTGGTATGACCAAACTGCTAACTTGCATTCTAGGATCGTCTCATGAAAAATAGCTCGATGTCAGGAACTCATCAACGATATATGGATGGAAAAAATCAAAGCTTGTTACGAAAACTACGTAGAAAGAACTTAGGAAAAACTTAAGAAAGAAAGATGTAGAACAACATTGGAGAAAAATCTCATATATTGCTTTACTATCTCTGTCTACAATGAAATTTCCAACCCCTTACTCTGAGGGGTGGAAGTCTATTTATAGGTGGGCACTAATGACCCTTGATACATGGTGGCCTTAGGGGACAAGAACGTACGCATGTAAGTTGTCAGGGTTGTGGTGCAGGACATTGTGGTGTCGGCTCTGGTATATGGTTGGGGGTGCTTAGGTAGTGCCTCCACTCTTTGTATGGGTTCGTACCACCACTACTTATTGGACACGGATGTCAAGGTCATGCCTCTGTCCTCATCAGGGTTGTACACCCCATACTTGTACATGTACTTCATACCTGGTGGTCCCTCTTACCTTTCCCAAATAAGTCTTTTCTCCAAACTTCTTTATATTTTGCTGAGTGTTAGAGAGCATCGTTGATTCTTCATTAGCGTATATGGGGCTTCCCTTTCAAGGTTTCCATGTTGAGGCACTTCTAAGAGGTGAGCCTTAGGTGGTGAGCCCTTGGCATGTATAGCCTCGCGTTACAAAGTTTGGAGGATGATGCCTCGTAGGTACGCGGTTCTAGAATTGAAGGAGTTTAGCATCTGGGCCTTCATCGCCTTGCATAGAGAGGCGCCTTCCGTCTCACGACCCTCGTGCCAAGTCAAACTAGGCTCTAGGCCTCGTGCAGCAGACCCTCGCGCAACCCCTCATCCATTCGCCTAGCCTCGCACAACGAGGCGTTCTTGACTCTGCGGGCCTCACGCCATACCAACTAAGGTTCCAGGCCTTGTACAATGGTGCATAGCGAGGCGCCTTCCTCCATTGGCTCAGCCTAACACAGAGAGGCACTTTCTTCTTCGCGAGCCTCGCACTAAGTCAATCGAGGCTCTAGGCTACTAGCAAATGGGTTTTGATGTTGAGGTACCCATGAATGCCAGAACACTGAGTTGGGTCTCAATGTGCAAGGCCCTTGCTCACCGAGGGTGCGCTAAGTGTTGTGGGGGTGTGTGTGCACGTCCAAGGCTAGCTAGGCCTCACACAGTGAGGCCTTCTCCCCTTCTACGCTCACGCCCATATGTGCCGACGAATGTTTCAAGGGAAATTTTCCCGTATTCACACTTGGCCCTGAGTCTATGAGCATTCTTTTAAGTGTGTTCATATACTCTTTCATATGTTCTTTGTGTGATATGAATAGCCTTTATGCTTTGTTTTCCTTGGAGGAGCATGGAAGGCTCAACTTTTGAATGATATCTTAGAGGGAATGAGGAAACACAAAATGGACCTTGGTGGTGTGTTTCATTGTAACTCATAAAGAAACACAAAAACCAACTAATTTTGGTGGTGATCCAAGTATATCCTTAAGATGTGATGAAGGCTAATCATTTCTAAGCGCGGATCCCAAGGTTCCCAAGGCTCTTGATCTCCACCATTCATCTAGATTTGATCCAATGTCTAGGGAGCCTTGACTTTCCTTATAAATACCCCAAGACTTGGACTCACCTCTTCACACCAAAACTTGTTTAGCCTAGTGATATATCCTTCAAGCTATATCTAGGAGCTCCAAGGTTCTATCCCTTGTAGAGGCATTTGAGGTGATTTTCGCCCCTTTTCATTTATTCACATTTTTTTTACTTATTATGTTTGTAGTGTAGGGGTGCAAGGTGTTATCTTGCTGCTAAAGGTCCACTCTTTGCTTGTCGCTCAGTCCTTCTCCACATGCCAAAAAGCCTGTCCTCGCACATCTGTGGACTCACATATGCGCGCCATGGTATACCTTCTTTCCCCAAAGATACACATGTCTCCATTATCTTTTATACGAGGGTAGGGTCATAGGTTTGTATACACCCGTTCTTTAGAGAATTTTTTTTCTCTTTCTTCCCTTTTTTTTATTTTTTTTATTTTCACGGCTCATTAGTCACATATGCATGTGTCCTTTTCTTACACCCTTTACACTTATGTTGTAGATATAGGGTTGTCTTCATGTACTCACGTCATCGAGTCTTAGCTTGCCTATGGAGTCTGGGCGGTGTTGTAAAGGTCCACCTGGTGTTGGATTTATCGAGTTGTCATCCTTTGACTCTGAGGCCGACATTTGCAAACCCTCTAACAATGGGGGTGTACGAATGCTCTACCTAAAGAGGTTATCCTACCTTAGGCTGAAGGCATGGGGCCTTGAGAATGAACTCGAATCCGTTACTAGTGGCGAGGGTATAGGTTTCTCACCATGGCATGATACGTATGTCTCCCAACTAAAATCAACCATTCAGGATTGTATAGCCAAAATCACGTGCCTAAAGGAAAACCTGCCACTTGAACCTCCATCTTTCTATGGTGATGAGTCCTCAGGCTATGGAGGTCCTGCCCGTGGGGGTGCTAATTATGATCCATTTGAACCTAAGTTTCTTTCTATGGTTTTTCCCACATTTCCTCATCTATCCCCGGTCGTACGTCATAGGGTCAAGTAGTGTGCGGGTAGACGTAAGACATGTAGAGGGCCTATTGGGGAGTTGATGAAGTCAGTCACTCACAAATCGCTCGTTGTCTCTGTCCAGGTACCAAACATGTCGAGGGGGATTTTTGACAATTCTGAGGACGCAGGCATCATGTCCACTCTTACTCGGGTTAAGTTTTCCAACATGCTAAAGGCCCACCAATTGTCGTTGGACATCAACTTCATCATTACATCTCGCGATGACCATGCATCTGAGCCTCCTGAGGACCTCGTTGCTTTCATCGACTCAATAATCAAGTCTGGTGAGGTCTTGCCACTTTACCCCTCTTTTGTTAAGGTACTCAACTATTTTGAGCTAGCAACCCTTCAACTGTCTCCCAAATCTTGGGTTGTGCTTAGTTGTTTATACGCATTATATAAAGAAGTGCACTCTAGGGGGCCTTCCATGAGTGAGGTCCACCATCTATACACTCTTAGGGCGAACCCAACATCCGCGACTTCTATCAGCTCTAGAAAACCATAGCTCTTATAGGGTATTCCCTCGTGGAGGGTTCCATTTCCAATAGGGGCTCATGGAAGAGCAACGTTTTCTTCACCAACAACATATCCACTCAACATACGCATTTCAACACTTCAAGTAAGCTTATTCCCACCTTGAGTGCATATATAAGAAAATTTTCTTTATCCCCCTCTTCATCTTTGTTTAACTATAGTTATTTCTTTTTCTTGACCATAGGCCTCGAAGGGGTTGTCGGCCCTACCTTGAGTTCGACAGCCCGCGATTGAGTGGCGAAGATCCTGGGTGTGTCAGCCTTGCGCAAACAGGGCTGTGGCCTTTTTACGGAGGGAAATCTTTATTCGTTCAAGCTGCTATCTCCAGATCAAGTTGTTTCCTTATGCTCCATCTCGTCCAAATCTACCATCTCGAGGGTAGTAGGTGATGATGAAGATGGTGATGATGATGAAGATGATAAAGATTATGACAACTCATCGGGTGACCAAATGGATACAAAAGATGATGCCGAGGTTGAGTCTTAGAATTATGCATGTTTACGGTCATTGGCTGGCAGCACTAGGGATGTTGGTGGAGAGTTTGTTTTCAACACCCATGCTCCTACCCCGTTCTATCCCAAAGAGGAATTTTTTCCTACCTTCTTTTGGTGATGCCTTTCCACCCTTGGGGGAGCGTTTAGGGCAGACGTCTTCGGGTGCCTCTATTCATAAAGAGGTGACTCTGCACCCCTCTGCCTGTCGTGCCTTTGTGGATGGAGCAGGACCTTCTTGGTCTCCTTCCTTGTTTAAGCATGCATCGACAGGCATACATGTCTCCCCCCGTCGAGCTTAGACATCTGCTTCCAGAGGCCATCCTTTGAGTAGCCAGTATAGAGAGGCCATGAACCGCCACATGGGCAATATTTCTAAAGGCGAGTGGGGGTCTATGTATGACATTCCAGATGCCGAGCTGGGTGAGGCTTATATGCGAGCCTATATGTAGGTACTTGTCAAAACACTCAATGTATGTTTTTGAGTTTTGATGTTGCCCGACAATTGATGTTTTATTTTGTTCCTTTGTTCTTACTTAGGCTTCCATCTTGGGTCACCGATTTATCGCCTCAAGCTCCTCATCCACACAAAAGCTACAACTCGAGCTTGAGGGGGCAATGAAGAATCTCTCCATGGCCGAGGCAGAGAAAGATAGTTTGTTCACACGGGTCCGCGATTTGGAGGGCTAGCTTGCTGAAGCGGTTTGCTAAAGGGGTGCTACACTGGCCGAGGCTGCTTCAATCTCTCACTCCAATACTAGACTTGAAGCTAGTATCCTCACTCTAAATGAGAAGATTAGCGCGCTCGAGGCTGAACTTGTAAATTCTGAGAACAAAATAATTGAGCGCACGTTGCACGTCGTGTGGAGGACAAATCCTGATGTCGACTTGTCTCCCTTTGGAGAGTATGCGACTGAGAAAATTGCTAAGTGGAAAGGTCAGAGTGGAAACCCGTAGACCCCTCTTCACGACTTATTTGTATACATATACATTGCTGTCGTGTAACCCTCCATGTTGTTTCTTTTTTGTTTTATGGAACTTCTCATAAGTCTTTAATGGAATGTGGGACTCTTGATTTCTAAGTCCTTACTTATTTTTTATATCAACTATGAGGATGCATTGGCCTTTCTTTCCTTTGTCATTCTCTTTTGATTATCAAGTGTAAGGGACTTTGATAAGTCCCTCTTATTATTATTTATTTTTTTGATGAATTCCTTATGTCTTTTTTGGGCTAATGATCATAGTCTTTTTTGTGCACCCTGACTATACTTGTAAGGAAATATTAACCCTTTAGGTTCTTGGTATCCTTTTTATATTCTTTGCGCGCACTTGTAATTTTTTGCGAGAAGTGTCCTTTTCGTCATTATGTATAGTACTATTATTACAAGGGTCTCTTTAAGGACACTTTTTGGCTAGTCGGCTTAGTGGCCGTTCTAGACTTATTGGGAGATGCCTTCCTTAAAGTCTCACCCCTTGTGGGGGTGTGTCGGCCTTTGGCAGGAGGTCATCTTTGTGAAGTTTTTTTATTCCATTGATATTCATAAGGGTAGCTAATCCTTTTAAATATAAGAGACAGCTTGCCGAGTTTATTTATTTTTTATATATATGTGTGCCTCCTGTTCTGCCCCCTAAGTGCTTGGTGAAATTTATTCCATCAAGCACTTTGGTGAATGTTTGCATAGAGAAGAAATGTAGCATGCGAAGTAGGAAATACTTTCATTCATAGTAGGCAGATTACAAATACATATATGAAACGATTACATCTAATGTGAGGTTATCTCAGTATCCTCTTTGATTCTTATCTGTTGAAGTTAGCATAACATAAATAAACTAAATACGGATATTCTTTGAATTGGATATGAAAGTCTTACTGGTAGTATTTCTTGAGGTGTTCCGCGTTCCATGCTAGGGGTATTACGGTGTCATCCATCCGCGCTAGTTTATAAGTGTTCGGCGGTATGCACTGGGCGGCTTGGTAGGGTCCTTCCCAGTTCACCCCTAGTACCCCTGCCCCTGGGTCTTGCGTGTTGGCGAGTACTTTTCTCAGCACCAAGTCTCTTACCCTAAACATTCTTTCTCGTACCATGGAGTTGTAGTACCTCGTTGCCCGTTGTTGGTATACCATCACTCTTACTTATGCCCTTTCCCTTCTCATATGTCTGTATCCTGAAAGAGTTAACCTTTATCTCAATTGGGAGGACACCATCGCATCCATATGCCAAGGCAAAAGGGGTCTCCCTAGTAGTTGAGTGTGGTGTGGTCCTATAGGCCCAAAGCACATTGGGTAGCTCATCGACCTAGGCTCCCTTAAGTTTTTCTAGCTTTGTTTTTAGGTTCTTCTTGAGGAATTTGTTAACGGCCTCCACTTGCCCATTGGCCTGTGAATGTACAACAAATGAGAAGTTTCTCCTTGTTCCTTTCTCCTTACAGTACTCCTCGAATGTTTCCCCCTCAAACTGGGTGCCGTTGTCAAAAATGATTTTGTAAGGCACTCCATACCTGCAGACAATGGACTTGTTGACAAAGGTTGTAATCTGCTTGGCCGTTATTTTTATTAGAGGTTTGCTTCAACCCACTTGGTGAAGTAATCTACCGCTACAATAGCATACTTGGCTCCTCCTTTGCTTATGGGAAGGGCGTGAATCAGGTCTATTCCCCAAATAGCAAAAGGCCAAGGGCTGGTCAGGCTGGTTAGCTCATTTGGGGGCTTCCGGGAGTAGTTTGCGTGTCTCTAACATTTGTCACACTTTCTTGCAAAGTCACTAGCATCCTTCTCCATAGATGGCCCACTCGCATGGTTGCCACATTCGCCCTCGTGTATTTCATACAGAACTTTCATTGCTTCCTCTTCATCAACACACTGCAAGAGTGGCACTGAAAATACTCTCTTGTACAAGACTCTGTCTATTAGGGTTTACCGGGCGACTTTATATGCCAGCCTCCGAGCTTCTCTCTTGTTTGTCAGTAGAGTTCCATCCTTCAGGCATTTCATAATTGGGTCGAACCATGATTCTTTGGGGGTGTTGATCATATGAACCTCTGCTTTAGTGATGCTTGGCTTGGATAAGTACTCCACATGTATAAACTCGAGTGTATCTCCATCCTTTGTGGAGGCTAGATTTGCGAAGGCATCAGCATGGGTATTCCTCTTTCTTGGAATTTTCTTTATGCTATACCCCTCCAATTGCTCAGAATAGTCTTTTACCCTTGTTAGGTATGCGGCCATCTTAGGACCCCTCGCATGATACTCGCCCTTCACCTGGAATACCACCAACTATGAGTCACTAAAAATGTGTAAATGTGTTACCTTTAGCCCCTTGGCCAACTGCAATCCGGCTAGAAGCGCTTAATACTCCACCTCGTTGTTCGAGGCTTCAAATCCAAACCTTATGCACAATACATCTTGTGTCCTCTAGGGCTAGTCATCACGATACCTGCTCCAGCTCCCCCTTCGTTGGATGCTCCATCCACGTGGAGGCTCTATTCCTCAAACTTTCTTTCCTCTTCCTTACCAACCGATTCACTCTCTCCTATATCTCCTTCTTCATTTGGCCGATAGGTGAACTCCACTAAGAAGCCTGCGAGCACTTGCCCATTGTGGAGGTGCTTGGGGTATATTTGATTTTGAATTGATTTAACACAATCAACCATTTCATCAGTCTTCCCGAGGTTTCAGGTTTGTGAAAAACCTGTCTCAAGGGGTTATCAATGAGTACCTAAATCGCATGGGCGTGGAAGTAGGGCCTTAACTTTCTTGAGGCCACAACTATGGAATATGCTAACTTTTCTATCTTTGGGTATCGAGTTTTCAGGTCTACCAACCATTTACAGACGTAGTACACGGGTTGTTGGTGCTTCTTCTCTCATTTAACCAGGGCAGCGCTTATGGCATGCTCGGATACTGCCAAATATAAGTATAGCCTCTCCCCCTTTTCGGGTTTAGCAAACAAGGGTGGCTTCCCTAGGTGCCCCTTCAACTTGGCAAAGGCTTCCTCACAATCTCCATCCTAAGTGAACATTTTGCTCCCTTCTAGGATGTTGAAGAAGGTGAGGCACTTGTCCATGGACATCGAAATGAATCTATTGAGTGCTGCCACCCTTCCCATTAGACATTGTACCTCTTTCTTACCCTTGGGTGGATTCATTTATACTAGGGCCTTTATTTTGTCAGGATTAGCTTCAATGCCTCTGGAGTTGACCATGAAACCCAAGAACTTTCCCGAAAAGACTTCGAAAGTGCACTTGAGTTGAGTCAGCTTCATCTGGTATCTTTGGAGTGTGTCGAACATCTCACTTAGGTCCCAGTTGAGCTCTTCGGCATTTTTGGTCTTCACCAACATATCATCAATGTAAACCACCATGTTCCTTCCTATCTAGTTAGCGAACATCTTGTTCACCAATCTTTGGTAGGTGGCACCTACATTCTTCAATACAAAAGGCATCACTTTGTAGCAGTAGAGTCCTTTATCTGTTATGAATGAAGTATGCTCTTCATTAGCTAGGTTCATGGGTATCTGGTTGTATCCAGAGTAAGCATCAATGATGTAGCATCTCAAATTTTCTAATTAGGCTTAGGGCCTTGATTAGCGTCCCTAGAGGGCAATAATTGATTTATTATGTAATATGTGAATTTGATGAGTATGTGATTAGAAATGCATGTTTAGGTGAATTAAATATGCATGTGGGCCCTCGCTGTGGGCGATAAATGCAATATTTGTATATTGTGGTTAACACCACGTGTGAGGTGTGATATGTTTGTGATGCACGAACCGAGACAATCCTAGGGAGCTGTTTAGCTAGAAAGTCACCACGAGGTCAAATACCCGGCTCGGGAGGAGCCTAGGGGTATTTTGGGGATATTATATGTGTTTGGAATTTATTGAGTAATAGGTAGTAGTTTGGTAGTTATTG
Organism: Humulus lupulus; assembly: GCF_963169125.1. NCBI lineage: Eukaryota > Viridiplantae > Streptophyta > Magnoliopsida > Rosales > Cannabaceae > Humulus > Humulus lupulus. The sequence continues at coordinate 89,845,690 of NC_084797.1, read as the reverse complement.
GACATATCAGGATTAAACAAGGATTTATAGGAAAACTCGGGGACTTAACGGGATTTGGGTAGATGACTAAATTGGCCTTGGGATTACTTGGGGATTTAAGATAAGCTTTAGGGCAGATTGGTCTTTTAGAAAATGGGATATACACATAGAGGTTTAGGAAATTGCTGGAACTCAGAAGAAGATAAAGCATAAAAACTCTCAAGACTCTCTCTCCTTCGGTTCTCCTTTCTCTCCTTGGTGTTTGAAGGCTTTGGATTAGTTGGAAGATTTTGACTGAGTTCTTTGAGGATTTGGAAGCTTAAAACTTAGGGAATCAGTTCAAGAGCTAACTTAAGTGTAGAGGTAAGCTTTTAAATTGAATTAAACTGTTGAATTCAGCTTGTTTTCTTGAGAACTCAAGCTTGTTTGAGGTTTTGTTTGGTTAGCTATGTTTGAATTTGATTTATGGTGTTGGTAAGGATTAGGGAGCTGTTCCTAGGTGGATGTGATGTGTAGGATGTGTAGATGAAGAATCCAAGCTTAATTATGGGTTTAATTAATGTTTGAATATGGGAATTAAGGTTTAGGCTAGAGAAAAATGCAGGAAAAATGGAGGTTTTCTAGGTTTGGGGGTTCGAGCCGCGGCCCAAGGCTGGGCATGCCGCGACTCGTGTGTGCATGAAAGCGTAGGTAGGCTTCTGTTCTTGAGGCACGCTGCGGCCCTAGGAAGGGCATGCCACGGCCCGTGTCTCGAAGCAGGGAGGCATTTTGCCTCTGTATTGGGGCGTCGTGGCCCTTTAGGGGCTGGGCCGCGGCCCTAATTCAATTTATTCGTCGTTTGTAGGTTTTTGGCTTGGGAACCCAAAAGTTAAGGCTCAGGATGGATTTTATTACCCAGATTGATAGAATCCAAGGTCTCGGAGACTAGAATTATTTCCCAAAGTAATTTAATGAATTAAAGCTTGATGGATAGCTTTTGTCAATGCGTTGTGACTAGGTTTTTAGCGAGGCTCGGACTAGAGGACTGTGCTCGGGATAGCGGTGCTCAGGAAGCTTGGGACATAGGTAAGAAAACTGTTGTACCTGTAGACCAGGGTGTGGCCCTATAGTTTGTATGGCAGGGCACAACCCTATGTGATTGAATTGCAGGGCATAGCCCTATTGTTTATGTGATGCATTTGTTTAAGTATTTGTTGATTATATGCTATGTATTGCATATTTTTGAATGAACGGCGAAGGCCGAGAACGACAGGAAGCCGAGTACGGCAAGGGGCCGAGAATGGGGTTAAGGACCTGGACTGCAAGGCCGAGTATGGCAAGGGGCCAGGAGCGATGTTGAGCATGCAGAGTGCAAGCCGCTAGGGTGAGACCCTTCTCAGATGCTTGAGTCATCCTCACGATGTAGACCGTGAACCCAGGGCCTAGTAAAGCGCCTGGGACGACATGGCCGCAATGTGTTTAGCATGTTGGCTGCTTTGTTATATGTTGATTGATAGATATGCATATTTTGATTGTTTGTGTTGAGTTTTCTTGCTGGGCTTCGGCTCACGGGTGTTCTATGGTGCAGGTAAGGGCAAGGGAAAGGTCGACCAACCATGAGTACGAAGAGTGTGAAGCAACGCGTACATGTTCAGCTTGCTTGGCTGCCACGACCTGGGGTATTTTTGGAAAATGTGATGTATTAACTTGAATTTTTTTGCCTAGTCGACCTTAGTTGTATTTTGAGTTGTAAATATTTTCTAAACAATGTTTTGGGATCCCAACGGTAAAACTTTATGACATTTTCAATGAGTATCCAAATATTTTGTATTTAATGACTGAAAACGAGTTTTATCTCAACTTAGCTACACTTTTAACCTAAAACCTCACAGAGCGAGTGATTAGCATGTTTTAAACTCACTTAGTAATGGCTCTAAGGAAGTAGGGCGTTACACATGAAGCTAAGTAACTCATGTCCTCCTCCTTCAAGGCTACATATCTTTCCGAGTCAAGCACTAGTCTCTTCTGCCTATTTGGCCTTGCCTCGGGGTTGACATTTAAATGGTGACACATGATGGAAGGATCTATCCCCACCATGTCTTCATGACTCCAAGTGAACACATTGTGTTTATCCTTCAGAAACCTCACAAATTTCTCCTTTGTGCCATCTTGAAGGTCTTTTCCCACCTTCAACTTTCGCAATGGTTCTTCCATCACAACGATTTCCTCTAACTCCTCCACAGGTTCGGCCCTTAGCTCCTCTGTGACTTGGGGGTCTAGTTCCTGTGGGTTTGTGCCTCCATGTATTACCACTGCCATCAATTCCCGTGGCTTTACAGACGTGTGGAGGGAGGTGTTATAACACTCCCTCGCTTCATTTTGTTCCCCTTTCATACTTGTTATTCCCCCAAAAGTTGGGAACTTGACAGCTAGGTGATATATTGAAGTTATCGCATTTTCAATTCTCTTAGGGATGGACTCTCCAATACCGCGTTGAAAGATGAAACACAATCTACCACGATGAAGCTTGCCATGATAGTAGTTTTTCTGGATTGCTCTCCCATGGTGAGGGCCAATTCGATCACTCCTAAAGGTTCTATCGAGTCCCCTATGAATCTATATAAGGAGGAAAGGCAAGGTTTCAAGTGTTTGACACCCAAACCCATCTTCTCCAAGACGGGGCGGTACAATATGTCCATGGAACTTATGTTGTCTATGAGGACCCGATGTACCCTCATATTGGCCAGTTGGACGGTCGTCACCAAAGGATCATTGTGCGGGAAGTACACCACTCGTGTATCCTCCTCCGTGAAAGTGATTGAGTCATTTTCTCCCTTAAAACTCTTCGGGGGTCGTTGCTCCAGGCTCATGACACACGGTGGTGGATTTTGTCTGGCTTCTCTAGCATACCTGTCTCGCCCCTTCCTAGACTCTCCTCCAAATCCCGGGCCTCTGAAGATCGTTCTCACTTCTCCTTGTACTTCTAGGGCTCTTTCTCGGGCCCGAGGTGACGCTGGCCCGTCCTCTGGTTTTTTATTTTCCCTTTTGACATATCTTTCCAGGTGCCCCCTATGTATAAGCTGCTCGATTTCTACCTTCAAATGGGTACACTCTATTGTGGTATGGCCAATGTCCTTGTGGTATTGACAATATTTGCTAGGGTCCCTTTTGGATCGGTCTTTTCTCATCGGCAGGGGTCTCTTGAAGGGAACTTGGCCTTCATTCGTGAGGTAGATATGTTCTCTGGTGTCTGTTAGGTTTGTATAGAAGGTGTAAGACGTTAGCCTAGGGTCACCTCCGTGTTTAGGCCTTCTATGCTGGTCATCTCTTGGCCCCTCGTACACCCTCTTCTTTTTTGCGCCATTTGAACCTTCATGGACTGAGGGCTTGTAATGCCTTGGATAGCCAAGACTGTTCCTCTGTGTACTTATAGAGGTGCAGGACTTGCTAATCAAGTCATTAATTTAAAACACATGTCACTAAACATTAATGAACAAGGGTTAAAAAGGTTTTGGTCTCAAAAGTTACACTTTATATAACTAAACAGTTTTTTACATGGGATCCCAAATAGAAGCAGAGTTTTAAAGTTGGTTTACAGAATCTCCAAAACACAGACAACCATCAGCCATACTAAGGCAAAATAGACATTTTTGGTTCTCACGTCCCTGCCTAAACCCCAACCGTGGCGGCTGGACAGCTGGTCATGTACATTCAGCTCACAAAGATCTCCAAGTCAGGGCTGATCAAGCTTGCCCTCGCCTTTACCTGCACCACGTAGCACCCATGAGCCAAGGCCCATCAAGAAAACATAATATGCAACACAAACAACAATAACAGATAATCAACTCTTTAAGTATGTTCAATCACTTAATACTCCACATTAACCACTCAGCACTTATACATAACCAATAATGCAACTAATCACAATTAACAATTAGGTGACATAATATTCAGGGCCGACAACTTAGGCCGCACCCTCTGTTTACCCCACTGACTCCGGCCCGCTTAAACCGAGCTCAGTGCATAATAAGCTGTCCTCGGCTACCAGTGGCCAAGCCGCGCCCTATGCGCTAGAGTAAACCTTGGCACTCTTAGGCCATTGGTTCACTGTCTATATGGCATAATACCATCCTTTCAAGCATGCATATTAGGGAACCCTTAGTCCCATTACAAATATACAACCGGGTGCAGTTTTCTTACCTTTAGTTTCTACGTTCACTGATTACAAGCGACTTTCCTCGAGCATGATACGTTTCCCGAGCCCTAGCTTTAACACCTAGTCACAAACAAGGTATTGGATTCCATTAATATTCAAATAAAGGTTTCCGGGTACAATACTAGCTTCCGGGACATCGAATTCCATCAAGCACGGTGGTGAAATCGATCTCGAGCACCCCAGGCTAGATTCCCGGGCTTAAAATCCCCAAATGGTCAAGAATGTACCTGAGGGATGCGACCCTTGAACCCTAGCCGTGGCCCGCTCCTAAAAAAGAGCCCAAGGCCCCTAGCAAGCAGACATGCGCCGCGACCCTGCTCAAGGGCGCCGCAGCGCTCTCCCCTGGCTGAGCCTCCCTGGCTCTCTTGCTTCATAGGGTCACAGCGCTCTAGAACAGAGCCGCGACCCTCCCCTTCGTGCCCAGAAAATCTACCATTTCTAGCATTCTAACCCCATCCAAAACCATCCCAAAGCACCCTAACTCATAACCCATTAATCACAAAGCCCTTAATATGACTCTAACAACATAAACCAACAGAAATCCAGCCTGAAAACCCACTAAAATTCCATTTTTGATTTCTGAAACCCAACAACTCAAACACAAAAACCAGTCATGCAATACTCAAATTTAAACCTCTAAGTCACGAGTTGAGGCTTACCTCTTTTGCTGAACCACTTCTTTGACAATCTCTAAGCTAAAACCCAAGCACCTATCTTTAATTCAGCCCTTAAACATCAAAATAATAATCACCTTAATATTCAGCCAAAAACTTAGAGTTCTAACACCCAAAAACACAATTCAACTCTTACCTTAATCTTGATTGAGTGTCCCTTAGTCTAAACTAAGCTGAGCCTTCATGAATTCAGCTCAAACACAGAGTTTTCCCCAGATGATTCCCTTAGGTTTTCTGTAGTTTCTTGGGAGAGAAAAGAGAAGAGAAGAGGAGAGAGAGAGCATGGGTCGGTTTATGTTTTATTCCCCTGTTTTTTCATTAACTTAGTCTAATCCTAGCCAGTTAAGTCAATCCCGAGGTTCGGGGTGCCGGAAACGTCCCCGAGGGCAAAACGGTAAATTTCCCCAATATTCCCGCCTAAGCTTTCTATTCTAAAATATATCTCCATATATTTATTTTCATAACCCGATAGCCTAAATAACTACCTGATACCTACAATACCCCTGACTTATCCAAAGTCAAATACTAAGCCCCGTTGTGACTTCCCGTTAATTGGCTCCCTAGGATCGCCTCGAGTCGCACGCTATAGATTTACTCACATAATAATGTGGTTCACACGGATATAACATTTAACACATTTACATTCATATAATCACACAAGCATGCCTATCAATAAATTCACTCATAAGCCAATTATGCCTTCTCGGCACACTAATTAGGGCCCTTAAGCCATATTAGTGATTTCGGGTCGTTACAGGGCTTGACATGGGATTCACTTTTCCCTGCCTTTATGTTCTCATGGCCATCCTCGACATGAATGTACTTTTGTGCTCTTTCGTAGAAGCCGTCTAAGTTGGTGACCTCCCTTTTGAGAATATTATCCCATAGCTTATTGCCTGGGCGCACTCCAACTGTGATTGCCATCTTGAGTTCTCCCCTGGTCAGACTTGCCACATTAGTCACCTCCATGTTGATCCTATGGATGTAGCTCTTCAGGATTTCTCCTTCACCTTGCTTTATGTTAGCGAGGCTAGTGCCTGGCATGGTGTAATCGCGTGCAGAATGATGTTGTTGGAGAAAATCGTCAGAAAATTGTTGCCATGACCTAATGGTCCCCAACCTCAACCTCTTGAACCACATGTATGCAGGCCTTTTCAGCGTGACAGCGAAACAATGACACCTTTCTCTGCTATTGATCCTTCTCAGCTTCATTAAATTGTTGAAGGTGTCTAAGTTGTACTTGGGGTCCGAAGTTCCCTCATATGGGTCTATGAGGTTCTTTAAAGTTAGCTGGGAGTCGTTCAAGCTGGATTTCTCACGTGAAGGGTGACTCATTATCGAACTATTCATCGGTAATGTACCCCCAGATGCCGTGACGATTTTACTCCGAAGGCTCCTCATCTTGGTGTCTAGCTCTTGTCGCCTTGTATTCAAGGAGTCCTTCTGCTTGGTAGGGTTGGACTCTCTCTTCTCTCTGACCTTCAGAGGGGCCATAGGAGGTGTCATCCTTACTTCTAACCTCCTTCCATGAGCTTTTCTCTTAGGTTAGGGGGCGCCTCCTTAGAGGTGACTTCGGCTTCGTTCTTACGACCATGTCGTCCCTCCTCCTTTGTTCCTGTGGTTATTTTGGCGGCCTAGGTCCTTCATGGTACTTTTTCTGGGGAGTGTTGCTGGTGGAAAGTCAGGTTCTTCCACCGTCAATGGGGACAGTGGTTTCCCCTATTTCACATTCCTTCTCCTTATGCTTGGGAAGGGGCATGCTCGACTTTCCTTGTAGAATGTCGTTTAAAACCCCCTGCATGTTCTCTTGTGTGGTTTCCAGCCTTCGATTCTTTTTGTGTAATTCGCGAATCTCATCCTCATAGAAGTGAGTCCTTGAGCTGGAACTCGCTGAGTGTACTCGGGGACACTTGCCTAGCCTGTGCGCAGAGGGATCCAGGTCCCGGTGGCTGGTGCATGGTGCCACCGAGGGCCGAGGATGTGGGTGCAATAGTGGCTCTAAAATGACCTTCATCGGGCTGGACAGCCAGGGATGATACTTTATTCTCCTTCCTTGGGGCAGGATGTTCTTTCGGCATATCTCCATGCTTAGGCAAAGGAGGGTCTTTCCTGGAGGCCCTCGGCTATTCACCCTCCAGGTGAACCTCAACATCTTGTAGTTGACGTAAGCATTTCGAACGCATTGGCATTTTTCCTTGCTGGAAGTGATGAAAGAATGTTGGCTTGATACTTGTTCTTCCCACAAACGGCACCAAACTGTTGATGACAAGAACTCGTCAATGATATATGGATGGAAATCTCAAAGCTTGTTACAAAAACTGCGTAGAAAGAACTTAGGAAAAACTTAAGAAAGAAAGATGCAGAACAACAATGGAGGAAAATCTCATATATTGCTCTACTATTTCTGTCTGCGATGAATTTTCCAACCTCTTACTCTGAGGGGTGGAAGTCTATTTATAGGTAGGCACTAATGACCCTTGAAACATGGTGGTCCCAGGGGACAAGAACGTACACATGTAAGTTGTCAGGGTTGTGGTGCAGGACATTGTGGTGTCGGCTCTGGTATATGGTCAGGGGTGCTTAGGTAGTGCCTCCACTCTTTGTACGGGTTTGTACCACCACTACTTGTCGGACACGGATGTCAGGGTCATGCCTTTGTCCTCCTCAGGGTTGTACACCCCGTACTCATACATGTACTTCATACCTGGTGGTCCCTCGTACCTTTCCCAAATAAGTCTTTTCTCCAAACTTCTTTATATTTTGCTGAGTGTTAGAGAGCATCGTTGATTCTTCATTAGCGTATATGGGGCTTCCCTTTCAAGGTTTCCATGTTGAGGCACTTCTAAGAGGTGAGCCTTAGGTGGTGAGCCCTTGGCATGTATAGCCTCGCGTTACAAAGTTTGGAGGATGATGCCTCGTAGGTATGCAGTTCTAGAATTGAAGGAGTTTTGCATCTGGGCCTTCATCGCCTCGAATAGTTAGGCACCTTCCATCTCGCAGCTCTCGTACCAAGTCAAACGAGGCTCTAGGCCTCACGCAGCGGGCCCTTGCACAACCCCTCCTCCATTCGCTTAGCCTCACACAATGAGGCATTCTTGACTCCACGGGCCTCGCGCCATACCAACTAAGGTTCCAAGCCTCGCAAAACAGCGCATAGCGAGGTGCCTTCCTCCATTGGCTCAGCCTGACACAGAGAGGCACTTTCTTCTCCGTGCGCCTCGCACCAAGCTGACTGAGGCTCTAAGCCACAACCAAATGGGTCTTGATCTCGAGGCGCCCATGAATGCTAGAACACTGAGTTGGGCCTCGCTATGCGAGGCCCTTGCTCACCGAGGGGTGCGCTAAGTGTTGCGGGGGTGTGTGCACACGTGCAGGGCTAGCTAGGCCTCACATAGCGAGGCCTTCGCCTCTTCTACACTCACGCCCATATGCTCTGACAGATGTTTCAAGGGAAATTTTCCCATATTCACACCCAGTAATGTACTAATTACCAATTTACCCCCAGGCTCACCTTGAACCCGGCAATTAACTCTGTTATGACCAAACTGCTAACTTGCATCCTAGGATCGTCTCATGCCGAATAGCTCGAACATATCCACATAATAATGTGGCCTCACCCATATATCACAAACATGCACATAAATATACAATTATGCTTTCAATAGCCGAAATTAAGAAAATGCCCTTCTAATAAGAAGTAGGCCCACATGCATGCAATTATCATCATATAATATAACTCACATAATCATGCATATAATCACATAATTGCATATTAAATCAATTGTGACCCTCTTGGCCCCCTAATCCAGGCATTAAGCCACATTAGGGAATTTGGGACATTACATTATCCCTAAAAAATCCATGGATGATGTGGCAAATGAGAAAGTGACATGTGGCATCACAAATCAGGGGAAAATGACACAGTATTGAAAAAAGACCGATGAGCAAAAAAGATAGGTCTAGGACCTATAGAGAAGTTGACGAGGGCAAAACCCCCTAGGGGTGATTGGCTTGGCCTTAACCCGTAGGGGTGGTTGGCCTGACCCCAACCCTTAAGGGTGGTCGGCCAAAGCATCCCCAAGAATCCCTCGGGGTGGTGGGCCCACCCTATCCTCCATAGGGTGGTCGGCCTACACTCCCAAAGAAACTTCACTGGGTAAGACTCACGCTCCTTCAAACTGAGATCAATAGTCTAGCACCTAGAGGATCAACAGGCCTAGCACCCAGAGGACAAATGAGCCTAACACCCAAGCTCTAAAGGGTCGTCGAGCCTAACACCTAAGTCTCATAGACCAATCAAGACTTAGCATTTTCTCAAAGGTCTCAATCATGCATTATCGACCAAGATCCAGAGAAGACAGCAAGAAGACCCACGATCTCATAATCATGGGAAGGTGGATACGCATATCCACTCCCAATGATCATGTACCAAACCACGATCCCACCCTTATTGATCATGTAACTGCCCCTAGGTACTATAAATTAAGGACCCAGGGCTTCGTTTCAAAGGTCCTTTATGGAATTTTTGGGGATCAATCTTTTTGACGAGTTTATGACGAGTGAACTCTTCAGTTCATATTTGTAATTGTCAATCGAGTGATTCAATACTAAAGACTAAGTGAATTAGGTTTTTACTATTAATCAGAACAGGGTTGAACCACTATAAATTCTTGTGTGTTTGTTTAGATATTTGTACTCTATCATATATTTAGATTCATTCCGTTCAAAAGGTGTCGTATATTGTACAAATGACTATTGGCCAATTTTACAGGTCAACATTTTGGTGCTTTCATTGAGAGTATGAAATTAAGAAACACATTTTCATCAGTTTTACGATGCCTCCAAAATCCAATTAGACAAAGAAGATGGCACCTAGAGATTCCACCACTCAGGATCCCATCGATCCCATTAACAAACCTCAGGTGGAGGTTAGAGACCAACCTGATGCAAAAGATCCACAGTAAGCTCACCAAGAAGAGATGGCGCAATTTCTGGCGAGGGAGGAGGCCTTTCCAGCAGAAATTTCCCTCAAGAGGGCGACTATGGAACGAAAACGATGGGAGATAGACTAGTAGGTCCAAAGGATGATCCAGAGGCAGCACGAAGCTGACCGAAGTCACCAAGAGGCTGCTGTGGCCCTTGAGGCGGCTACGCAGTTTGCCCGAGCTAATGTAGAAGCCGCTGCTCAAGCGATGAAGGAGGCTAAAAAAAAAGCAGCAAGAATGCAACACATTAGTAATAGGGAGTCCTAGGGGAGGAGTCGAACCCCAAGGATGCTCTCAGAGCCAATTTCCCAGAGATAGGATGAAGAGGCACAGTCCAAGACTGCCTCCTCTATGACTAAGAAGAATAACACTTCATTTCGGAGTAAGAGTGTTACCAACCCAAAGGCCCCCTCCCAGGGGGACAGACGAAACAACGCAGGAGATGAGGGTCAAACATATGAGAGGCATGAAGAGAATGGAAATGGCCGCTCAAAGTCTCAAAGTTGTGTAGGAGGAGAGGCTCGGGGGTAGGGTCGCACCGACAAGGGCAAGGCGGACCTACCACCCCTCCACCCTCAGTCTCGTAAGGGAAAGGAACCGATGAACAACACCAATACCATGTTCGGTAGGCTCGGGAAAGATGCACAACCACAAGATCTGAGGGAGATCATCAATAGGAGGACCATCACACAGGAGGAGGTACCAGGGACATCTACCCCACCTGGAGCAACGATCCCAACAGTAGTGCAAGCTCAAATAGATGCACTAGTCATGGTTGTCTAGGGTTTGACAAAGAAACCATCCGATATAGTGTTGGCTTATAGAAGTGGGAGTCCCTTAAGTGCTAATATCCAAGCTGCTCAACCACCACTGAAATACAAGACCCTGAAACTCCCAACATACACTGGGAAGGAGGACCCATTACGACACATTGGAAAGTCTGGGGATCAGATGGAGTTACTCAGTGTGGAGCATTATTATAGGTGCTGTGACAGTCAGAATCCCGTGATCCGTAAGGGGAAACACCGGGTAAAGATGTGCAATCCCGCACCACCTGGGAAGGTCAAGTGTGATGATTCTAAGACTATGTAGGTATGGGACTATATAGTTGAAGATGGCTCATATGGATTGATGGGTACTACCTATGCCAACAAGATGCATCTTGTTTTTGGTAGCCCATCACTTGAGAACTCCAAAGTTAAGCGTGTTTGACCTGCGAGTAGATTGATGGGTACTACCTATGCCAACAAGAGGCATCTTCTTTTCAGTAGCCCATCACTTGAGAACTCCAAAGTTAAGCGTGCTTGACCTGGAGTAATCTCAAGATGGGTGATCTCCTGAGAAGTTTTCCCAGGAAGTGTGCGAGTGAGGATAAAGCACGCTGGAAAGACTTGTGTTGGCTTGTAGGGCCAGTCATCAATCCAGGAAGCAACCATAGTGATGTGGGACATTACAAATGGTATCATAGCCTTGAACCAACTGGAAGTGTGGCCGACGGGGACGTCGGACTCCTAAGGGGGGTGATTGTGACAGTCAGTATCCCGTGATCTATAGGGGGAAAGACCGGGTAAAGCTGTGCAATCCCACACTGCCTGGGGAAGGTCAAGTGTGATGATTCTAAGACTGTGTAGGTATGGGACTACACAGTTGAATAGGGCTTAAATGGATTGATGTGTACTACCTATATCAACAAGATGCATCTTCTTTTCGGTAGCCCATCACTTGAGAACTCCAAAGTTAAGCATGCTTGACCTGGAGTAATCTCAAGATGGGTGACCTCCTGGGAAGTTTTCCCAGGAAGCGTGCGAGTGAGGACAAAGCACGTTGGAAAGACTCGTGTTGGTTTGTAGGGCCAGTCGTCAATCCAGGAAGCAGCTATAGTGACGTGGGGCGTTATAGGTGCAGACTATTCCCTACCACTCTCTCTGAATCAGCTCAGGAATGGTATTGGAAATTGAAACATGGATCAATTACTTCATGGGAGCAGTTTAGGAAGGAATTTTGCAAGGTCTTCAGTGCCAGACGGATTCAACAACTTTATGCTAATCAGCTAGCTGACATCACGCAAGGGAAGGATGAATCCCAGAAGAACTACATCCAACTATTCATGAGAGAGACAAATCGAGCATCCATAGTAGGAGATGAAGGGAAGTTCGTTGCTATCTTGGCAGGAATAATTTATCGTAGTCCCTTGTGGGATAACATACACATGAACCCCATCAACACCTTCTAGGAGTTCCTGGACCGAGCAGACAAATACATGAAGCTAGATGACGCTATCATGAAGGAAGAAAAAGGCATAAACCATCCGACAACAGTCAAGGTAGATAAGAACGGCGCAAACCCTCAGGGAAATAATGGGGGCAATGGTAAGAAAAGGAATACCTCAGGGGTCGTGCAGGGTGGAGAAAAGAAAGCTAAGTCAGCACCAGTCGACAAACAGCCTAAGCATCAGCCCTACCAGCCCAGGTTCACCAATTATACCATCCTGACTACATCAAGGGCTGAGATTTACTTGGAAACATAATAGGAGGTACCATACTGAAATCTACCACCCTTGGGCTCAGAAGGAAAGAGGGACAAGAATAAGTTTTGTCGTTTCCATAATGATCATGTGCTTGACACAAACGAGTGCAAACAATTGAAGGATGAGATAGAGTTTCTCCTCCGATCAGGAAAACTCTCGACGTATAGAGTCAAGACCAAAATCTCAAGCAGGAATCCAGAGTTTCAAAGGCAAAAGAGTCCACCACTAGAGCCATCGAATGTAGACTTCACATTGGATACCATATGTGGGGGACCCCACATAGCAGGAAACAATAACAATGCTCATGAGTGATATGCAAGGATCCTAAGACATGAGGTAGGGGAGTCTTCCCAGTGCATGGCAGTCGAGGAGCGGTCTCCAAAGAATCCAAAATATGAAAGTGAAACTCTCACTTTTACGGAGGATGACGCCAGGCACGTGAGGTACCCCTACAATGACCCTCTGGTCCTTACCATTCAAATTTCCAATGCCCGAGTGAAGAGATGCTTGGTGGATATGGGAAGCTCAGTAGATATTATCTACAAAACATCCATCGAGAAGATGAAGCTTATGGTCAAGGACCTGACACCATGTTCCCAAGTGATATATTGGTTCACGGGAGAATGCCTAGCACAAGCAGGAACTATCAGACTACCGATCATGGTGGGGGATGCCCCTAGGCACGAGAGTGTGATGGCAGAGTTCCTGGTTGTAGATTTCTCATTGGCCTACAATGTAGTGCTTGGGAGATCCCTCCTAGTGGGATTACACGCAGCAGTGTCTATCTGGCATCTATCTTTGAAGTTCCCCACGTAGGGCAATGATGCGTATAGGGTAACCAAAGGGAGGCACGAGAATGCTATAATGCGTTAGTTGTCAAGGAAAAGAAATGACCATGGTTAAACAACATGGTAGTAACTTGCTGCGAAAAGAAGGAAGGAACCGATGAGGTTGTCAACATGGAAGTTGACATTGAAAGAAACACTCTATTGGAGTCTAGGGCTCCTTTTAACGAAGATTTGTTATTATAGAATGTTTCCCAAAGCGAGGGAAATGACATCGATCATCGCTTTGGGGATGACGTCATGGGGGTAGGACTAGTCGAAGATCTTGACGAAGTCCTACTAGATGAGGAGGACCCTGCTGGTCACAAAAACAAATGGGAAGTGGAGGACATGCATGGACTTCACGGATCTGAACAAGGCTTTCCCCAAAGACTGCTTCCCACTACCCAGAATAGACCAACTGGTCAATGCAACTGCATGACATGAAATACTCTCATTCCTGGATGCGTATTCTGGGTATAATCAAATAAGTATGCACCCTCTCGCTAAGGAACATACCAGCTTCCGAACAGACAAGGGATTGTACTGTTATAAGGTAATGCCATTTGACTTGAAGAACACAGGAGCCACCTACCAGCATTTATTGAATGGCATGTTTCGAGACTAAATCGGCAAAAATATGGAGGTATATGTCGATAACCTGTTGGTCAAGTCCGAAGAAGCTGGAGGGCATGTTCAAGACATGGCGGAATGTTTTGCGATATTTAGAAAGTATCGCATGAAATTAAATCCACTCAAGTGCTCGTTTGGAGTTGGTTCTGGTAAGTTTCTTGGATACATAGTCAATTCATGTAGAATCAATGCTAACCCTAAGAAGATCAAAGCATTGATCGACATGAAGTAACCTACCACAATCAAAGAAGTGCAATGCTTAATAGGGAGAGTAGCTACCCTCAGTAGGTTCATATCAAAGTCTATGGACAAGTGTGTCCCCTTCTTTAACTTACTGAGGGGCAGCAAGAAGATCCAATGGATCGAAGAATGTGAGAGAGCCTTCCAAGCCTTGAAGGAGCATCTCTCTCATCCTCCCATCCTAGCAAAGCCAATAGATGGTGAATTACTATTCATCTATATGGAAATCACCGAGCATGCAATAAGCACTGCTTTGGTAAAAGAAGAGAAGATGGTACAACACCTTGTGTACTATATCAGTAAAAGGCTAGTAGGGGCGGAGTCTAGGTATCCCTTCTTGAAAAGCTAGTTTACTGTTTAGTAATCGCCTCTCGAAATTTGCATCCATATTTCATATCTCACTCGATCTATGTCCTGACCGATCAACCGCTGAGACAAGTTCTTCAGAAACCAGAGGCCTCTGGATGATTACTCAAGCGGGCAGTAGAACTAGGACAATTTGATATCACTTATCATTTGAGGACGACGATAAAAGTACAAGCACTGGAAGACTTCATAGTCGAAGGCACCAACCTAGAAGACCCTTCCTACTAGTCGGAGAATGTAGACACCGAGAAGGAAGGAGATACTCCTGTATCGAAGCAATATGTTGATGGAGCATCCAATGAACTCAACTTAGGCCCAGGAATAATACTGATCACTCCGAAGAATCACCAAATCCATTGCACTCACAGATTTGGATTCAACACTTCAAACAACTAGGCTGAGTATGAGGCATTATTAGCAAGATTACACTTATCTTGGGATGTGCATGCATAGTCACTGAATATATTAAGCGATTCCTGGCTAGTGGTGTACCAGGTATTGGTGGAGTTTCAAGCGAAGGGACTTAGGATGGTGTAGTACCTAGACAAGGTGAAGGACTTGTTGACACAGTTCGAGAGACACTCAATTACACAAGTCCCGAGGAAGCAGAATGCCAATGCTGATGCCTTAGCCAAGCTTGCCAGTGCCAAAGACGAACACACCCTGTTCTCGTCGAATAAAAATAAGCATAGCCGAGCAGGAGGAAAATGTATTATTTTCAAATTATCTACGTAATAGCCATTGTGCTTCAATGAATGAATGAATTTAATTTCTTAAGTTTCACTTAATTCTTTAAATTACATTCAACAAGAGATAGGTCCTAGGACCTTGTCGTCAAATTATCGGATCATATTTGATTCTGATCCTTGAGGGACCTATCGACCTATACGATCCAAAAAAGAGAGAGGGGTCCTAGGACCTTGTCGTCAAATTATCGGATCATGTTCGATTCTGGTCCTTGAGGGACCTATCGACCCATACGATCAAAAAAATAATCTAGCCCTAAGATCTTGTCGCCAAATTATTTGATCATATTTGATCCTGGTTCTTGAGGAACCTATCAACCCACACGATCAACAAGAGAGACATGTCCTAGGACCTTGTCATCAAATTATGGATCATGTTCGACCTTGGTTCTTGAGGTGCGATCAACCCATAAGATCCAAATGAGAGACTGGTCCGAGGACCTTGTTGCCAAATTATTTGATCATGTTAAATCCTGGTTCTTGAGGAACCTATCGACCCACACAATCAACAAGAGAGACAGGTCCTAGGACCTTGTCCTCAAATTATGGATAATGTTTGATATTGGTTCTTGAGGAGCCTATCGACCCATAAGATCCAAATGAGAGACTGGTCTGAGGACCTTGTCACTAAACTATTTGATCATGTTCGATCCTAGTTCTTTAGGAACCTATCGACCCATACGATCAACAAGAGAGACAGGTGCTAGGAACTTGTCATTAAATTAATGGATCATGTTCGATCTTGGTTCTTGAGGAGCCTATCGATCCATACGATAAAAAAAAGAGACAGGTCCTAGGACCTTGTCGCCAAACTATTTGATTATGTTTGAACTTGGTTCTTGAGGAACCTATCGACCTATACAATCAAGAAAAGAGACTGGTTCGAGGACCAGTCACCATTATTTGATCACGTTCGATCCTTGTTCTTGAGGAACCAATCGACCCATACGATAAAAAAAGAGACTGGACCGAAGACCAGTCACCATCATCAGATCATAATCGAATCTGGTTCTTGAGGGACCAATCGATAAGTTGATCTAAGACTCGTTACAAGCTCGGTTAGCCTATTTAGACCCGGTTGGTCTAACTTAGACACTTTTGTCTACAATCATTATAACGAGTACATGATAGATTACGTAGATCGTGATCGACACTTGCTACATAATCTGCAATTATGTATAGATATCATTACTATTGCGTATGAAACCATCACCCGACTACCAATGAGGGACAAGCATTTGCTGCTTGCATCATTGGGTGAAAAGGATAGTACTATGTGCCTCAACGCTCGAAGCAAGGCATGGTCAAGTAGGAAGTGACCAAGGCTTTTAAACCCATGATCACTTGGGGGGCATATAGTAGACATCGATCGGGGTATACACAAGCAATGAGGACGTGACCTTAAGTACTAAGCAAGCTCAAGTTTTTCTAGGACATTTGTTCAACATATGTTCCGAAAATGCAAAAATCAAAGACAAAAAACGCATTGGTGAGGAGACTCCTAGCCATGTCCCTTATAGGGTGGTCGGCCTATCATCCATGGGGTGGTCGACCTAACCTATTTTGTTCATGGTACTTGGTGAAGTATCATACTACTCACATTACCATGGTTGTGAGCATGAAAAACAGAAAAGAGTAAGGTTAGTATGGCACGTGAAATACATGTGTTTAGAGTATACGGATACCTGAACCAATGAGGGTTGTGAGTTGATATACTTAGTAAGCATTGGAAATAAAAAATTTCAATCAATACACTAAGTACTCATAACAAAAAAGCATAAAGGCATAAAATGTCATAACTGTCAAGTACAAGGTGCCCCACCAATGGCATGAAAGGAAAGACAGAATAAAGGACCAAAAGAAGACTAACTAGGGCAAGGAGTATCATCTGAAAGACCACCCTAAGCCTCGACAGCCTCATGAGCTAGACACTTCCTAAGCTCCTTCCCTCGCGTCTTCTCGGGAAGGAAATCCAAGTTTAGATCTTTGTTGGACTTCCAGATCAAGTAGAAGCAAGAGAAAGCTGTCTCTGAATACTCCTCTTGAACCTTGTCCCAACAAGCCTTGACCTCTTGCTCCTTCTCGACAAGAGCATCCTTCCGCAATTTGTCCATGTTAGGAATCAGCTTCTCTTTCTTAGCTTCAGATTGTTGGAGTTGATCGACAAGTTTCCCCTCCATCTGGGTTATCCTGAGAGTCAACTTGATAATTTCTTGCTGTTTGAGCTCCACGGTACTAAGAAGGGTGTTGATCTCTTCATCCTTCGAAGCAATGTTAGCATCCATAGAGCCAGGAAAGTGCCTAAGGTCCAGCACCTCTTGGCAGAAAAATTCAAGCTCATAATGAAAGTTGGAGAGTGTAGAGGTATACTCGACAATCCTATCACGAACATGAGAGACCAACATCAGTGCCTGCAAAAAACATACAAGTGTTAGATAAACGCCAGCACAAAAGCTAACAAGATAAGAAGAATAATGTAAAGGACTCACACTCTGAATGTCATGGAGTGACTTCGTTAGGAAGGTGCTCAAGTCCTCATTCTTAATCCCATTAAAAGCCATTTTCGTCTGCTCCAGATGGGACGCTCGGTCCATGATGACACCTAGTTTCGTATGGCACACTAGTGTGGCTCAGATAAGGGATAAGGTGCAGAACAGGAGGCACTCTCATCAGTGAAGATGGGAGGAATCGGTATAGGCAAGGATGGCTCTACCTCTGCGATAGGACTAAATGCCAAAGGAGTCGAAGGAGGCACCTCAAAAGGAACCTCCATTATCGACTTAGTCTCAACCCTCATTGTCTTATCCAATCAGACAAAAGGACTGTAAAGTGTCGAACCTTCTGAATGAGATTCGAGCTCGAACATAGTCTCATCAAAGCCATTCGAAGGAAGCGATGAGTACGCGATAGATGCACTTGCCTCATCACCCTCCTGTCCAGCTAGCACATGCAAAGAAGGTACCTCCTCAACATGAATAGGTTTTGGGGAGTCTATGGTGTTCATGGGCTCAGGACCGTCTTCATCCGAAACATCGACTATAGTAGGAGGAAACAGCCCGACCTTCCTAAGGTTCTCTGAAGTAACGAGGGTCTTGACATTCTTCTCCTCAGGGGTCATGGCAATCAATTCCTTGGCCCTAACTGTCATAGCCTAAGTCGGGAGCGGTCTATAAAAAGGGTCGACGTGCTTAAACTTGGAGTAGTTGGCCTCTGCATCCTTAGTGAAGAAATAGTTGTCGGCATATCTAAACGCCTTGATATTTCTCGAGATCTCTTCTAAGAAGGTATCGATACCCTCTCTCGTATAATGGTGGATGTGGAAATACCCCGAGTTGCGCTGAGAAGGGTTCGTCTTCAGATCGAATAAGTAGTGGATCTCGTGAGGTGCTGGAGTAGCCCATTTCTTGCGATGATAGATAATGTACAACGCAAATAACACCCAGATAAAATTGGGAGCCAACTGAGAAGGACTAATACCGAAATAATCCGCTACACTCTGAAAGTATGGAGAAGAGGAAGTAGGGCGCCAAACTTGATGGCAGAACGTGTCCAGGCGCACATACCCTAAGGGGGGTCCTCAGCTCTGTCATTTGGACTAGGGATAGTAATAGATACACCAGAAAGGTCAAAGGTCTTCCTTAAGTTATTTACCTTCTCTTCAGTCATGTTAGAGGAAGCCCTTTTGAACTAAACCACCTCATAATTAGCTAGGCGAGGCTTCTCAACCGGTTTCCATATGATCTCATTGGCAAAGGTGGCCCCAGAATCTGAGGAATGGAACTCTTTTTGTCATATCTTCTTCTGCTGCGTAGATGGCGAGACTGTCTTGTTCTTGAAAGGAGGGCGAACCATCTTAGGTCGGAACCTGTGAATAGAACGCTCCTAAGGATGAGTAGCCTGGCAATGACAACCTTCGTATGTTATTGCTGAGAAGAAGAGTGATGAGGAACCCGACTGGTGTCCCGATGCAAAGGGCGTTGCAATGAGTCTCGCTAACAGGACATATTCTGCTGAGAAGCATGACATCGTTGAGATGTGCCTTGAGAGCCATGAGGAGTACTATGCTGAGAAGAGATCTGAGAAGAGCCAGGCAAAGAGCCATGAGTGATGTTCCTGGCAAATTGAGGGTCATCATTGGAAGGTTGTCGAGTTGTCTATTTTACTCTCGCCATTGGGCTATAACTTTTCAAGAAGTCTTCCTTAATGAACACATATAAAGCAGAGCAAGGCAAAATCCTTTTCACCCTTTCCAAGAACTCCTAGGGAGTATGCTTGCTTATAGACTTATTTGACGAAGAGGAGTTGGACATCTGCAACAAAGGAAAAATTAAGAGTAAAGTTAGTACATTGACATAACGAAGCTCCCAACCATGGACCAGATAGGCCAGTAGCTGGGAGCATGTCTACTACTAAGGAGTAAAAATGAAGAAATCAAGGGAAAAATATATATAGGGGGTCTGCCCAATGAGACAAAGCTCAGCACGATCACCATGGGACTCCCCTAGAATTGGAAGAATTAATCGAAGTCTTAAAGGGGGGGGGGGGGGGGGGGGGGTTGGCCTAGTGGAACTAAGCCTAGGCCGACCACCTTGAGTCCCTAAGCTTACAAAATGTGAAAGAAGGGGCATAGGCGGTCGGCCTACCACCTTAGACCAACCACCCTAGGGATGCAAAGCTTAGAAAAATGCCAGAGGACTAAGGTTCAAGTCTCCAATAAATTGTACAATACAAGGAAGAGCCCAAAGAGATCAATAAAGGAGGATTTTTTTTTTCTTAGGGTCCCAGGTGGTCGGCCTATGATTGGGCCGACCACCGTAGACCTTGGATCCCTAGAAATCGCCCAGGGAGTGTGGTGGTCAGCCCATGATGTAAACCCTAAGGTGCTCGACCCATGATGGGGTATGTGAGCCTAGAGGTCGCATAAGGCAAGGGAAATGCAAGGGAAGACCTAGAGGTGGTCGGCCCATGATGGAAACCCTAGGGGTGGTAGGCCCATGAGGGAATTTACATCCTTGGAAATTGCCTATGCCTAGGTTGTGAAAGCCTGGAAATCGCCCAGCTAAGAAAACCCTAGGGGTAGTTGGCCTAAACCCTAATCCCCTAAGCCTAAAAATTACACAGGCTAAGAAAAACCTAGGATGGCCGACCTATGAGGGAATTTGAAGACCTAGAAATTTCCCAGGCCAACGAATCTAAAGGGTGGTCGGCCTATAGGGATCTAAATCCTAAGAATCACGCAAAAAGGGGCAAAGAACAAGCCAAATTTTTATTAAAGAACAATCTTTGATTCAAACAAGTCAATTATTTTTTATCAAAATAAAACAAAACAAGGAGATTCAGACAGATTCATCAAAAACGTAAAAATTGGGAAAGAATACTTACCAAAGAGGAGATACACAGTGTTGATGAAGAATTGGAGAATTCCACAGCTCAGAACTTTCTGAAGGAGGCGCATGGGTCAAGAGTCTAATGAGTGAGGCCCTGCTTATAGCCTCTTAGGCTAACCATATTTTTAGGAATTCAAAATCCTTGAAAAATATATGGTATGGTTAAAAATTCAAATTCCTTGAAAAATATCTTATATTTTTAGGAATTCAAATTCCTTGAAAAATATTTTGTATTTTTAGGAATTAATAACCTTGGAAAAATATATTATAATTTTAGGACTTCAAAACTCCTTGAAAAATATTATATTTTTAGGACTTCAAATTTCCTTGAAAAATATACTAGATTTTTAGGATATTAATTGTCCTTGAAAAATCCAATTATTTTAAGGAATTACAAATTATCCTTTGAAAAATTAGTGCTGAGAAAATCATTGATAGTTGCTAAAAGTACTATGTAATGTCCTGTGGGACTTTGCTGTTAAAGTAATGCTACGATATGTTTCTCAGACCATATCAAGTTTACTGTAATGTTGAATGCATTACAATACACTTGGGGGGAAAATGTTATCCCTAAAAAATCTAGGGATGATGTGGCGAATGAGAAAGTGGTACATAACATCACAAATCAGGGAAAAACGACGAAATATTGAAAAAGACCGATGAGCAAAAAAGATAGGTCCAGGACCTATAGAGAAGTCCACCAGGCCAAAACCCCCTAGGGGTGGTCGGCCTGGCCCTAACCCCTAGGGGTAGTCAACCTGACCCCAACCCTAACCTCTAGGGGTGGTCGGCCCAAGCATGCCCAAGAACCCCTCGGGGTGGTCGGCCCACCCTACCCTCCATAGGGTGGTCGGCCTACACTCCCAAAGACACTTCACTGGGTAAAACTCACACTCGTTCAAACTGAGATCAATAGGCCTAGCACCTAGAAGATCAATAGGCCTAGCACCTAGAAGATCACAGGCCTAGCATCAAGAAGACCAACTGGCCTAGCACCCAAGCTCTAAAGGGTTGTCGTGCCTAGCACCTAAGTCTCATAGACCAATCAAGACTTTGCGTTTTGTCAAAGGTCTCAATCGTACATTATCGACCACGATCTAGAGAAGACAATGGGAAGACCCATGATCTCATAATCATGGGAAGGTGGACACGTTTATCCACTCCCAATGATCGTGTACCACACCACAATCCCACTCTTACTGATCATTTAACAACCCCTGGGTATTATAAATAAAGGACCTAGGGCTTCGTTTCAAAGGTCCTTTTCTGGAATTTTTGGGGATCGATATTTTTGAAGAGTTTGTGACGAGTGAACTCTTCAGTTCAATGGGAAGACCCACGATCTCACAATCATGGGAAGGTGGACATGTTTATCCACTCCCAATGATCGTGTACCAAACCACAATCCCACTCTTACTGATCATTTAACAACACCTGGGTACTATAAATAAAGGACCTAGGGCTTCGTTTCAAAGGTTCTTTTCTGGAATTTTTGGGATTGATATTTTTGACGAGTTTGTGACGAGTGAACTCTTCAGTTCATATTTGTGATTGTCAATCTAGTGATTTAATACTAAAGACTAAGTGGATTAGGTTATTAATGTTCATCAGAACAGGGCTGAACCACTATAAATTCCCGTGTGTTTGTTTGGATATTTGTACTCTGTTGTATATTTAGATTCATTCCGTTCAAAAGGTGTCATATATTGAACATACGACACTTGGCCGATTTCACAGGTCAACAAGTCTAAATCCTGAGTATTCATGAACTCCTGTTAGTGTTTTATTGAATATTTTGATTCACTCATTAAGGTTTCTTAGTGTAATGAGACTAATGACTTTTGTTTTGGAGATTCAATATCATGAATTGATGGGAACATGATTTATAATAATGGAATCCATACTTTCCTAACAAATTGAATATTGGTTCCCTTAAGGGTTAATTCTAGTACTGAATAGTTATTGAGCTCAAATCTTTAATTTGATTAGAAATTAATTATTCGCTAGTGAATTAATGGTACTTAAGGATCAAGAGGTAATAAGAAGGGTAAAACAGTAATCTTGACCAAATCTAATTAACAAACCAATAAATGGAGGAAAACATAACTACATTTATTGATTATATTAATGGACTACAAGAGAAAAATCTATAAATATAATTCTATAAATACTTAGAGTGAAATTCCATATTTGTAGTGGAGTAATCATGAAATTCATAAATAAGATTATTAGATTAAAAAGTTTAATTAATAATTTGGTTGATTGGATCTTCGTATTATAGGTCCATGGTCCCTAGATCACCTCTGTCCTACACTATCAATGGTAATGATGTCAAAAGAAAGATTTGTAGAGAGAATGACTTAATTGAAAATGAATTAATTTTATAGGGTAAGAAAATAATTATGTGATAGTTATAGGCAATTTATTAATTATGAATGAAATAATTATTTAACTATATAGTTTTTATTTTGAAAAACTATATGTTAAAATAAATATTAATCATGTTTTGATTAATATAATGAGAGATTAATAATTATCTTATTTATAATAACATATTTATTTATTTAAAAACTGATATTTTAAGATAAAGTTAATTTTGAATTAACTAATATTTATTTTGGGATAAATATATTGTCTTAAATATTAAATAAATAAACAAATGAGAAAATTAGGGATAACCCTAATAGTGTGGGGCGACACACTCACTACAGTGAGTGTGGCGCTACACACAGGGATATCTGTATCCCTCAGGTTTGTATTTTGAATTTCAAATAATTTGTTTATTTAATTATATATATGTAATTATTCTTTTAAAATATGATTAAATTAAATAATTAATAGGTTATAACTTATCAATTTTAATTTAAATAAAATAAATATTAATTAATTATGTTAATTATCTTTATAAAACTGAAAGAGCGATACTTTCAAAAAGAAGTTGTTTTAAGCGGTTGAAAAGTTTAGACTGTCAGATTCTCTCTCTGAAAAAAAAGCGATAGTTTTTCTGAACATGAAAAATTATTCAATACTTCTTCTGTCAATCAAACTTCTATAGATCTCATGTGTTGAGCAAATCTAGAGAGTTCTAAATCAACCTTTTGAATCCTACGAGCCCACACACGTCCTTGTGTGCTTGAGGATTGGTCTAAAAGATCAAGGTGTGTGCTTTTAGAATTTGGATAGGATGATCATTGATTTATACAAAAAAAATCAAGGATTCTTTATAGGCTTCAAAAGGTAATCTCTAATCTATTTGCATGTGATTTAATTTATCTATATATGTATAACTCTAATTTACACTTTTAATACCAACAATAGAAACATAAGTTTTTGTGGTAGAAAGTGTAATTAAGGAAAAGTAAAACTATTAGCTTAAGTAAAAGACAAGCATGGGCTTTGGAGGTTGTTGTACCCCAAAAATACGAGCTGAATTACTTAGCACGGGGTACAGCTGGCACACAAGCGTATGAAGAAAGCATACATATGAGTATCTTGCTAACTCTGACGTGAGCAGCTCGAGTCAACTTGACAGCCTACGACAACCAGATAATCTCTAGATCGATTCTTGCGCCAACAACTTAGTTCAAGATACGCATCGCCCGTATCGCCTTCATGAAACTCTGGACATGACCCGTGTCTGTTCTGATTAGTCCTACAATGCCCAGCTTGAGGAATGTGTTCAGCATGCAGAAGCCTGACTATGATGCATGGTGAAAGGTCCCAAAAGACTCGAAGATTCTTTATATGCCTCGTAAAGGCCCTGATTTTATTATGTATTTATTACCCGATATAACAGATATAAATTTAATAGGCAATCATGTATTTATGTAAATGGGAAGTTACCCAAATTTGTAAGTTACCATATCAATGTACAGTTACCCAAAATTGTCCATGAGAATCTCCAATAAATACAAGGGGAATGGACAGAAAAAGGGATAGACTTTCTGTAAGCAAAAACTCTGAAGATATCAATAAGAGTGACTTGTGGACTAGGTGGATTTCAACCACAAAACCACGTAAAATTGTGTGAGTGCTTCGTGTTCTTACTTTTTGTTATTTCTTATACATTCAATTTATAAAAAGCCTAATCTCTCTATTTTTTTATTTCTAAATCCCTTGTTGCCGAAAAACCTCATCAACAGATTGGTGCTTTCATTGAGATTAGATTAGGCTTGAATTCTCGCACAAGTTTCAACCCAACAATCACTATGGTGGTCACCCGTTCTATGCGCGACAATAAAATGGAGCAACCTGATGATCAAGAGGGCTACCATATAGCCATCCCCACTGGTGATGGTACATTTGCACAACGTCGCCCGGGAAAACAGCATGTGGACCAAGACAATGCTGGAAGTTCGGCCTCACGCCCACCAAATCCCCATCCTAGTACCTGACAACCATCGAGATGGAAAATGTCCAGCTAAGGAATCACCTTGCCCAGGAAAATAGACAAATTGAGGAGATTCTAGCTCGATTACCCCCTCCTACAACCAATGCTAACGTCGGAAGAAGGCAAAGTGGTTCCCACAGGAATAATTGACCCAACGTCAGCCGTTCTGTCCGAACTGCGACCCTAAGTTTCGTACCTTCTGAATGGATTCTACGAAATACTCAACCTGCCATTCCTCACAGGAATAATAATTCAACTCACACTCCCAGGAATCAGCCTGGCTAGATAGGGCCATCTGAAGCCGACTCAAGGAGAAGAGACGTCCCAACAAAACCACCCGTGCCTCATCCAGTAGCTCCGGCATGAAGAAATGAGTCTGCACTGCCTCCAACCTGAGAAATTGGAGTAGACCAAGGGTGAACTAATTTAGTGCGTTCCAATGGAAGAAGGATAACTTCACCAATAAGGCATCTTCCATCACCAATTCGACATCCGACGCAACCTCGCCTAGAGAGGAACGCTTCAGCCCGTGGGGATAGCTAGAGAATTCCTCCCCCCCTCAGAAGATGCTTAATCTTATATCCTATGATCTCGCGCCAATAATCCAGATCCTCGATCTCAGCCATGAGCTGTAATCTTCGTGAATGCAAGAAATTGGACAGAGAGCCAACATGGAGGCAGGCACGAGAGGGACCTAAGGAATCAGTTAAGCTCCGCACAAAGTCTTCACTCCAACTCGCAACCCGACATGCATGATCATTTGAACTCACAAAGAGGATATCCACCTCTCCATGATGATTTGAGTTATACACAGACCAGGGGAGATCTGTCTATTGTATGTGACAATGGGAATGCCCCACCTAATAGAGCTCAAGCTTGGAGGGATAATAACCCGTCAAACGCGTAGAATAGAGTGGGGACTGGTAACCAGCTCCCAAACAACCTAGATACCAAGGATCCAACCCTTGAGAGGCTGGCCTTAATGGAGAACCAGTTGAATAGACTCATTTCTAGGAATAACATTGATGAGTGTGATTTCGATGAGGAACTCGAGCCTTTCTCTCCCCATATTGCGGCAGCTCCGTATCCTGCTGCCTTCAAGATGTTGACCTTGCCTATATATAATGAAATCACTGATCTGTCCAATCACCTAGGGACCTTCAACACCCTGATGATGGACCACAATGTAAATGTAGACTTAAGGTGTATTCTGTTCCCGGCAACGTTGACTGGACCGGCAAAACTGTGGTTCAATAAGTATAAAAAACATTCAATCACCTCCTGGAAAAAAATTTCTTTCGAGTTCAAGAGATAGTTTTGGGCTGCAAAAGAGACCTGAGTAGAGGCTGATTCATTGGCTAACATCAAGCAACATCCCGGTCAATCCCTGAAGGCATCGATTCACGAATGCAGTAGCCTGAGCTAGAGACGATGATGATAGCTCTAGGCTCTTGTCTATGAGGATAGGAATTACTGTACGAGGAGATTTGTCAAAATCACTCCTGAGAAAAGGAGTAAAAAGTGTAGATGAACTCTTGGCTCAAGCTCAAGAATGGATAGACTTAGAAGAGGAGGAGTTTGCTGTCGCAGGAACTAGCCAGACCCCCGTTCAGCTCGCTAGAGTGGCAATGGATGTTGCAACTGTGGCTCAGCCCGCTACCCAAAATAACTAATTGGGGGGCAATAAACGGAAAGGAAATGGTGAGGGTGATTAGAACGGGTCCAAAAAAAAAAAAAAGCACGGGGATAAATATATCCATCTACACTACTTATGCTGATTTAACAGATACATGAGAGTGTATTTATTTAGCTAACTCTACTCGCCTTCCATGGAAAAAGATCGAGCCCATGAAGCATCAAATGACGAAGAGAGACCCAACTAAATTTTTTCAGTATCATAATGAAATTGGTCACAACATCGACGATTGCCGTCAACTGAAAGATGAGATTGAGACTCTCATCCAGGCAGGACCATTAGCACAATATGCTCGAAATAGGGTAGCTCCTAGTCAACTAGCAGGGCAGAATCCTCAGCCAGCTTAGGCAAGCCAGACAAACCCACAACCAGCTCAAGGAAATTAGGTTACCCTTCCTCTTGTTGAAGGAGGTGAAATAGCCACTGTTGCTAAAGGGCCTCATTTTGCAGGAACGAGAACGAGCAATGGAGCCCAGAAAATGTATATCCAGAAGCTGAAGACACATAATGGCGCAAAATTTGTATCAAAGTAGAGGTTATCAAAGCAATAGGGATTGGAGAAATAACCAATCATTTTTATGGAAGAGGACACTAGCCACGACCAATTCTCGCATAATGACCCGCTTGTGATAACCATCCAGCTTGCCGATCAAAGAGTACAAAGGATACTGATCAACAATGGGAGCTCCGTAAATGTGTTATTCAGGTCCACCTATGAAAAGATGGGGCTGTCTGTAGCCAATCTTAAAGCGAACTCAATGACCCTCTGTGGATTTTTGGCAGAGGGAATGGTAGCCATTGGTACGATTGAGCTCGTGATAACATTAGGGAATGATGCACGAGTTGTAGCTAAAATGCTCAAATTTGTGGTAATCGACTATCCAGCCACCTACAATGCAATTTTGGGGAAACCTGCATTGATGGAGTTTGAAGCTATAACTTCAGTTTTCCACTTAGCCATTAAGTTCCCCTCGACCTTAGGAATATGTACCATGGGTGGAGATAAACTCGCTGCCAGAGAATGCTATAGCATTGCCATGAAGGGAAAATCACAACCCAGCAAGTAAGCCATGGCAATAAACGAGGAGAATGAGGAATCTCGAGCAATGGTATTTTTCGGAAAGATGGAAGAACCTCAGAAATTCAGAAATGAGGTTGCCCAACTCAAAGAAATTGATCTGAGATTAGGCAAAGATAAATCTGAGCTCCAGGCTTTAGAGGAGGTAGAGAAAATCATCCTCGACCTAGAAGTAACTTCGAAAATGGTGAAGGTTGGGAAAAATATTAGATCTGAAAGAAAGAAGGAGTTGGTCGAATTTTTTACAAGAAATCTTGACGTCTTTGCCTGGTTGCATGAGGACATGATAGGAATCAGTCCAAGTGTGATGATGCACACATTAAACCTGGACAAAAACGTACCTGCGAAGGCGCAGAAATGTAGGTTGTTGGGAAAAGAGCAAGGAGAAGCTCTGGAGGAATATGTAGCTCCCTTATTAAAGTATGGGTTCATTAGGGAGGCTAAATATTTGACCTAGATAGCCAACCCTGTTTTGGTCCAGAAGCCTAATGTAAAGTGGAGAACCTGCATCGATTTCTCCAACCATAATAAAACTTATCCTATGGATTGTTTCCCACTACCTAGAATTGATCAACTAGTAGACGCAATGGCTAGTCACGATCTCATGTCCTCCATGGACGCATATTTTGGATATAACTAGACCACGATGAACCTTGCAGAATATGAGCCCACCACCTTCATTATCAAGCATAACATATTTTTTTAAAAAGTTATGCCATTCATGCTGAAGAATGCTGGTGCAACTTACCAAAGGCTAGTCAACAAGATGTTCGTTAACCAGACGGGGAAAAACATGGAAGTCTATGTCGATGATATGCTTGTCAAGTCAAAGACTGCCGATGACCAGATATCCAATATGGAGGAATGTTTTGGCATGCTAAGAAATTACAACATGAAGTTGAACCCCTAGAAATGTACCATTGGGGTGTCATCGGGGAAGTTCTTAGGCTTCATAGTCAATGCAAGGGGGATCAAGGAAAACCCAGAAAATATCAGGTCGCTATTAAAAATGCCTTCACCAATGTTGTGAAAAGATGTAAAGAGCTTAATCGGAAAGGTCGCGACCTTAAACCGATTCGTATCAAATTACACGGACAAATGTCTCCCCTTCTACAACTTGCTTAGGGGAAATAGGCAGTTTGAATGGAAGGAATAATGCAAATAGGAATTTCAGGACTTGAAGACTCATCTAGCTAAGCTCTGTGTGTTATCAAAACCAACTTCTGGGGAAGGTCTATACTTATACCTAGTTGTAACAGAAAAAGCGGCCAATGCTGTGTTAGTTCAAGAGGAAAACCAAACGCAGAAATCGGTGTATTATGTGAGCAAGAGGCTTCTAGGAGCTGAATCCAGATATCTTCTAATTGAAAAACTTGCATTTTGTTTGATCCTCACCTTGAGAAAACTCAGGTCGTATTTTGAGTCCCACACTATACACGTCTTAATCGATCAACCTTTAAGGCAAGTTTTGCAAAAACTTGAGACATTGAGGCATTTTTTAAAGTGGGCAATTGAACTCAGTCAATTCGAGATATTTTACAAACCATGAACAACAATCAAAGGCCAAGCACTCGTTGACTTCGTGGCTGAATGTACCGAGCTCCAGGACAAACCAATGAGAGAACCTTTACAAGAGTTGTGGAAACTCTTTGTTGACGGATCATCAAACGAGAACGGGTCTAGAGTTGGAATAATTTTAATTTCACCCGAAGGACATTGCTTCCATACGATGCTCATATTTGGTTTCGATGCCTCCAACAACGAAGCAGAGTATGAGGGATTATTGGCTGGAGTTCAGATAGCAATGGAGCTAAAAAGCAAGAGCAATTCAATGCTTAAGCGATTCTCAGCTCGAGGTTAATCAAGTATTAGGGGAGTACTAAGCCCGAGGAATCAAAATGGAAACTTATCTAGCTAAGGTGAACTGTCTAAATTTGAGTTCTATTTCGTCGACTCGCCACCACCAAGGAAGCAGACACATTAAATGTGTTCCTCGTAGAATTCTTGAAATAACCAAGTATCGAGAAAGCGTTAGTGGAAGTCGGAGTAATTTGCACAGAACCGACCTGGATGACTCCTATAAATCTTAAAATTGGCAAACTTTATAGAAATATCTTTTTATTTAAAAGATGATTTTAAATTCCTATTATTGTGATTTTCTAAATTAATGTCTTGAATTAGTTTGTAAGGTTTGAAAATAATTCCTTATTTAGTTTGGTATTATCACAATATGTTTATGAAGGGAATTTGTATCATTGTTTTCTAAATAAAATATTATGTGCTTACTCAAATTCATTTATTGAATATTTGTCTTTTGATTTTCGTGCCGCTCAAGGTAATAAAGTTCAAGAAAAACAAAATCTTTGAGTAATTAATTGTTACTTTTATCTTGAGAAATTTGATCTGAGACAGGTATTAGCTTTCCCTGCCAAATCCGTATCTGTCGGATCAGAATCATCTAAAAATGGCAAATCTTTATTAATCGAGAAAATCTTCAAATAATCTTGCTTTTATTAGGAAATTCTTTCTCAGCCTTTCTAAGCACGAAATGGACTCTATAAATAGCCTTTCAAGGCCTTGAGAAAAAGTGAACTCGTTGGTGCATAGTTTGTGAGTGAATTGTAATATTTGTGAGAGGTCATTGTTTGTATTCAAGATCATTGTATTCACGTGATCTTGTAATAAAATAAGTGTTTAGTTTTGTGGTGAGTCTATACTACTTTCGTGAGTGAATACACATTGTAATTTGAACACAATTCTTATAGTCTTTGCGAGAGGATTTTTACAAGCCTTGTGTCGAGAGGATGCAAGCACTTTCTGTCCATTGAAGGGAGTTCAAGTGGTTGAGCATTTCAATTAGAATAATATTAGTGAAGAGAAGTACAACAAAGTTGCGACAAATCTCAGGAGGGAGTCTTGTTTTGTTTAAGTCAATATTTTGTACTTGTAATTCTTTATTAATTGGTTTTTTTCTCTGGCCGTGGTCCTAAGGAGTAGGTTATTTGAAAGGGTTTCTGAACCTTGTAAAAATCCATTATGCTCTTTATTGTTTTTGCACTGTATCTTTATTGTGTTCTGTTTCTGTTATGACAAGTTCATTTTCTGTCCCGACAGATTTGAAATCTGTTTCAAAATTTAATTACCATTTTCACCTTAATTACTTTACTTGATTTAATTAATTTGGTAATTACTAAAAACATAGTTTCAATTGGTATCAGAGCAGGTCACTCATTTCTGAATGAGATCTTGGTTTATTAGTTTTTTGCTCTTGTTCTTACAATGTTTTTTTCATAGAAGGAGGTTCCATAACTCACCCCCTTTTACTCAATGATTCTAACTATCCATATTAAAAAGTTAGAATGAGAGCCTTCATCAAATCTCTAGAAGAAAATGCTTGGAGAGTTGTTTTGAGTGGTTGGACTCCTCTAGCACAAACCAATGATGTAACTAAGGTAAAATCTGAACTTGATTGGACTGATGCTGAAGATAAACTGTCCAGTTACAATAATAAAGCATTACATGCTATTTTTAATGGTGTTGGTAAAGGTTACATTAAACTAATTTCTACATGTGTTTCAGCCAAAGATGCTTGGCAAATCCTTCAAACCCAATTTGAAGGAACTACTGATGTCAAGTGTTCTAGGCTTGTTATGCTCATAACAAAATTTGAAAATTTAAATATGAATGAAAATGAAACCCTCACTAAATTTTATGAAAAGTTGTAAGATATTGTTAACGAATATTTTGCTCTTGGTGAGAAACTTGAATAAAATGTTTTGGTTCAAAAATTTGTTAGAGTTCTTCCTGACAGGTTTTAGACTAAGCTCACTCCAATTGAAGAAGCAAAAGATCTAGACAAAATAAAAGTAGAAGAATTGATGGGTTCACTTCGAACTTTTGAACTAAACCAACAAATCAGAAAGAAAAAAAAAGGTAAAATAGAAGAAATCAAGGAGAAATATATTCCCTTGAAATTTTCCAGAGAAAAGAAGGAAAGTTAGGATGATGAGAATGATGGAATAGCTTTGTTAACAAAAAAATTTCAAAAGTACATAAAGAAATTGGGAAACAAAAATGCCATATCCAAAATCCCAAAAGGTAATTTTTCTAAACCCTTTGAAACTAATAAAAAGGGAACCTAGTTAAGGGAATGTGAAGGATTTGGACACATTCAATCGAGTCTGCCAATACCTTAAAGAAAAAGAAAACCATGATAGCTACTTGGAGTGATCAAGACTCTGAACAGAGTGATGAGGAAGACAATAGTGTTGCCTTAACCTCTGTTCACAAAGGTTTTTTTTTCCCCTCAGTTGATTCTAATGATTTGGTATGCCTTAATAATTCACTTCAGAATGATGAAGAATCTAACATTGACTCTGAAGAACCTGAATTAGATGAGGACTCATTGAAAGATTCTTACAAGATAATGTATGATCAATGGCTGAAAGTTTGCTTTGAGAATCAATTAATGGCTAGCAATAATAAGAAATTAGTTGAAAAAATCAAAGAACTTGAGTTGATTATTGCTTCCAAAAATAATGAAATTAATTCTTTGAGTAAAGAAATTGATCTTATTCGAAAAGGTGTCAAAATGCTTAATCCAAAATCTAGAATTTTGGATGATGTTCTCTCTGCAGGAAATAAGGCTGGTGATTTCAGTGGATTAGGATATAATGGATCTGAATCTTCTAAGAAAATGGTTTTTGTAAAATCTGTGAATTATCCATCTGTTGTGATAACTAACCATTTTGCAGGAACAAGTGACTCTTCGGAGAACACATAGTTGTCATTTGTTCCAACAGATCTACAACTAAAGAGAATTTCTTTGAAGAAAAACTTGGATAATTTGTACCATTTTGTCATTTTTGTGCTATGAAAGGACAGATAAGACCTTTTCTCTGTTGAATTTGTTTAAAAAGAATTATGTTAAACATTTTGGAAGCATGAATCAATTCTTGACCAAAAGAAATTCAAAATAAAAAACAATGTGGGTCAAGAAAAATAACTCAGTTTGTTTGGCCACCTTTACATGTCATAAAATACATGCATCTAGTTCATGGTACTTTGATAATGGGTGTTCAAGAGATATGATAGGTAATGCCAGCATACTCACCAACTTCAAATCATTGAAGGGTGGAGTAGTAAGTTTCGGGGATGGAATGACAGGAAATATTTTCGGAAAAGGTACTCTAAACATTGAAGGTTACCAAAACTGAAAAATGATCTTCTTGTTGATGGGTTGAAAGCTAACTTACTTAGCATAGCCAAATTTGTGAGCAAGGTTTTCTTGTTAATTTTTCGCATGATGAGTGTAATGTTGTAAATCAAAGTGGTGACATTGTTCTTAAAGCTTCTTCCTCTTTGGATAATTGTTACACACGAACACAAAAAATCACATGTCATGTATCATCATCTAGTTTTAATAATACTGATTTGTGGCATGAAAAACTTGGACATATAAATTTTAAAAATTTGAAAAAGATTGCTAATGAAAGTCTCATTTGTGGTATACCCAAGCTAGGCAAACAATCACATGGTAAGTGTGAATCATGTCAATTGGGAAAACAATTGAAAGTTTCACATAATTCCCTATCTGATATTAATACTTCAAATGTGTTGGAATTATTGCATATGGATCTCATGGGTCCTATACAGGTTGAAAGTATTAATGATAAGAGATACATTTTTGTCTTTGTGGATGATTTTTCTAGATTTACTTTGGTATATTTCTTAAGAGAAAAGTCAGACACATTTGAAGCTTTTAAAACTCTATGTACAAGACTATGAGTTGAAAAAAAATTGCAACATTGGAAAATGTAAGAATACGAAGTGATCATGGTAAGGAGTTTGAATATCCAGTTTATGATGAATATTGTAAATCTTTTGAAATTTTGCATGAATTTTCTACGTCCAAAACCCCAGAACAAAATGGGGTAGTGGAACGGAAAAATCGTACCTTGCGGGAAATGGCCAGAGTTATGCTAAATAGAAAAAGCTCACAAAGAAACTATGGGCTGAAGCAATTAACACTACTTGCTACACAATTGATTGTGTTTTTCTGCGTCCAGGTACAAATAAAACTCCTTATGAGATCTGGAAAGGTAGAAAACCCAATGTCAATTATTTTCATGTCTTTGGGTGTCTTTGTTATATTCCTAGAGATCGTGAGAATTTGGGCAAATTTGATTCCAAAAGTGATTTGGGAGTTTTTCTTGGGTATTCCAATAATAGTAGGGCCTATCGTGTTTATAACAGGAGAACCCAAACTGTTATGGAGTCTGCTAATGTGGTTGTTGATGATCTAAAAGATTTTTCTGAGTACTCCCATGAGGAAGAAATTGACAGGTTCATTGATGTACAACAACATAAAGGGATACCAGATCTGACAGAAGATCGTTTAGAGGCAACAACAGCGGCTACTGATGTATTAGATACAGATTCTGTCGCGACAGCAACTGAACGAACAGAGAAGGAAAATCCAGTTAATTATTTTGACTCCATTAATAAAGAACCCTCAACTAGAGTTAAAAAGAATCACCCTTCTAATCTCATTTTGGGAAATCTAGAAGAGAGTACGGTCACTCAAAAGAAGTATGTAAACTTTGTTAAATTTTTTTGTTTTACTTCTACATTTGAACCAAAAAATGTGAAGGAAGCCTTAAGTAATGAATCATGGATTAATGCTATACAAGAAGAGCTAGGTCAATTCACAAAGAATGAGATATGGATCCTTGTCCCTAGACCAAGCCATATTAATGTTATAGGTCCAAAATGGATTTTTAAAAACAAAACTGATTAATTTGGCACCATAATAAGAAATAAAGCTAGACTAGTTACACAGGGGTACACTCAAGTTGTAGGAATTGACTTTGATGAGACATTTTCCCCTGTTGCAAGACTTGAATCCATAAGACTATTGCTAGTTATTTCATGTGTTCTTGGCTTTAAATTAGTACAAATGGATGTTAAATCCACCTTTTTAAATGAATTCTTGAATGACGAGGCTTATGTTGAGCAACCCAAAGGGTTTGACGACCCTCACTTTCTTAATCATGTTTTTAAGCTGCAAAAAGCTTTCTAATGGTTGAAACAAGATCCCCGGGCTTGGTATGCGAGACTAACTCATTTTTTGATCTCAAAGGGGTACAAGAGAGGGGGAGTAGACATGACACTTTTTATTAAAAATGTTGATATAAATATTATGATAGCTCAAATATATGTTGATAATATAGTGTTTGGTTCTACTAATGACTCTCTAGTACAAGAATTTGTGAAACAAATGCAAGAAGAGTTTGAAATGAGCATGGTGGGAGAGCTCAATTTTTTTCTTAGGGCTTCAAGTTAAGCAGTCAGATGAGGGAATTTTCATTTCATAAAGCAAGTATGCCAAAAATTTGGTGTGGAGATTTGGGCTTGATGCATCTAAACCTGCTAAAACTCCCATGGGAACCACTGTCAAACTATCTAAAGATGAGAATGGGACGAAAGTCGATCCAACTCTTTACAGGAGTATGATTGGGAGTCTTCTATACTTAACTGCTAGTTGTCCAGACATTAGTTACAGTGTTGGAGTGTGTGCTCACTTCCAAGGGAAACCCATGGAGTCTCATGTGACTGCTGTAAAAAGAATTATTCGTTATATCAATAATACTCTTGATTTAGGCATTTGGTACTCTAAAGAAACAAACTCTAACCTTGTGTGTTATAGTGATGCAAATTGGGTACGAAACACTAATGACCGCAAAAGTACAAGTGGTGGTCGTTTTTACTTAGGAAACAATTTGGTTTCCTGGCATAGTAAAATACAAAACTCCATCTCCTTGTCAATGGCCAAGGCTAAGTACATAGCTGTTGAAAGCTATTGTACTCAACTTTTGTGGATGAAACAAAGGTTGGCTGACTATGGGTTGATCTTTAAACTTTAATCATTTTTTTGTGATAATAGAAGCACTATTAATATCTCCAAACATTTTGTTCAGTAGTCTCGCACCAAACATGTAACGCCCTACTTCCTTAGAGTCGTTACTAACTGAGTTTAAAACGTGCGTTTAATTTGCTAATCGAGGTTTAAAGTTAAAAGTGTAATTAAATCATAAACAGAGTTATAAACTTTGAAAATAATTTCATTTACTGGAAACCATAAAGTATTTGACATTTGGGATCCCAAAATATCGTTTAGTAATATTTACAGCATATAAGTACAAAAAAAGTCGACTAGACGACAAAATCTAAGTCTTAGTACAACCATCTCCCAAAATCCACTGGCCGTGGCAGCCAGGCAGGCCAAACATGTACGCACCACTTCAACGCTCTCCGTACTCATGGTTAGTCGAATTTTCCCTTGCCCTTACCTGCACCATAGAGCACCCGTCAGCCGAAGCCCAGCAAGAAAACCCCCACAAGCATAACAAATATACATAACAAACACTTAGCATATAAACAAGCCAACAATAGGCAAAGCACATACGGCCATGCCGTCCCAGGCGCTTTACCAGACCCTGGGTTCGCGGTCCACACCGTGAGGATATCCCAGGTATCCTTTAGGGTCTCACCCTGGCAACTCGCACTCCACGTGCTCAACACTACTCCCGGCCCCTTTCCATTCTCGGCCTTGCACTCCACGTGCCTAACGCCATTCCTGGCCCCTTGCCGTTCCCAGCCCCTGCCGACCTCGACCTGCGCCATTCCCGGCTCTTGCCGAACATTTACACAAATTGCATTCATAGCATAACAAAACATATACTGAACATGAACAAATTCAAACAAAGGGCTACGCCCTGCAATACAAACATACTGGGCTCTGCCCTGCATACAAGCTCAATGGGAACAATGGTTTTCTTACCTGCGTCCCAAGATTTCCAAGCGTCGATGCCCCGAGCACAATCCCCTAACCTGAGCCTTGCCGAAGCCCTAGTCACAACACATTAAAAATGTCCACCTATCAAACTCTAATCCAACAAATTGTTTTAAACCATAATTGTAATCTCTGGGACATAGATTTCTATCAATTCGGGTGATAAAATCCATCCCGAGCCTTAACTAGTGAATTCCCGAGCCTAAAACCTCTTAAAAACCCAAAAGTTCCTTAAGCGCCGCGGCCCTAGGGCCTCATGCCGCGGCCCCCAGCTCAACTCGAGGCCTAGCCTCAAATTTTCCCACACGCACCGCGGCCCTTGCTGAAGGGCGTCGCAGCACACCTCCAATTTCCTGATGCCCCATGATCAAAGGGGCTGCGGCTCAACAAGAACAGAGTCGCGACCCTACCCCTTGAACCCAGAACAACTCAGCATCTCCACCTCAAAAACCAGTCCAATTTCCCCCAAAATCAAGCCAACAATCCAGATTAACTATCACAAAGATTCTAACATTATCTCAGCATCAAAACCTAATAAAGATCAGCCCCAAAACTCAGCCAAGCAATCAAGGACAAATCCAAACTTAGCTAACATGCAAACTCCAATATACAACCTTAAAACCAGTTGGAAATTGACACAATTCAACATATTAAGAGCTTACCTTGATGAGTTATGTTTCTGTGTAGATTCTCTATGTTCCAAGCCTTAATCTCCCCAAAATCTCAGCTGAATTCCCTTAGCTTCTAGCTAACTTCACCAAGATTTTCCTCAAGCTTCCAAGGGAGAGAAGACAACTTCAAGAGAGAGAGAAGGAGTGGGTCGGTTTCTGAGAGTTCTAAGTAATTCTAAGTTTTGTTTTATTCAACTTAAGTCTATAAGATTACCTCAAGGCTTGGGGTACCGAAAACGTCCCCGATGGCAAAATGGTAAATTTCCCCAATATTCCCTCCTAGACATTCTAACCTCAAATATATCTCCGAATATTTATTTCCATAACCCAATAACCCCATAACACATCTAACACCCCAAAATACCGCTCAACTCGCCCGGAGTCGGATTCTCAACCCCGTTGTGACTTTCTGGCTAACTGCTCTCTAGAACTGTCTCGGATTGGCTACACATACATATATCACATACATATCATATATATCACATTTATGCCCTCAACGGGCTAAAATCACAAACATACCCCTAATATCCAAACGGGGCCCACATGCATATTTAATTCAACTAAACATGCATCTCTATCACATATTCACATAAATTCACATATTAACATATTAAATCATTTATTGCCCTCCAGGCACGCTAATCAAGGCCCTAAGCCCTATTAGCAAGTTTGGGTCATTACAAAACATATTGACATTCATCATCATTTTATCAGGGAACTTTTTGAAAACAAAACTTTGATTTAGAATATGTTGAGACTAACAAGCAAATTTCAGATATTTTTACTAAAGCTTTAGACACGGTCAGATTTGATTCCCCCATGAAATCCTTAGGGTTTTGTTTTATTTGAAATTGCCAAAAAAATTGATTGTCTTGCCTTGCATATGTGATTGTGTAAATCTCTTGTCCTGTTTGGAAGAAATTTGTTGACCATATTTTTTCAATTTTTGGATAATGAACATTATAATTCTTATACTTTATGAGGAATAAAAACCATATTTGAAAAATTATAGACCCTCAAATTTATATTTGATCAAATCATTATGTCCATTTTATTATGAGCATTCCTTAATCCAGTTTCTTTTTTCAGGCTCCATTCTGGAAAAGAGCTACCTATACTGATGTGTGAAAGCCGACACTGAGTAAGTTGGTACTAGGTAATTAACAATTATATTGGAGGAATCTCTACCAGTGTAAAGGGATACCATCAGTATAAGAGTTGAGCCTCCATTATGGTTACAATTTGAAAAAGGCTATAATTGCCGAACATAGGCAATGCCTCTAGCTTTAAAAGACCGAAAAGAAACACCAAATTGATTAAACATTCACACATATATGTCTATTGACTAGAGTGTGTAAGAATGTTGTAAGACTCATACACATAATGAATTGATTAAAATATTTTTTGTGATTGGTATATTCTTTTTCGAATTATGGTTATCATTATCACTAAGTATTTTAATTATAATTCATTTTTCTAATTTTTGAAGAAAATGATTATCTTGTTTCTTTTGAACAGGACTTGGCATTTACATGGACACATATGGTATGACAATTTATCATTTTATTTTCGGCAATTTTTTTTTATAATATAAATAAAAAAATAATAATTTTTTTTTGACCGAGTACTAAAGACAAATCAAATTTGAAAAAAAAAAGATGTAATTTATTTGTTTTATCTCATTATATTCAAATTCTTGTAAAAGTTTCCAATTTTGAGGTGTGAAAGAATTTTTTTTTTAAAATTTAATTTCCGATTTTTTTTTTAAATTGTAAAAGTTTCCAATTTTGGCATTTATCACACTAAATTTGGCTACCCATTTTTGAACTTGCCTCATTTGTTCACCGAATTCTCTATGTATTCGGATTCCCTTTGGCTCTTTGGTTCTATGTGTTCTTGTTTCTCTTTCTCACTCACTTGTGCCCAAGGTTCGATTTTTTTTTTGTTCTTTTTCTTTCAGCAGTCATGAAGACCCGAGACCGTGGTTCTATGTCCAAACTTGTGTGGTCTCAAAAGGAGAAAAATCCTTAGACTCCCTTAGCCACTTCACCCATTCCAGCGTCAGTCCCACCTGCTGCTGCCTGATCGTTCCTAGCTGCCTTGACTCCTACAGGTCGTCGACCTAAAACCACAGTAAGGAAGAAGGTCGTGAGGGCTCTCCTTTCGTTAGGGCTACTAGTAAAGGAGTGACCTTTCCCAACCTTGATGAGCCACAAAACTAAGCCTCGGCGGTTCCACTCGCCTCACTCGAAGGCCCTGTCAAACTCAAGTCCGCCTTGACCTCAAGCCCTACATATTCTGTCTCCACCGAAGCCGAGACCGATCCTTTTGCTCATGACTCTGAGTCATCATTATCCCCTGATGTGATGACACCCAAGTCAAAGGGCAAGCACAAATCCAAATCCACTAGGTCAAAGCAAACTAATAAGACCAAAGTGGCTCTAGAAAAAGGTACTAGCTCCATCTTTGATTCCAATCCTTTATCCAAATTCAAAACAAAGGCAAAAATCAATCCTCCTCCTTGCACTTCCTCGAAGGATGTCTATCCTAAAACAGAGGACTCGTTGCTTGAGCTAGACCCATATCTGATCGAGCCAACTCCTGAAGAACCACATGGAGATTCTCTTCATGAAGATACAAAGGAGGAGACTGAATCTAAAGAAGACCCATCATAAGCCACTCCTATTGCATCTGACCCAAAGGGCACAACACCAATGGAA
Source organism: Humulus lupulus (assembly GCF_963169125.1). Taxonomy (NCBI): domain Eukaryota; kingdom Viridiplantae; phylum Streptophyta; class Magnoliopsida; order Rosales; family Cannabaceae; genus Humulus; species Humulus lupulus. The sequence continues at coordinate 89,805,725 of NC_084797.1, read as the reverse complement.
TTTCCTAAATTGTATGCCAAAGGCACTAAACACAAAGATGCCCTAGTCCGTTCTTCAGGTTCCTCTTTAAAAGCTCAATCTCTTACTTTCTGTTTTAATGGTAGTGAAAAAAATATGCAATTTTATGAGCATCTTCACTTCATTAGTGAACGGAATTTCCTTTTTGCTCATCATCGTACTTTTGGGGTTTTGCTTACTTTAGAAGAAAGGAGTTGGTTACATCATCGAGCCCCCTGGTTTTGATGGGTTTGTGCCTCAGGTAGTTAAGGAATTTTATGCAAATCTGAATGATGAGTTGTTAGATTAGAATTCCTTTATGTTTCATAAGGTTTATGTTAGGGGTCATTGGTATAAGTTTCGTCCTACCAAAATTGCTAAGGTACTAAATCTAGTTCCTGTGGAGATTGATGATTCCATTGAGTTTGCAAAGGATCAAGTTTTGTTTGAATTATTTGGCCAAGCTATGGTGTGGGAACCAAGTGCATCTCTCCGTGTCTCAAACCTTACTCACTACTATGGTGCACTTTTAAGATTTCCATGTTCAATTGGCTTCCCACCACTCACTCCTCGACCATCACTCAAGATATAGCAATTCTATTATTCAAAATTTGGACTAGTGTTAGTGTCAATCTTATTGCTACTACCTTGGATCAGATAGTGTCCTTGAGTGGTGCCAAACGCAAGGGTCAAAATTTTTGACTCTCAACGTGTAACACCCTACTACCTTAGAGCCATTACTAAGTGAGTTTAAAATGTGCATTTAACTTGCTAATCAAGCATTTAGCTCAAAAGTGTAACTAAACTGTATTGAAATCACATAATTTGAAAATGTATTCATTCATTGAAAATTATAAATGTTTTACATTAGGGATCCCAAAATAATGTTTATAAATATTTACAACTCAAAATATGTTTAAAGTCGACTACACGAAAAAATAGGATTCAGTACAAAGCATCTCCCAAAAATGCCCCTGGCTGTGGCAGCCAGGCAGACTAGACATGTACGCGTCACCTCACGCTCTCCGTACTCATGGTTGGTCAATCTTCCCTTGCCCTTACCTGCACCACAGAGCACCCGTGAGCCGAAGCCCAACAAGAAAACCCCACACAAATAGGTAACATATGCATATCAATCACTTAGCATATAACGAATCCGCCAACAGGCTAAACACATACGGCCATGCCGTCCCAGGCGCTTTACGAGGCCCTGGGTTCACAGTCTACACCGTAAGGATATCCCAGGTATCCTTTAGGGTCTTACCCTAACAACTCGCACTTCGCGTGCTAAATGCTGCTCCCGGCCCCCTTGCCGTTCTTGGCCTTCGACGTTCCCAGCCCTTGCCGTTCTCGGCCTTCACCGTTCCAGGCTCTTGCCGATCATTCACATATATGCATACATAGCATAACTAAACAAACACTTAAATATGTATTAACATAATCAATGGGCTATGCCCTGCACATAATCATATAGGGTCGTGCCCTGCAACACAACTATGGGCCTCGCCCTTCTCTATGGGTACAACGATTTTCTTACCTGTGTCCCGAGCTTCTTGAGCACCGAAATCTCGAGCACGGTCCCCTAACCCAAGCCTCACTGAAAACCTAGTCACAACACATACATAGCATTCTCATTACTAACCAATTCATAATCTTCTCCCGGAACCAATCCCGTGCTCTCGGGACCTCCCGTTTCCCCACACAAGGTAGCGAAAGCGTCCCCCGAGCCCCCTGAGCCAAGACCCTAAAAACACAATTTCCCCTGCCCAGAAATTAGCCTAGCACCGCGGTACAACCCTATAGGGGCCGCGGCGCCCAGAGTGGTGCCCTCCTCTTGATTCAACCTAGCGCCGCAGTGCAGAAGACCATTGTCGCGACGCTCATACGCAAACCCAGAAAACTGGGGTTTTCCCCAACATTTTCCCAAGCCAAAACTCTTCCAAATAAACCCCAAGGTACTCCCAAGTCCCAAATCAACTCAAAACTCCAAATAGACAGTAAGGCAACTCAGAAACAACAACAACAAGCTGAAATACACTATCAAACCCTTAAATCACCTTGTGGTTTAAAACATTATCAAACTTAAACCACAAACCAGAAAACTTAAACCATTTCAAAATATAAACCTCAGAAACACATGGAATTCTTACCTTAAACAAGAATTCGAACTTGAGCTTCCTCCAATTCCAACTCCAAGCTAAACCCCTTTGATTCCCAAGCTGAATTCTCACAAATAACAAGCCATAAATCCAGCTTTCAACTTTCATTCTCAAAATCTCAAGAACATGCTTGGAAAACTTAAAGAAAATTAGGGATGAAACCTTACCTCTGTGTTAAACATACCCTTGAGCTAATTCCCCTAGCCACAGGAAGCAAAATCCTTCAATTCCTTAGTCTAAAATCCTCAAGACTCTTCAAGCTCTCAACCACCAAGGAGAGGGAAAGAGAATGCCGAATATGAGAGAGAGAGAGAGAGAGAGTTGAGAAATTATGTTCTTTTTCTTTCCTCTGCTTTTGCCAAAATGTTCTAGTATTTCCCAGCCCTTAACTAAGTATAACCAGTTGCCAAAATGACCTAATTGCCCCTTAAGCTAACCTAAATCCTCATATAACACCAAGGGCAATTTAGTCTTTTAGGACATCCCGCTAAGTCCTCAAGTATGCCTAAAAATCCCCGTTTAATCCCGACACGTCTAAACCATTACTGAATTACTAACCGCTACTCAATAATTCCCGAACACTTTATAATATTCCCAAAATACCCCTAAGCTCCTCCCGAGCCGGGTATTTAACCCCGTTGTGACTTTCTAGCTAAACAGCTCTCTAGGACTGTCTCAGACTGTGCACCACAACTATATCACCACTCACACGTGGTATCAATCACAATACACATAAATATAACATTTATGCCCCCAACGGGCTAAAATTACAAATATGCCCCTATCAGCCAAATGGGGCCCACATGCATATTTAATCACCTAAACATGCAATTCTAATCACATATTCAGTAAATTCACATATTAATACAACATATCAATTATTGCCCTACAGTCACACTAATCAAGGCCCTAAGCCTTATTAGCAAATTTGGGTCGCTACACAACGTCCTTTGAAGAAGTCACACTAGGGATTGATTCCTCCTTTGATTGGTCCTACCTACACTATCAAAGAGATCAAAGATGACAATGCTCCTACCACAACTCGAAAGGTCAAGGGCATTAATTTGGATGGTTTTGGGTCTGGAGATGTCAAACCTGACTCTCCTGCTGTTTCGACTGCTCTCGCTTCTGTCCAGACAAGTATTGCAAGTCTCTCCGAGAGGTTCATTTCCATGGAGGATACTCCACGCCAAATTCTAGCTTCTTTGGCCATCATCAATGCATCTACCACTCCAACTCCATGACGGTTACCATTCCTCTCCATTTATTTTTATTTGCTTTCAATAAATGTACAAGAACACTAGTTGAGTCTTTGTTTTGGTTTCTTTCCTTTGTTCTTTGGCATTTTTCTTAGCCAATGAGGGGGAGAGAGCGTGGACTCTATTTTTTTTGGTGCTTTGATTATGTGTTTTGACCTGCGGTTGTTCATTGTTTTTGTTAATTATTTTAGTCATGTACTTTGGTTATTTTTGGCAGGGGGAGTCATTTCGAGACTCTTGTCACTATTTGTGAATTTAATCACTCACTTGTTTTATGCAGGATCTTTCAAAAAATATATATGATTTGTCTATTAAATTGCCTAATGGAGAGATTGTAAATCCTAAAATAGGCAAATTTTATAGAAATATCTTTTTATTTAAAAGATGATTTTATATTCCTATTATTGTGATTTTTGAAATTAATATCTTGAATTAATTTATAAGGGTTGCAAATAATTCCTTATTTAGTTTGATATTATCATAATATGTTTATAAAGGGAATTTGTATCTTGGTTTTACAAAGAAAATATTATGTGCTTACTCAAATTCATTTCTGGAAGATTTGTCTTTTGATTTTCGTGCTGCTCAAGGCAATAAACTTCTGGAAATACGATCTTTGATGTAATTAATTGTTAATTCTTTCTTGAAAAATTTGATCTGACATAGGTATTAGTTGTCCCCGCCAAATCCGTATCAGTCGAATCAGAATCATTTAAAAATGGCAAATCTTCATTAATCGAGAATATCTTTAAATATTCTTGCTTGTATTAGGAGAGTCTTTCTCAACATTTCTGAGCACAAAACAGACTTTATAAATAGGCTTCTAAGGCCTTAAAAAAAAGTGAACTCTCTGGTCCATAGTTTGTGAGTGAATTGTAATATTTGTGAGAGTTCATTGTTTGTATTCATGATCATTGTATTCACGTGATCTTGTAGTAAAATGAGAATTTAGTTTTGTTGTGAATTTATACCACTTTCATGAGTGAATACATGCTGTAATTTGAACACAATTCTTATAGTCTTCGGGAGAGGATTTTTACAAGCTTTGTGTCGGGAGGATGCAAGCACTCGCTGGCCATTGAAGGGAGTTCAAGTGGTTGAGCATTTCAACCAGGATCAGATTAGTGAAGAGAAGTACAACAAAGTTACGACAAATCTCAGGAGGGAGTCTTGTTTTGTTTAAGTCAATATTTTGTACTTGTGATTTTTTATTAATTGGCTTTATTCTCTGAGTGTTTCCCCAAGGAGTAGGTTATTCGAAAGGGTTTATGAACCTTGTAAAAATTTGTTGTGTTATTTATTGTTTTTGCACTATCTTTTTATTGTGTTTAGTTTCTGTTGTGACAAGTTCACATTCTGTCCCGACAGATCTGAAATCTGTTTTGACATTTAATTACCATTCCGCAACTTAATTAATTTACTTTATTTAATTAATTGGTAATTACTAAAAACAAAATTTCAACTCTTATTGTCGAGTACCTTACAACCTATAAACTAGTAGAAGATCGAAAGAAATCACAAAAATTATTGTATCAGGTTCCACGGTATGTTATGATTGAAGGAATTCTCTACAGGAAGGGCCATTCATTGCCCTTCCTATGATGTGTTCAACCCAAGGAAGCACAAACCCTCATTTGAGAAATACATGAAGGGTTTTGTGGAGACCATGCTGGGGGAAAACTTGGCTCTGAAGGTATTAAGGCAAGGCTAGTTCTGGCCTACACTCAAGCCTCATATGTCCTAAAGTGCGATAAGTGCCAATGTCTTGCCATTATTGCTCGAGCAGCATCCATGGAGCTAACCATGATTTCATCGCCTTGGACATTTGTTGTATGGAAGATTGACTTAATTGGCTCACTGCCAACTAGAAAGGGAGGAGTTCGCTATGCGGTTGTTTCCATTGACTACTTTACTAAGTGGGTTGAGGTCGAGCTCCTGGCAACTATAACCTTGAAGAGAGTCCTAGATTTTTTTGTGAAAAACATAATATGTCGTTTTGGACTCCCAAAAAAGATCGTGTCTAACAACACAATTCAGTTCGATAGTGACCTTTTCACTAATTTTTGCGAGAAGTACGGTATAAACAAGAGCTTCTCTTCAGTGGCATACTCTCAAGCTAATGGACAGGTCGAGGCAGTAAACAAAACGCCAAAAGGCAAGCACAAAGAAGCGACTAGAAAATGCTAAAGGTCTATGGCTAAAAAAGCTCCCACAAGTGCTCTGGGCCTACAGGACCTCATGTCGCACATTTACTTCTCTCTGACCTTTGGAAGTGAGTCTATGCTCCCAGTAGAGGCTCTAATGATGTCACATAGGCAAAGAACCTACAACCAGGAACATAATCATGACTTGCTTAATGCTTCCCTGGATTTCATTGAAGAGCGGCGGGGGAAGTCTCAATTACAACTTGCCCATTACCAGCAAAGGGTTACTCGCTGCTTTAAGTCGACATTCAAAAGACGTAGACTCGAACTGGGTGATTTATTTCTCCGAAGGGTATTTTTGGCATACAAAGATCCTAAAGATGGTATATTGGGACTGAACTAGGAAGGACCCTACCAAATCATGGAAATATTGCGTGAAGGAACCTTCAAACTAGCTCGATTGAGTGGAGAATTTGTCCCACGAACCCTAATGCTCTACATCTCAAAAAATACTATCAGTAATAGGACGACTTTGTGAGTTTTTAATATTTTTAACATTTTTTCTTTCGTGTAAGGCTTGTTTATAAAAGTCATTTTATTTTAATAACATAAGATTGCTATGTAATTTAAATCTGGAACCAATATTTTATCTTATTCTTGTAATGTATCAAGAGCTCATTTTATAAAAGCGATCTAGAATGTTAATATGATTGCTTGGGGGCATATAACCCTCAAAGAGTCTTTGAAGTACTCAACAAATTTAGATAAAATTTGCGCAACTTAGAATTTGGAAAATTGATTATTGTATGGAATTGTAAAGCTCGAGTTTTTGAAGAAATTCCAAATACGAACTAAGTTAAAAAAAATTTAAAATGAAACAAAAACTAGAATTCAACTAGGTAATCTTTGATATAACCAGGTCAGAGGCCTGATTCTTAACAGGTGTAACACCATTAGGCGAACAAACTCCTAGATATAACCAGGTCAAAGGCTTGATTCTTAACAAGTGTAATACTATTAGGTGAACAAACTCTTGAATATAACCAGGTCATCAACCAGAATTAACAGCTCAAGCCATCAGGCATTTATCTCGATCTAAAGTTAACCCCTATGAGTATGCAAATGTACAAGGACGTTTTTTTTTAAAAAAATGTTCATAAACATGGCTAGATAGTAGATTAAGGGAAACAAAAATTAGATCAGAAATTACATAACATGTACTAACGCAACTATGTGAATAACTTGAGGAAAAATAACCTCGAACTATGCCCGAAGGCGATTGTCTCAACTTTTGAAAGCTAAATTACAAGGGGTTCAAAGAACCAAAAATGAAAAAAAAAAAAAAAAGAGGACAACCTAGGCATCACTGAGCTTCGGAAACTTTCCCATGTGACGTCACCTCTTCATCACCCCCTTCAACAGCCACAAAAGCCTTTACGGTCTCAGAGGGCTCTTGCGATAATTGGTTCTGGAACTTGGCAAGGTGTCTCCCTCAAAGTTCCACGTCCAGAAATGAGAAGTCTTCTTCCTGGTTGTACGCCCAGAACTGATATAACATTTCCTCAAGAGAGCTCGTTGCCTCAGCAACCTCCTGCTTGGCCTTCTCAGCATCCTGCTTGGCTCTCTCCTCGACCTTAGACTACCTCTTTTTGAGCACGTTGGCTTCCTCAAGTTTCTTGTTGAGGTCATTGATCTTGACCTACAGCTGGTCTCGATGCTAGCTCACCTCAATGACTTGTCCCTTGGCGATTCGCTCGTTGTCCTAGGATGCCACCAGGGTGGCCCTGGCCTTGTTCCTTTGAGCTCGGATCCAATAGATGCCTCATATTTAGGCTAAACAGGACTACAAAAAAAAATATCAGGTTTAGCTCCCGAAAAGGAGAGAACAAAATATGCATGCAGAAAAAAAGGGATACCTTATAGTCAAATTTATTCCCAAGACCGACTCCAGGACATTTTTTGGGTGATGCTCCTCTATGGCTCTCAGGTCCTTGATGTTATCTGATTGGCATGGCCCACCAGGTGATTTTTCATCTCATGGAGGGACCTGCGAAATGCCTATGGGATCCTTCCAACCTCGAGGGACGTAATTGGAAACTGCACAAATGGGGATTCGCCTTGTACAACTTGAGGTATGGAAACAGGGTCGTGAGGAGGAGGCAGAGGGGCTTCGTGAATGGTAACTGTTGTTACCCAATTTGGCTGCTGCTTTGTTTTTTTTTTTTTTGGGTGAAGCTGGCACCTTTATCTTTTGCAGGGATCTAGTGGCAGCTTCAGCTTCGGAGGTGGTTTTCTTTGATATTCTCTGTTTCTTGACGACAGATCCAACTCCATGTTTTCTTCTGCAAAAGGGAGAGCAGAAGAGTTAGACCCAAGGAATGATTAGTCAAGATAACACAAAGTAAAGAACAACAGAACAAGAACCGTACCCTCCAAACTAGAGGAAAAAACACCTATGGTCGGCTCCAGGTTATGGACCGGGCTGGGTAAAATCTCTAACTCTTGAATTATCAGAGGAAGGGGAGATTCTAATATTATTACATTGCGGGACCTACGGGGTTCAGGCTCTTCACCTAGACTAGAATCGTGCTCGACCTGCCTAAATCCCGAAGTAAATGTACCATGACACAGGGAAGGCCATGACAAGAGGTTTGTACCATACTGTTAAAAAATAGTGTAACTAAAATGCAAGGTGTTATCTACCACTATAGTACATTTGGGGTAACTATAATCATGGCATATGACCAACTGGTCAACATACTGAAGTAGGGTCTCATTCATCCATATCAACTTGATATTGGCTCACGAGCTGCCTTGGATTGAATACGACTAGCTTAAAATTGGAAGCAACTTGGTTTATTTCTTTATATGGATTACCTTGGTTAGAGGTGTCGGTTGCTGCCCCCAACTCTACTCGCCCTTGTCTTTCCTCAATTCTCAGGGCCCTCCCAGCAAGCCTCTTGTGCACCAAGGGTGTGACTTCCTCTTGTTTGTGTTCCTCTTCCTCTATCTCCTGAAAAACTAGAGCTCGAGATCTCAGCCTCAAAGATTGAACTTCCTTGATCAGACTAGAATTCACCATCGTTGCATCATTTATAAGCACCCTATAATCCTTTTCTTGAATAGTGTGGTTGGCCAAGGTTTCGTATTGACCTCCCAAGGTCACAGATCGCCATGTCCTCTTGTAAATAGCTATACGAGAGAAAAACTTGATCAAATTAAATGTTTAGCTTAGCAAAAACAAAGGAGTCAGATAAAGAATTCTGAGGGTTGGGAAACTTATGAGGACAGTTGAATTATATGTGCTTGTAGTTTTTGAACTAGTTGAACATAAAAAAATACGTCTTTAAAGTCACTCAGGTGGCTGGGGAGGTCGATGATGGAGGCTGTGTTGGGGAATTTGGTGAGGTAGTAGAAACCATCACTTCGACCCTTTGACTTTGGATGGGCCTTGAGGCAAAATAAATACATAATATCAGTAGGGGTGGGGACCTCCCACACATGCTTTAAAAATAAATACTTCAACCCCACCATGAGTCGATATGAATTTTGGGGGAGCTGGAACGATGCAAGTTCAACATAGTTTAAAAAGTATACGAAGTATTTGTCCAAGGGAAGGAAGGCACTTGCCTTTAGGTGCTCATTACTGCAAGACCCAAAGTCATCCTGGAGTGGAGTGCAACTCCACTCTCAATCCAACGAAGGGCGGGCAACAAGTATTTTGGAACCCATCTCGATCTTGTGACTCAGTAAGACTTTGTTCACCTTGTTTTGAGTCTTTTTATTAGACTCGGATATGCTCAGCCTCGAAGAAGGCATCGGGGCCAACCTCAACCTACCTATCCACCACTGGGCCAAAATGGGGAATGGGAGTCTCGGAGGCGACTTGCGTATCTTCATTTTTGTTTTGAAAGGAGGAGCTCGCCACTGTTTTCTTCTTCTGACTGGCCATAATTTAGTTCATCTGGCGACAAAGTGGCCTGCTAAAGGCAACCTAAGATATAACCTCGCCGCGATAATAGAAGTGAGGACAACCTGGAGTTTTGGGATGCGGTCTACTCGACCTAAGACACCTACGAGCTAAATTCTCACCTGATGATAATACATGAGTTCACACACAGTCATAAATCATGCACCATAACCTTGGGAAACACTGATACTTTGGGATTTGTGTGTTAGTCCCAGTTCCTCGCTGGAAAGCTGTTTAATTCAAAACCACTCTAAATACCGCGACCCTTAAGCTACCTAGAAGGGAACCTAAAATCCTTCAAATATTCAAATTAATATATTCAAACATTTCCTCGTTCAAACCCTGAAAACCTAGAAACTAACCAATTTTTTTTGGGTGCATTATCCCTAGTCGTTCCTCATGCTGTCAGTCATGATCACATATAAAACCTAAACTAAACTTGTACCAGACCAAAACAAGTAAAGAAAAAAGGATAGTGTAAAATTTTTGTGGAACTTATTGGAAATTAAGAAAATGAAATTTAAACCATATATAAAAATACTTAGAATTTGGTTTCTTGGTTGAGGGAATGATAGAAGAGTGGGAAGTGATAATCTGAAATTTCCTAGAAAACAAGGGAATGTAGAGAGTTTTGAGTGTTTTGAAAAGGAAGAAAGAGAAGAGGAAAATTTCGAATGCAAAGGTGGTGAGGCTCAGGCTTGGTTCTTCTATTTATACAAAAACTTTGGGAACCAATCTAGGCCACACAATTTGATCAGTTCGAGATCGAAGGGCCTAAATTAAATAAACCAGACGGCGGAAAAAAGTTGACAAGACAACTGTCACTGTACTCGAAACTCGAACAGGCGCCTATTACAGACTGACATGTGTCCCATGCTCGAGTGAGTGGGTGGACACATTTTCTCATAACAGAAGCCGAAAAAGCCCCTACTGTGCATGGCGGAAGTGATGTCATGCATGAGAAAGAGCTTGGGGGAAAATGTTGTACCCCAAAAATACAAGCTAAATTACTCAGCATGGGGTACATATGGCAGACAAGCGTATGAAGAAAGCGTACATATAGAGTAACTTTCTAACTCTAGAGTGAGCAGCTCGAGTCAACTTGACAACCTACGACAACCAGATAATCTTCAAATCGTTTCTTACGCAAACAACTTAGTTTGAGATACACATCGCCCGGATCGCCTTCATTAAACTCTAGACATGACCTGTGTCGATTCACATTAGTCCTACAATACCCAGGTCAAGGAATGTGTTCATCTTGCAAAAGCCTAATTATGACACATAGTGAAGGGTGCCAAAAGACTCGAAGATTATTTGTACGCCTCTTAAAGGCCCATATTTTATTATATATTTATTACCCTATATAGCAAATATAAATTTGATAGGCAATCATGTATCTATGCAAATGGGAAGTTACCCAAATTTGTAAGTTACCATATTAGTGTACGGTTACCAAAAATTTTCCATGAGAATCTCCTATAAATACAAGGAGAATGAACAAAAAAAGGATCGACTTTCTGTATGCAAAAACTCTGTTGAAATTGTCATAAACAATTTCTGCAAGAGTCCTAAAGAGATCAATAAGAGTGACTGGTGGACTAGGTGGATTTTAACCACTGAACCATGTAAAATCGTATGAGTGCTTCATATTTTTACTTTTTTTTATTTCTTATACATTCGGTTTACAAAAAGTCTAATCTCTCTATTGTCGAATTTCTAAATCCCTTGTTGCCGAAAAACTGCGTCAACAGAGGTCACGTTAGAAAATGTAAAGGTTGGGGATAGTGATGTAATATGGTTTTTATATGATTACAATTAAATTAAATAAAAAATCAAATAGGTTTAGATGTTGTACGAATTTTTAGAGTTCTTGATTACGACTTACGAAAGGATAACAAACCAAGAACAATTCTGTTGTTCTCAATCTGAGTCTTGAAGCCTAAAGTCTTGGAAGAGAGCATTGATATGTTTTTTGGAGGGTTAGGAAATCTTATAAGGAGCAAGGATCTAAACTTTGTGGCTAGGATTTTGATCGGTAAGTGTTCAAACTTTATTATTTAAGTTTTATGTCAAATCTAGGTTTGAAGGTAAAATGGGTTATCAATTATGTTAGATGGAAATTTTAGGCTGTTTTCATGTTTAGAGTTGAGTTATCACGAGTTATTAAGATTAGAAACATGTTAGGATTGATTTGGTAGGGGTTCAAAGACTAATTTTGCAATTTGGGTCGATTTCTAGGTTTAAAAATCGCATCTGCAATTTCCAAAATAGGGACATAGCATGACCACGCCTAGCCCTGGCACGACCGTGCTAGATGGCTGGTCAGCACAAGAGCTCTTTGAGCGCGACCACGCCAGTTGCTCTGAAAAACGTATTTTTGGGATTTTAATGCACCATTTAGATATAAATTGGCACCTTTTGGTTGGGGCTTTATGCAGTAGAGTTTCAAGACATTCTTAAGAATATTGTGAGTATGAATTAGGCTTAAAAAGGATATGGGTGTATTTTAATATGGTTTGGTTTGAGGTTTTAAAACTTTGATGTTATGTGGTGTGTTTAGGCTAACTAAGGATACTTGAAGAGACGCGTGAGGGTGTGTGGATTGCTTCTGCTTTTGAGGTAAGAAGAGTGGACACCTGCGCACAGGGTGTATGCTTGAACATGTTAGTGTATGATTATGTTAAATAGCTTACATTTATTTGTGGTTTATGTAATTTGTATTTATGTGATAATTGTGTGGCATGCTTACATTTTAAAATGTATGTCTACATAACGAATTTGCATACTTACGAAATATTGAAATTTCATGCATCGTTATTATGTGCTCACTGCACCTGTCAAACATTACATGGGCTACGATCTTTTACTTAATGTGGTGTTTATGATATAATTTTTTTAAAATTGAGTTTCTAAGTTATTGATTTAAATTCCTAGTGAGGTTGTGTCCTACATAGCTCGTATTGCTGGGATTTAGCTCATGGGTACTTTGTGCTATAGCTAAAGGCAAAGATGTGGTTACAATGCAATAAGTTGGAGAGCTTTGGCGGAGGGCGTACATGTCAAGGATTTAACTACCATTGGGTCGGGCATACTAGGGGAACTTATTAAGAGTTTTAAAAGTTGTTTGTTTTAATTTTATTGTTGGGATGAAAACTTTGTTTTATTTTTCTTTATTTACGATTAATAACGAAACTCTGGAGTTTCTCTCTTTTAAAAGTTTGGTTGTAATTCACGTTGGATTTCTATCAAAGGGTGTTTTATTTCAAAACTAATTATTGTAAGAGTTAGTTGACGTTTCAAGAAATTGGGGCGTTACATTAATCATGCTCAAGACATGTTCACGTACAGAAACACCTTTCTTCATCTTATTAGTCGCGTAGGTTTTAGTAGCCTTATGTCTACTTTGATGAAATTGCTGTCCATACAAGGCCTATAGAGATTCCATTATCTCAAAAGAAGTTTTCATGGGTTCTGTTGGTATTAAAAGAACAAAACAATGATACACAGTGGGGAATGGGCCCTTTTTAATAATTATTAATACCAGCCAATATCATACACACACACACACACACACATATGTATATATATATATATTAAAACACATACAATATAGTAACATCCAATCAAAAGAGGCGGCCAATATAGTGACATCTTAGAGGTTTTCAAGCAAGTTAGTATCAATATACCATTCTTAGATGCCATTAAGCAAATTCCCGCCTACTCTAAATTTTTTAAGGATCATTGCACCATAAAAAGAAACACTAATGTTCCAAAAAAAAATGCATTTTTAACTGAACAAGCTACTTGCATCATTCAATATAATAGCCTTATTAAATATAAGGATCCTTAGTGTCCCACAATTTCATGCATTATTGGTGATCATTTTATTATCAATGCTTTACTTGATTTGGGTGCTAGTGTGAATTTATTGCCTTATTTAGTTTATAAACAACTTTGTCTTGGTGAACTAAAACCTACTTCTATAACTCTCCAATTAATTGATCGTTATGTGAAAATTCCTATAGGCATTATAGAAGATGTTTTGGTCAAAATTGATTAATTTTACTTTCTTGTTGATTTCATTGTTCTAGATACTCAAATTGTTGAAAATGTGCATGCTCAAATTCCTATCATTATAGGTAGAATATTCTTAGCTACATCTAATGCAATCATCAATTGTTGTAATTGTGTTTTGAAATTATCTTTTGGAAATATGACTGTTGAATTGAATGTATTTAATGTTGCTAAATCTATTGAGTGTGATAAAATCCATGAAGTTAACATGATTGAAAGTATCTTTGAAGAGGATGGAAATGACTTGCTTGAATATTGTGAAAAATATTTTGGTATGAACTTGCATATTGAGGATTCTATTGATGATGTGAATTCTTTATTAGAGTCTATACCCTTAAATGATACCAAAAGTGAACATTTTTCACCCTTAGAACATCTTCAATTAATTCCTGAGTCTCCAAAGTTAGACCTTAAACCTTTACCAGAACATTTAAAATATACTTTTCTACGAGAGTCTGAAACCTTGCCTGTTATCATAGCATCCGCCTTAGATAAAAAATAGGAAGATAAAGTGTTAGATATCCTTAGAGAGCATAAAGAAGTCATAGGTTGGACCATTGGAGACATTAAAGAATTAGCCCATCCATTTGCATGCATAGAATCTATCTAGAGGAAAATACTAAGACCACTTGTGAACACCGCAAATTGGACATGATCCTGAAAGACCCAGGCCTCACGCAAGGCCTTCGCGGGATTGACCTATCTCATCCCATGCGAGGCCCAAGCTTACTTCACCTTGCTTACCTCGCTGGAGGTCCTATGGACCTGTGCCTAAGTGTCGCGCATCCAGGCACCTCGTCCCGCCAGCTGTGCCCCTAGGTACCTCGCGCCACCAACCGCGCATCATCGTCTCACGAGGCCACACAGGCATGCCCATGACTGTGCGCTTCATCTCGTCTCGCGAGGACACACAGGCGTGCCCAGGACCGTGCACCATCCCATCTCGCGAGGCCACGTCTCGCGAGGCCACGCCTCTACCACGTCTAGGTGCCCCGGAACGCGAACCATCCCATCTCGCGAGGCCACGCCTCTGCCACGCCTAGGTGCCCAAGACCGCGCACTGTCTCACGAGCCACGCCTCGGCCGCGCCTAGGTGCCTAAGCCCACACACTGTCTCGCAAGGACACGCCTCGCAGGCCATGCCTCTACCGCACCTAGGTGCCCAGGAATGCGCACCATCCCATCTCTTGAGGCTACATCTCGCGAGGCCACGCTTCGGCTGCGCCTAGGGGCCCAGGCCCACACACCGTCTCACGAGGCCATGCCTCTCAAGCCATGCCTCTACTGCGCCTAGGTACCCAGGAATGCACACCATCCTATCTCGCAAGGCCAAACCTCTACCGCGCCTAGGTGCCCAAGAACGACCACCGTCTCGCAAGCCACGCCTCGCAGGCCACGCCACGACTGTGCCTAGGTGCCCAGGACCGCGCATCATCTTGTGAGGCCACGCCTCTATGATATAAGCATATGCCCTGCTGATGAGGCCCTTTTCTATTTTCTAAGGAAGGTGTCACCAGTAGGGCGTGACTCCCACATTCTTATCTCACTCAAGGCTACAAGTTCTCTTATACTTAGCAAAATAAAAAAGGGCTTGGAACAAGGGTGTTTCTTGGATATACGAGAGCAACCTTCAGGTACAAGGCACTCGTACGCGAATAGGCTGTACGACCACGAGGAGCACAGAGGCATAACTTTGACATCCGTATTAGACAGGTAGTGATAGTACAAGTTAGTACCATTGGTGGAGGCATTATCTGCATGTCTCTGACCATATTTCAGGGCCGACACCACCACCACATGTGCCACTACGTCTAATACCACTTCCATGACAATGTACTTATGAAAAATCTGGTCCCTTGGGACCACAATCTATTAGGGGCCATTAGAGCCCACTATAAAGGGAACCTCACTTCATCATTGAAGGGGGTTGAAAAACCACCATAGCTTTGTATCTAGAGAAATACAAGTTCTTGTCTCCATTTCCTTCTGCAACTATTTCTAAGTTTCTTATTAGGTTCTTGAAGTTCTTCATTTATAAGCTATATGCATTGATTTTTCTAACTTAACATCGTTGACGAGTTCTCATCGTCAACACCACTCGAGAGTGTCAAAGAAGATTGAATTCAAACATGAAAGAGGTAGTTAGAGAAAAAGTAAATAAATTGTTGGATGTAGGTACCATTTACCCTATTTATGATAGTTTATGGGTTAGTCCAGTCCAAGTTGTTCCTAAGAAATCTGAGATCACTGTTGTGGAAAATGAGAAAAATGAATTAATACCTACTAGAGTAAAAACAAGGTGGAGAGTGTGCATAGACTATTGAAAGCTAAATAATGTCACTAGAAAAGACCACTTCTCTTCACCTTTCATTGACCAAATGCTTGAACAGTTAGTTGGCCATGCCTATTATTGCTTTCTTGATGGATATTCAGGATATAACCAAATCCCCATTGGCCCAAAATATCAAGAAAAGACTACATATACATGCCTTTTTGGGACTTTTTCCTATCGTTGCATGCCTTTTGGGCTTTGCAATGCACCTGTTTCAAAGGTGTATGATTTCAATTTTTTCTGACATGGTTGAAAGATTTCTTGAAGTGTTTATGGATGACTTTTCTGTGTTTAAATCTTCTTTTGATGAATGTTTGCATCATCTTTCTCGTGTTTTAATTCGTTGCAAAGAAAAACAATTAGTTCTTAATTGGGAAAAAAATCCATTTTATGGTTAAAAAATGAATTGTTTGAGGTCATGTAATTTTATCTGAGGGAATAGAAGTTGATAAAGGAAAAGTTTATCTTATTTCAAAACTTCCCCCACCTAAAACTATGAAAGAAATTAGATCATTCTTAGGCCATGCCGGTTTTTATAGAAGATTTATAAAAGACTTTAACAAAATTTCTTGGCCTTTATGTCATTTACTTGCAAAAGAAAATGCTTTTGTCTTTAATAATTATTTCCATGTTTCCTTTGATAAATTAAAAAATCTTTTGACTACTGTACCCATTATTCGACCTCCTGATTGGAAAATACTTTTTGAAATAATGTGCGATGCTTCCGATTATGCTATAGGTGCTGTCTTAGGACGAAGACTTGAAAAAATACCTCATGTAATTTACTATGCTAGAAAAACTTGAAATGATGTTCAATTAAATTAGTCCACAATCGAGAAAGAATTGCTTGTTGTTGTTTTTGTATTGGAAAAATTTAGATCTTAATTGTTATGGTCTAAAATTATTTGTCTATTTTGATCGTGCGCCATTAAAATATATCTTGTCAAAAAATGATGCTAAGTCTCGTTTGATCTGTTGGATCCTGCTTTTACAAGAATTTGACTTAGAAATACGTGATAAAAAGGGGACTGGAAATGTTGTTGCTGATCATTTGTCTAGACTAGTTGTTGAAAATACTCATGAATGCACTCCTATCATTGAAACATTTCTTGATGAACAATTGATGCATGTTTCTTCCTTGCCTTGGTATGCTGATATGGTTAATTATTTGGTCACTAAAGAAATACCATCTCATTGCTCTAAGCATGATAAATCTAAATTTGATTCTGAGGTGATATTTTTTATTTGGGATGATCATTACTTGTTTAAATACTACCTTGATCAAATAATTAGAAGACGCATTCCAATTTGTGACCAATCTAAAATCATATCTTTTTGTCATGATCATTCATGTGGAGGACATTCCAGTGGTAAGAAAACAACTGCTAAAGTTTTACAATGTAATTTTTATCGACCTACTATCTTTCATGATACATATGTTTATTGTAAAGCTAGTGAACGTTGCCAAAAGTTTGGAAGTTTAATGTAACGCCCTAGATAACCAAGACCGTTACACTGTCTATTTGAAATAGTGCAAGACTTGCTAATCAAGTCATTTGAATAAAAAATGTGATCCTAAAGTCATAATCAGGTCAGGGATAAAAACATTTTTGATCATAAATGATTAATTTCCATCAAAATAGATGTTTGATACATGGGATCCCAAAAATAGGGTTTAAAAGACAATTTACAAACTCTCAAAAGTTATACACAATCAGTGGCCACTCTAATGGAAAAATACAAGTTTTAGGCTTTTTTCCTTGTATTTTCCCTCGGCTGTGGTGGACGAACAGCTAACAATGTACACCTCGCCCCCAGAGCTCTCCAACTCATGGTTGGTCTAGCTTACTCTTGCCTTTACCTGCACCACACACCCGTGAGCCAAGGCCCAGCAAGAAAACCATGATAACAGACACATATTCAGTGATGAAAATTAATGAATCATAAATCAATCATCCAGATAATCAACAAGCCATAGACATCAGATTAACAACAGTAAACATATACATATTGAAAAGTTTATCTGAATCATCATGCAATACTCAGGGTCAACACCCTTAGGCCACAACCTTTGTTTAATCCACTGACTCCGACTCACTTAGGTCAAGAAAAGTGTTTATCTAGCTGACCCTAGCTCACAGTGGCCGAGTCGCGTCCAATGCGCAGATTATCAGCCCCCATCTCTCTTAGGCCGTTCATTTTCATATGCCAAATAATTCATTTAGCCATTCAATAAACATGTTCAAGTATTAGGAAACTCAGTCCCGTTACAACCACTCAAGGGTGCAGTTTTCTTACCTTTAATTCTGAACGGAGGAAATGAAATGGTTTTGAGCACAATCCTCAGCCCTGAGCCTTGGTGGTAAACCTAGTCACAGTGTAGAATGGGTGATTGTTAACTTCCACTCAAAATAAATAGTTAGGAGATAGAAACTAGCCTCCGGTACCTCAATTTCTACTAAACAGGGTAGTAGAAATTGTCCCGAGTGCCTAGGTTCGAACCCCCAAGCATTTTTAACTCTGATAACAATTCTAAGGCTAAAATCCCCAGGCAGGTCGCGACTTGCCCCAAAGTCAAAGAGCAAGGACAGAAGCCAAAGGGGAGGCGGACTGCGACTTGGCCTAATGGGTCGCGGCGTGCCCCCATCTCAGTGAGCAACCCAGGCCAAACAGGCCAAACGCGTTGTGACCCCCCAGGGCTGGGTCACGGCACGCCTCCTTCGAGCCCAGAAACTCTGGGTTTTTCTCCATCTCCTTCCAACCAAAACTTCTAGGATTCAAAAAAATCCTACTCCCCACTTCCAACTAAATTTCCTAAGCTAAACCAGGACTCAACACACTGATTCTTAGCATTTTAGAGCGCAAAACACAACCCAAACTACCAAAAAATTCACCATCAAATTCATGCTCAAGAACCCAAAATTTACACTAAAACTCAACCCAAAATCAGTCCAATTCCAGCAATAATCCCAGACCCCATACAAGCTTCACCCTTAATATAAATCAGTATAATACAGAGATTTTAACCTGATTTCTTACCTCAATTATGACTGAATTCTTCTCTGTTTTCCAGCTCAAATTCCCAGCTTGAATCCCCCTAGCTTTCCTTCTGTTTTCCCTTCAATTTCCTTCAAGGAATACCAGCTCAAGCCTAAGCTTACTGCCATTTTTCTTCCTTAGCTTCAAAGCCTATTGGGAGAGTGGGAGAGAGAGAGTGAAACCGTGAAGGAGAGATGAGAGAAGAGTTTGAGATGTTTCTACCTCTTTCTGCATTAGTCCTAAGTTCTTAATATATCTCTTAGTTTCTAGGCAAAAGACCCTATTGCCCTTCTAAATTATCTAATCCTCAAGTTGTCCCTATGGGTAAAATGGTCATTTCCCCTAGTTCCTACTAATTCATCAAATGTTCCTAATATTTACCCATTAATCCCGTCATCCAGTTAATTACCAATTATATATTCAATGTCCAATAATTCCCAAGATATTTTCTAGATTCCCAAAAATACCCCTAGGCTTTTCCCCTAGCCGGGTATTAATCCCTGCTGTGAGTATTTCGTCAATCCGCTCATTAGGACCGTCTCAAGCCATATGCTGCAAATATATCCACATAATAATGTGGTCTCAACAATTTATCATATATAATCACATTTATGCCCATAACGGGCCAAAATTACAAATATGCCCTTATAAGCTATAAAGGGCCCACATGCACATCTAATACTCACAAACATGCATATCACATATCCATATAATCATGCATACCACATAATCATGCATTTAATCCTTTAATCACGCATATACCAATTATGCCCTCCCGACACGCTAATCAAGGCCCTTAAGCCTTATTAGCAATTTTGGGTCGTTACAACTATTACCTCCTACTGAGAATTTTGTCCTCAAAATTTACTTGAATAACTCGGGATACTGATCCTGCACCGCTAACTCAAGCTCCCAGGTCACTTCCTCGACCCTACTATTCCTCCATAACACTTTAACTAGATGAATCGTCTTGTTCCATATAACCTTGTCTTTCCTATCTAATACCTGAACTGGTCACTCCTCATAAGACAAATCTTTCTGCAATTCTAAGGCCTCATACTTCAACACATGAGTTGTATTTGAGACGTACTTCTGAAGCATAGAAATCTAGAATACATCATGAACTCCTGACAATGACGGTGGCAATGCCAATCTATAGGCCACTTTCCCGATCCTCTCTAGGATCTCAAAAGGCCCAATGAATCTAGGGCTCAGCTTGCCCTTCTTTCCAAACCGTCTCACCCCTCGAAGTGGTGAGACTCGTAGAAACACGTGGTCCCCCATCTGAAACTCCATGTCCCTACGCTTAAGATCATCGTACCTTTTTTGTATGCTCTGCGAAGCGAGCCTTCGAGCTCAAATCTTCTCGATAGCCTCATTAGTCTTCTAAACCATGTCCAGTCCCAAATACTTCCTCTCACCCATCTCATCCCAATGGAATGGCGATCTACATCTCCTCCCATCTAACTTCTCATATGGAGCTACTCCAATCTTTGATTGATAACTATTGTTATACGAAAACTCAACCAACGGGAGATACTTACTCCAAGATCCCTCGAAGTCTATTACACACGCTCTAAGCATGTCTTCCAATACCTAAATTGTCCTCTTAGGCTGTCCATCAGTTTGAGGATGAAAGGCCGTACTGAACTTCAGCTGAGTCTCTAGAGCCTTCTGTAAACTACTCCAAAACTTGGAGGTAAAGATAGGATCCCGGTCTGACACTATAGACTTGGGAACCCCATGGAGACATACAATCTCCCTCACATACAGCTCCGCATACTGATCCACAGTATAAGTCGACTTCACTAGCAGAAAGTGAGCTGACTTGGTGCATCTGTCCACTATCATTCAGTGGACACCTCCCACAAAATCAATCGTAATGTCCTCCCATTTCCACTCGGGAATACCCAAAGGCTGTAGCAACCCCGCTGGCCTCCGATGCTCAGCCTTCACTAGTTGACAAGTTAAACACTTGGCCACGTACTCCACTACATCCTCTTCATCCCATGCCACCAATACAACGTCCGTAGATCCTGATACATCTTCATGGTACCTGAATGGAGTGAGAATGGTGTAGTATGGGATTCATTGAGTATCTCTCGTCTAATCCCCATATCAATTGGGACATAGATCCGACCCTTATATCGCAATAATCCAGTCTCTGAAATAGAATAGTCCTTAGCTACTCCAGATAAGAACTTCCCTCTAACTTCTGGCAACTATGCATCCACCATCTGAACCTCTTTCATCCGCTCTAACAAGGTCGACTATAAGGTAATATTGGCCAACCATCCCACAACCAATTCTACCCTTGCTTTGGACAGTTCCTCATCCAATTCTCTCAATATCTGTGTAGAGTTAACTGTTCCAGGCCCCTCCAGCTCAACGCATCTACCACTACATTGGCTTTTACGGGGTGGTAATTGATGTCATAATCATAATCCTTCACCAACTCCATCCAATGCCTTTTCCTCATGTTTAGATCCTTATGGGTGAAGACGTACTTCAAACTCTTATGATCGGTGTATATCTCACACTTCTCTCCATACAGATAATGTTGCCACACTTTTAGTGCGAATACCACTGCTGCCAATTCCAGATCATGGGTAGGGTACCGCTGCTCATACTCCTTCAATTGCCGTGATGCATAAGTGATAACCGTCTCATTCTGCATCAACACAGTACCCAATCCCAGTCTCGATGTGTCACAATATACCACAAACTTTCCTTCCTCTAAAGGAAAACTCAACATAGGTGTCGTAATATGTCATCGCTTCAATTCTTGGAAGCTACTCTCACACTTTTCTGACCAGACTAACTTCAGATTCTTCCGTGTCAATTCTGTCATCGATGCAGCAATCTTCGAGAACCATCCACAAACCGCCTGTAATAACCCGCTAATCTGAGGAAGCTCCTAATCTCTAAGGCATTCCTTGGGCTCAGCCAATCTCTCACTGCCTCCACCTTAGATTGATCCACCTTAATCCCATCCTCACCAACAATATGTCCAAGGAATGTCACTTCTGGTAGCCAAAACTCACACTTCTTGAACTTGGCATACAACCGATGCTCTCTCAACCTCTGCAAGACCTGTCAGAGGTGTTGTTCATGCTCTGCCTCTAAAATGGAGTACACTAGGATGTCGTCGAAGAATAAAATCACAAACTGATCCAAGAAGTCCTTAAACACCCTGTTCATCAAGTCCATAACTGTTGCTGGGGCATTGGTCAAACCAAACGACATGACCAAGAACTCATAATTCCCATACCTCGTTTGGAAGGTCATCTTCGGTATATCCTCATACTTGATCCTCAGCTGGTGATAACCAGATTGAAGATCAATCATCGAGAACACCGTCTTTCCCTGCAGCTAATCAAACAAGTCAGCGATCCTTGTTAAGGGGTACTTCTTCTTGATGGTCAACTTGTTCAACTCCCTGTAGTCTATACACATCCTCAGAGTCCAGTCCTTCTTCACAAACAGAACTAGAGCACCCCATGGTGAGTAGCTAGGCCTGATAATCCCAAAATCAAGAATCTCTTGTAACTGTATCTTCAATTCTTTCAGTTCCACTGGAGCCATCCTATATGGTGCTCTAGACATTGGCTCAGTCCCCGATGTTAGTGCAATAATGAACTGAATCTCCCTCTGCAGCGACAGTCCTGGTAAATCCTCAGGGAACACATCCAAGAACTCACGAACTAATCTGGTCTCTCTTAGACTTGCTGGAAAAACTCTGGTAGTATCCACCACACTATCTAGGAAACATATACAACCTCCCTGTAATAGGTCTCTAGCTCTCAAAGGGATCCTCTCCCTCAGGCTCAAAAGTCACCATCTTTTTCCTGCAATCAATGGCAGCCCCATACCTGACCAGCCAATCCATCCCAAGAATCTTGTAAAAATCCTCCATACCTAACTCAATGAAGTCTAATGATAGCTCCCTACCATCAACCATCACTGGCAGTGCTCTAATCCACCTCCTAGACACCACAAGTTCCCATGTAGGCAATATAGTCCCAAACCCTTTAGTATAATACTCACTAGGTCTACACAATCTATCAATTACCTTACTAGAAACAAACGAATGCGTAGCACCAGAGTCAATCAATATAGTAAAAGGAAAGCCAGCGCTAGAAAGCTGACCTAGCACCACCAAGAGACTAACCTCGGCCTCTGCCTACATCAAGGTGAACATTCGAGCTGGAGTGAAGTTGTCCACCTTTCATGCTTCCTATTTCTTCACTGTTGGGTAGTCCTTCTTGAGGTGTCCCAACACCCCGCATACATAACAGGCCTTCGCCTGACATTCAACTAGATGGCGTCTTCTACACCTTATGCACTCTGGGTAGCTTCTCGATGTCTCACCGCCTCCTTGGCGGCCACCTTGACCACCCCGACCCCTCCTATCAGAACCACTAGTGGTCAAAATGTCAGGTGTCTTCCTCTTCAATTCATTGGGGCCTCCGCCCCTACCAGACCCTGAATATGGAGGCACGGCCCTGCGAACCTCTCGTCTCGCAGCGTTCTCCCTCCAAATCTTATTCTCCGCCTCCTCAGCGGTAAGAGCCTTCTCAATAGCCTAGGCATAAGTAGTCCCCCCAGGTACTTTTGTAGTTCTCACATCTCTAGCTATCATAGCATTAAGCCCTCTAATAAATCAGTCCTGTCTGGCTGCATCAGTAGGCACTAGGTCTGATGCGAACTTTGCAAGCCTATCAAACTTCATGGCGTATTCTATAACTGTCATATTTCTCTGCACTAACCCCACAAATTCATTTACTTTCGCTGCCCTGACGACAACATAGTACTTCTAGCTGAACAAGTCTCTGAACCCATCCCAAGTCAGAGTAGAAATAGGTATGTGATGCCACTTCCCACCAAATTCGAGCATCCTCTCTCAGCATATAGGTGGCACAGGCCACCCTATCATTACCTTCCACCCTCATGAAATCTAGGATAGAAGTTATCATACTCATCCATTGTTCGACCTTCAGTGAATCTGGTCCTCCCTCAAATGTTGGAGGATGCTGCCTCCTAAACCGCTCATACAAGAGCTCCCACCTGTTCCCAATCTCAGGTGCCTGAACAACTGGGTCATAATAGGTGGAAAAATAGGTGCAACATTCCCTGACGGAGCCTACTGTCTCAGTAAGCGAATCTGCTCTTCTTGACTCTGTAACTGAGCTTGCATGTCTGCAAGTATTTGCTGCCAGTTCTCAGGGACTGGAGGAGGGTTTTTTCTCTTCTCACCATCTCTAGCCTCAGACTCTATGCCAACTAGTCGTATAGATCGCCTTGTACGCATAGCTATCCAAGTTTATCTACAATCAATGACTCGACACTCATACAATGATGACAGGTTAACAATATTTCCATGATCCGCCGTTGGAACTCAACCAACCACAAGAAATCAAGATGCAAATAATCATTCATATATTCACTCACACACAATAACAATGCTAATAAGCATGCCTCATTGTCATCACACAGCAGTCAAGGGCCAGACCCTATCAGTATCACACAGCTAGTAAAGCATTTATATTTCATTCAAGCACTTAACCATATAATCACATGTATACAATTACTAAACCCTGAGTCGAGCTTGTCTTTAGCGACGAGTGTACATGCCCAGCCAGTCTTCAGGAACACTTAAACATAGACCGCTCTGATACTAAGTTTTAATGCCCTGGATAACCAAGACCGCTACACTGTCTATTTGAAATAGTGCAAGACTTGCTAATCAAGTCATAATCAGGTTAGGGTTAAAAGATTTTTTATCATAAACGATTAATTTCCATAAAAATAGATGTTTGATACATGGGATCCCAAAAACAGGGTTTAAAAGACAATTTACAAACTCTCAAAAGTTATATACAATCAGTGGCCACTCTAATGGCAAAATATAAGTTTTAGGCTTCTGTCCTTGTATTTTCCCTCGACTATGGTGGATGAGCAGCTGACAATGTACAACTCCCCCCCCCCCCCCAAGAGCTCTCCAACTCATGGTTGGTCTAGCTTACCCTT
This sequence comes from Humulus lupulus, assembly GCF_963169125.1. NCBI lineage: Eukaryota > Viridiplantae > Streptophyta > Magnoliopsida > Rosales > Cannabaceae > Humulus > Humulus lupulus. The sequence goes on along the minus strand of NC_084797.1, from coordinate 89,780,718 downwards.
GCCTTTACCTGCATCACGTAGCACCTGTGAGACAAGGCCCAGTAGGAAAACCATGATAACAGACACATATTACGGGATGAAAATTAATGAATCATAAATTAATTGTCCAGATAATCAAAAAGCCATAGACATCAGATTAACAGCAGTAAACATATACATATTCAATAGTTTATCTCAATCATCATCCAATACTCAGGGTTGACACCCTTAGGCCGCACCCTCTGTTTAATCCACTGACTCCGGCTTTCTTAGGTCGAGTCCTGTGTTTATCTAGCTGAACCCGACTTACACTGGCCAAGCCACATCCTGTGCGCAAATTATCAGCCCCCAGCTCTCTTAGGTCGTTCCTTTTCATATTCCAAATCATTCATTTTTCCATACAATAAACATGTTCAAGTATTGGGAAATTCAGTCCCATTACAACCACTAATGGGTGCAGTTTTCTTACTTTAATTCCGAACGGAGGAAATGAAATGGTTCCGAGCACGATCCTCATCCCTGAGCCTTGGAGATAATCCTAGTCCCAGTGTCGAATGGGTGATTATTAACTTCCAATCCAAATAAATACTTAGGAGACAGAAACTAGCCTCCGGGACCTTAATTTATACTAAATCGGGTAGTAGAAATTTTCCCGAGCACCTAGGTTCGAACCCCCGAGCCTTACCAACTTAGAAACAATTCTAAGGCCAGGCAGATTGCGACTTGGCTTAGTGGGTCGCGACTTGCCCCCAAGTCAGAGAGCAAGGACCCAAGCTAAAGGGGAGGTGGTCTATGACCTGGCCTAGTGGTTCGCGGCGTACCCCATTTGAGAAAGCAACCCAGGCCAAACAGGCCACATGAGCTGTGGCGCCCCAGGGCTGGATCACAGGGTGTCTCATTCAAGCCCATAAATTCTGGGTGTTTCTCCATCTCTTTCCAGCCAAATTTTCTAGGATTCAAACAAATCCTACTCCCCACTTCCAACTGAATTCCCTGAGCTAAACCAGGACTCAACACACTGATTCTAAGCATTCTAGAGCACAAAACACAACCCGAATTGCCAAAAAATTCACCATCCAATTCATACTCAAGAACCCAGAATTTATACTAAAACTCAACCCCAAATAAGTCCAATTCTAGCAATAATCCATGGCCCCATACAAGCTTAACCCTTAATATAAATCAGTATAATACAGAGATTTTAACCAGATTTCTTACCTCAATTATGACTGAATTCTTCTTTGTTTACCAGCTCAAATTCCAATCTGGAATCCCCCTAGCTTTCCCTTTGTTTTCCCTTCAATTTCCTTCAAGGAATACCAACTCAAGCCTAAGCTTACTGCCTTTTTTCTTCCTTAGCTTCGAAGCCCATTGGGAAAGTGGGAGAGAGAGTGAAATTGTGAGGGAGAGATGAGAGAAGAGTTTGAGATGTTTCTACCTCTTTCTGCATTAGTCCTAAATTCTGAGTATATCCCTTAGTTTCTAGGCAAAAGACCCTATTGCCCTTCTAAATTAACTAATCCTCAAGTTGTCCCTAAGGGAAAAATGGCCATTTCCCCTAGTTCCCGCTAATTCCTCAAATATTCCTAATATTTACCCACTAATCCCGTCATCCAATTAATTACCAATTATTTATGCAATGTCTAATAATTCCCAAGATATTTTCTAGATTCCCAAAAATACCCCAGGCTTTTCCCCGAGCCGGGTATTAATCCCCACTGTGACTATTTCGCCAATCCGCTCACTAGGACCGTCTCGAGCCATATGCTGCAAATATATCCACATAATAATGTGGTCTCAATAATTTATCACATATAACCACATTTATGCCCACAACGGGCCAAAATTACAAATATGCCCTTATAAGCTATAAAGGGCGCACATGCATATCTAATACTCATAAACATGCCTATCACATATCCATATAATCATATAATCATGCAAACCACATAATCATGCATTTAATCATTTAATCATGCATATACCAATTATGCCCTACCGGCACACTAATCAAGGCCCTTAAGCTCAAAACCTCTAGACACGAGCGCTCTAAATGACCAACTACGGGGAACAAACAAGGGCATGTATGTGGATTAGCTCACAACGAGCTTCGGCCAAGGCAACCCATCCTGAGTAGTGCTAATTTAGACCCAATAAAATAAGAACGAAAGAAAGTGTACCTTAATTAAGAAAAATCGAGCACCTTCACGGTCGAAGGGAGGCCAAGGGTCGAAAGTACCGTCACGGTCGAAAGGAGGCCTAGGGTCGAAAAAACCGTCACGGTCGAAAGGAGGACAAGGGTCAAAAGCACCGCTGCGATCGAACAAATGCGAAGGGTCAAAGATATGCGTCTGCAAAAATGGAGAGAGGAGTTTTAGTCTCCAAGCACGTACATGGATGTTGGCATATAATAAATGAATTCAGATAAAAAAAGGGAAGGACAACCAAAATGAGGTTGTGAGGAATTGAACCCCTTACCTCTTGGAGGAAGTAAAGACACCAAAACCACTAGGCTAAGAAGATAAATTATAAATTTTGTGCTTGAGATGAAGGTTTATATATAAGAACCACAAACTCACCTTAGCCATTGGATCCACTACTCGATCAATGGTCAAGAAGGGGGCTTGGCACTGGCCTTGGGATCCGCGGAGCACAATGATAGGATCACATTCTTTCTCAAAATCTCATAGTAGTCTTCTACTCCAAAGTGTGTTTTATCTATAATGTTAGAATGAAGAAGCAAGCTAATACCTCGCGGGCATCCCAAATGCATCACACCTTGAAGTCTACAAGAGAGCCTGAAGACTGTCTCGTAGACTGGGGGCAAGTGTGAACACCACATATTGGACATGATCCTGAAAGACCCATGCCTCATGCAAGGCCTTCGCCAAGCTGACCCGTCTCGCCCCACGCGAGGCCCAGGCACACTTCGCCTCGCCCACCTCACTGAAGGTCCTACAGACCCATGCCTAGGTGTCGCGCACCTAAGCGCATTGCACCAACAGCTGCGCGCAGTACTCACGCGAAATGCCCCACACGACCCTGTCTCGTCCTCACCTCGCGAGGCACACACAGTCTCCCCACGCGAGACACCTCTTGCGACCTTGTCGTGCGCATCACCTCGCGAGACGCCCATAGTCTCACCATGCGAGACACCCTCACGCGCATTTGCTCGCGATCTCAAGCGCAGCACCCACGCGAGATGCCCTCGCGTGCAACCCATGGTCTCGTGTGTTGCACCCGTGCTAGACGCCTTCGCATGCATAACCCCGCGAGAAGCCCTCGGTCTCGCCACAAGAGACGCCCTCGTATGCTTCTCCCACATGAGACGCCTTCACACGATCACCTTGTGAGACGCCCTCGACCATGCCACAAGAGACACCTTCGTGCGCAACACATGGTTTCGCGCGCTGCACCCACTCGAGACGCCTTCGCGCGCATCACCCCGCGAGATGCCCTCGGCTCGCCATAAGAGATGCCCTCATGCATAGCCCATGGTCTCGTGTGCTGGACCCACGTGAGACACCTTTGCGCACATCACCTCACGAGATGCCCTCGGCCTCCCCACAAGAGACGCCCTCACACATAGCCCACGGTCTCGTGCGCTGTAACGCCCTACTTCCTTAGAGCCGTTACTAAGTGAGTTTTTAAGACAAAACAGTGTGCAATGAACTCGCTAACCGAGGTTTTGAAACAAAAGTGTGACTAATTAAAAGTTAAGGCTGTAATCTTTGAAAATGCGTTGTTTCATTAAAACTTCTATTATTAAACATTTGGGATCCCAAAATAAGGTTTGAAAACTAATTACATCTTGAAATAAGGTTACAGTTGAGAAATCATAAAATCATAGATTATTACAGCCAATTTCAAATAAACCCCCAACCAAAGCAGTCGGGCAGGCCAAACATGTACGCGTCGCTTCACGCTCTCCGTACTCATGGTTGGTTGACTCAGTCATTGCCCTACCTGCAACACAGAGCACCCGTGAGCCGAAGCCCAGCAAGAAAACTCATGCAGAATATAACATATGCAATGTATACAGTATATCATAACAGATAATCCTCAAATAAACAAGTCAACCATTAGACTAAGCAAACACGGCCATGCCGCCCCAGAGACCTTACCAAAGCCCTGGGGTATCGGTTCTCACCGCGAGGATAACTCATGTATCCCTTGGGTCCCACCCTGAATATAGCATAACACATGTATCTACCGGGCCCCGCCCTGACTATAGCATCCCATGTGCTAGGTGTTACTTTCGGCCCACGGCCGCCCCGGCCTACGCCGTACTCGGCCCACGGCCGCCCCGGCCTACGCCGTACTCGGCCCACGGCCGCCCCGGCCTACGCCGTACTCGGCCCACGGCCGCCCCGGCCTACGCCGTACTCGGCCCACGGCCGCCCCGGCCTACGCCGTACTCGGCCCTTGCCGTTCATTTCATCATAATCACACATATAGTACGTTCGAAATAATCATTCACACACATCATGATTCACTTAAGGTTAAACATTTGCACATAATACAATCTGGGGCCATGCCCTACAATCACACAGTGGGGCCATGCCCTAATCTCGGGTGTTACGGTTTTCTTACCTGTATTCCGAGCCTCCTGATGCACTAAAGCCGCGAGCACGGTCCACTAGCACGAGCCTCTCCAATAACCTAGTCACAACACACAAGAAACACCCTCAACACTAATCAAATCAAAAACCGCTTCTCGGGACCAATCCCACACTCTCGGGACTCCCAAACTCCTAAAACAAATCATCGGAAACATCCCCCGAACCCCCAGAGCAAAAGCTCAAAAAAAATGCAAACTTTCAGGTCCTGAAAATGGCCTAGCGCCGCGGCGCTACCTAAGAGGGCCGCGGCGCCCTGCCCAATAGGGCCGCGGCGCCCAGCAAGTCAGAAGCCTCCCCCTGCCCAGAAATAGCCTTGCGCCGCGGCGCCCAAGAACAAGGCCGCGGCGCTCCTACGCGAAACCCAGATTTCTGGGTTTTTCCCTGCATTTTCCCCGAGCTAACTCCACTCCAAATCATCCCAAGCAGGTACCCAAGCCCCAAAACCAAATCAAAACCCCACATAGACCATCTAGTAACCCATAAACACTAGATTCAAGCTCAACACACAAACATATCCAACAATCCACCCCTTGATTCCTATTTTCAGCAACTCAAACCAAAACTCAAACACACTAACTCAAGCTCTAGATTTTACAAATCAAAACAGAAATCAAAACTTAGATGTGCACAAGATCCTTACCTCAAATGGAGAATCCACCTAAAAATCTCCCTTGATCCTCCTCCCAAGCTCCCACTTCAGCCCTTCACCTTCTTCTTCTTTTCTTTTCACTTTCCCTAGCTCTTCTTTCTCCCCCTCTTTCTTCTCTTCAATTTCTATCAATGCCACAAGTGACCCCAAATGCCCAAACCGTCCCCCTTAGATCACAGCTGAAATTTTCATAATCCCCTTGCCAAAAGACCAAATTACCCCTTCCTATTAATCTTTCCAAACTAAACCTTCAAGGGCACTTAAGTCATTACTCTTCTATTTCATTTCTACCATTTTCTTTCTAAAACTTGTTACTCTCAGCAATAACTAATGGTTACCCAGGTTACTAAATCTCCAATAACCATTACCCGCTAAATCTCAATTTAACCATAAAATTCCCGAGGTACCCCTAAGCTCCTCCCGAGCCGGGTACGGAATTCCCGTTGTGACTCTTAAGTTAATTTGCTCTCTAGGACCGTCTCGGCACGTGCATCACAACAATAAAACCACACTCACGTGGTACAATTCACATAATACAATTATCACATATCAATACAGTTATGCCCAACATGGCCAAAATTACAATTACGCCCTTCTAACACGATCCGGGCCTACATGCATACTAGTAAACATAGCCATGCATCTCAGTTAAAAAAATAGCCAAATAACATGCTTTAAACCATAACCATGCATTAAATTCATAAAATCACACATAAATCCCAACCTGCCCTCCTGGCACACTAATCAAGGCCCTTAAGCCTTAATAGCGAATTTGGGTCGTTACATGCGCTACCCCCACGTGAGATGCCCTCGCGTCGTGCACTTTGTGAGCATGTCTCCTAAGAGGACCCATAAAGGCTTCAATATCTAAAGGTGAAAACCTAAGTATAACTCATAGAGATCATACAGGTACGAAGCATGTATGGGGTACGACCCGTAACACCGCGAATGTCTAATCCTAATATACACACTAGACAAGTAGTGGTCGTACGAGTGAGGCACCTGTTGTTGTCCTCGCCAGCCAATCTCCGACACTCGTACTAAGCAAGTAGTGGAGGCACATTCGAGTACTAAAGTGGAGGTGCTCCCACAAACTCTGACCATGTGTTGAAGCTGACACAACAACCTTTTTCTCCACTATGACCTGTGCCACGACCTTGACAATGTACATACGTACAATCTTGTCCCCTGCGACCACAATGTATCTAGAGCCATTAGAGCCCCACTATAAATGGATCTTCTCCTCTCCATCTAAGGGGTTGGAAATTTTTTGTAATATGAGACTATTCTAAGAGCTATATACGAGTTCTTCTTCTACTGTTCTTGCAATTTTCCTTGAAATTTCTACAAGTTATTTTTGTGTTCATTACGTTCTGGTGATTTCTTTGAGTTTTCCATCCATATTTCATTGACGAGTTTCTACCGTCAATACTTTGGCGCTGTCTGTGGGAAGGATAAGTGCCAAGCCACTGTCCTTCCATTGATTCTAGTAGAAAAGATGTCGAGACGCTCTAAGCGGTTGAGAGAACCGCGGGAGGTTCAGCTCCACCTTGCTAGAGATCAGCTAAAGTCCTCCATGAAGAGTCCTTCGCCACCGGAAAATGTGAATACACCAAAGGAGCCTGGGGTTCCTAAGTATGAAAGGGAGGCCTCGTCCCTGGTAGTCCCACCTGATGAGAACCGTCTGAGATTAGTGGCGAGAGATGTCAGAGAGTTCCCGCCCCCAGAGCCGCCACAGGTGCCAAACTCCGACTAGCAAGATCCGAGCCCTTCGACGTGCAGGCCTGGCAAGAATCCCCATGTCCATTCCATAAGCTCGAGCTCTAGGTCTCGATTTTACGAAGAGGAGATACGTGAATTACACCAGAAGAACCAAAGGCTAGAAACCACCTTAGAGAATATGCAAGAGGTGTTGAATGGCCTGCTACAGGGAAAATCAGGCATATCTCTTCCTAGGCGAAGAGAGAGAGGCCAAGAGGGGGCAGAAACCACAGTCCTGGTGGACGATGGGAGGACTCGACTCTCCACCAGTAATACCCCCCAGACGAAGCAGCGTGAACGTCCCGGACCACCGAAACAGCCTTAGTGGCCAGAGCAGAAGAACAACGCTGACCCTCGTAACAAAGTCAAAGTCACTTCAAGGAAAACACCCTCCGACTTAAGGAAAGAGCTCAATAAGAAAAGGATGGACAAAAGGGCTACACCTCCTATGGCGCCCCGGGAAGACAAAGGAAAGGCTAACCCGTCCACTTTAAGAGACTCCTTGAACAAAAGGAGACAATACCTAAACACAGAAATGAGGAGCCTCTGGAGTAAGATAATCACCACATCTGGAGGTTATGCCGTCGACGACAAGTTGGATTACGAATCGCCCTTCACTAAAGAAATCCAAGTCATTCAGCTCCCAACCAACTTCAAGGAGCCTCATATGACCCCTTATGAAGGAAATACGGATCCCAAATACCATCTGGATGCATTTAACAACCTGATGAAATTAAGGGGAATTAGTAGCAGGGCCAGATGCCATTGCTTTGTTGTCACCTTCAAGGGACCTGCGTACAAATGGTTCAAAAGACTCAGGCCAGGGTCCATCAGGTCTTGGCAATAATTTTCTGATGAATTTCTTCAGCAGCATCACGACGTGCATGATAACACAATGCCAGGTACCAGCCTCGCTAACGCGAAACAAGGAGAAAGTGAGAGTCTAAAGAGCTATATCCACAGGTTCAATATGGAGGCAGCCAAAGTAGGAAGCTTGACCCATGGGGAATTAAAAATCGCCATCACGACCGGAGTACGCTTGGGTAGGAAGTTGTGGGATAACATGCTTAATAGGGAGGTCACTGACTTGGATGATTTCTACGAATGGGCACAGAAATATATTCGTGTTGAGGATGTCACGAGAGCCTTAAGGCCGGAAAAGACAGGTCCTCTCCAAATACCTCAATCTAGGAAGGCCAAAGCAGCGCAAAGAAGAAGAAGGTCTACGAAGGGTCAAGATATGATCGGCCTCGAAAGCCCCAATGCATTGATGAGAACAACTAGGCCCCCTAGACCTTTTATACTGACCTCACACACACTAGGGAACATATCTTCGTCACGAATGAAAATCAGGTCCCTTTCAGTAGGCCCCCGCCAATGAAAAAAGACTGATAAAAAAAAGACCCTAGTAAATATTTTCAGTATCATAGAGATATTGGCCACACCACCACAGAATGCATTCATTTGAAAATAGAAATCGAAGAGCTTATACGCAGGGGATATTTGGGAAAATACATCCGCAAAGAAAACCAAAGGCCGGAAGAAGGAGCATCCTCGCCACGAGAGCGGGAGGTAGCCCCAGAGGTGCAAGGAAAAGTTAGGACCATGTTCGGAGGGCCAGGGTTCGGAGGCGAATCAAGGAAGGGACGAGACAAACATGCCAGGGAGGCCAGGCGAAGTCCACTGCCATGCGTCACAAATTTGGAACAATGCTCCCCGAAGAGTTTTAAGGGGGAGAACGACTCGATAACCTTCATTGAAGAAGATGCACAGGGTGTGCATTTCCCTCATAATGATCCCTTGGTGCTGACTATCTAGCTTGATAACATGAGGGTTCATCGGGTCTTGGTGGATAATGGAAGTTCTGTAGACATCCTGTATCGCCCTGCTTTAGAGAAGATGGGACTGAACATTAGGCACCTAAAGCCCTGCAATACCTCCCTATATGGATTTACAGGAGATTCAATACAGTCCATAGGCACAATTGAGTTAGCCCTCACCATGGGAGAACAACCTAGACAAATCACCATAATGGCAAACTTTGTAGTTGTAGATTGCACCTCGGCCTTCAATGCGGTATTAGGGAACCCTCCCTAAGAGAATTGAAGGCGATAACTTCAGTATACCACTTAGCCATGAAATTCCCGACTCTTGGGGGAATAGCAAGCATGAAAGGAGAGCAGAAGGAAGCGAGGGAATGTTATAATACATCACTCCACACGACCATAAAGCCGCCAGTGCCTATGGCAGTGGTGGTGCATGGATGCACAAATCCGCATGAATTGGACCCGTGGATCACAGAGGAACCCAGGGCCAAGCCAGTAGAGGAGTTGGAAGAAGTCACAGTCATGAATGGGCCGTTGAGGAAGTTGAAGGTAGGAAGAAACCTTCTGGGTATCGTGAAGGAAGATCTGGTAGAATTTCTGAAAGTCAACCTCGATGTATTCGCCTAGAGTGACGAGGACATGGTGGGGATAGACCGATCAGTCATGTGCCATCATTTAAGCATAGACCCAAAAATGGTTGCATATCTCGCCAAAGTGAAGGGGTATTTGGGTTCAAAAAATACACCATAGAACAGATCCCAAGGGAGCAAAACACAAATGTCGATGCTCTCGCAAAACTTGCCTCTACCCGAGACGAAGACATGCTTGATTCCATCCCTATCAAATTCCTCTCCAGACCGAGCATAGCAGAAGATGAGGTCCACATTGTCAATAACCCGTAGGAGTCATGGTTTGCAACCATCTTGAGGTACTTAAGTGATGGAATGTTGCCTTTAGACAAAAAAAGGCCCGCAAGCTAATTTACAAGGCCGCCCAATACACCCTAGTAGATAGAGTTTTGTATAAGAGAGGCTTCTCCACCCCGCTCCTACGGTGTATAGACAAGGAGGAGGCTTTAAAGGTCCTGCAAGAGATGCACGAAGGGGAGTGTGGAAATCATGCTGGGGGGCACTCCACGGCTAAAAAGGCCATGCGGCAGGGATATTATTTGCCTACCATGGAGAAGGATACGAGTGATTTCGCGAGAAGATGTGACAAGTGCAAACGACATTCAAATTACCCCAGACACTCAAGAAATGAGTTGGTGAGCATGACCAGTCCATGGCTCTTTGCTGTGTGGGGGATAGAATTGATTGGAGTGCTACCAGCAGAAAGAGGAGGAGCAAAGTACACAGTTGTAGCAATTGATTATTTACTAAATGGGTGGAAGTAGAGCCTCTAGTCAACATAATCGCTAAGTAAATCACCGCCTTTGTCAACAAATTTATCATCTGCAAGTTTGGAGTACCCTACAAGATAATCTCTGACAATGGGACATAGTTCGAAGGAGGGGTATTCGAAGAATATAGCAGAGAAAAGGGAATCAAGAGGAGTTTCTCTGCTGTAGTGCACCCGCAAGCCGATGGACAAGTGAAGGCCATCAAGAAGATCCTAAAGAGGAACCTGAAAACAAAGTTGGAAAAGTTGAAAGGGGCCTAGGTCGATGAACTTTCCAATGTACTATGAGCCTACAGGACCACGCCTCGTTCCACCACTAGAGAAACGACTTCCGCCTTACCATATGGGTGCGAGGCTGTCCTTCCAATAGAATTGAAAATCAACTCCTTCCGTATACAAGCATATGATGACCAGACTAACCTCACAGCATTGGCCAAAAATTTGGACTTGTTGGAAGCAAGGAGTGAAAGGGCACAACTGAAGTTGGCTACATACCAGCAACAAGCCGCACGATACTATAACTCAAGGGTAAGAGAGAGGACATTTAGGGTTGGAGACCTCGTGTTAAGGAAAGTCCTTCCCAGCACTCGATACTCGAGCACGGTTGTATTAGGGGCAAACTGGGAATGGCCCTATCAAGTTGCCAAGGTGGTTCCCCCTAACACCTACAAGCTGGCACGTTTGGATGATACCATGGCACCCAGAGCGTGGAACGCAGAGCATCTAAAAAAATATTATCAGTAAGACCTCCATGTCTGAGGCAAGAATATTATTTCTTTTTCTAAACATGCAAGTTTAATGTAATAGCTATGAGGTGGAGGGCTAACTTGGACCCCTTGATTTGTAGTAGGAACAAAGTCACCATAGGTTACCATGTACTTCGCTCATTTCCAATGAATATGTTTTGGCATCAAATGAATATATAGTAAGAACTCTTGTTTGAAAAAAATGATCACGCTATCTAACTCTTATTTTCAATAATTATCAAAATGCGTGAGCGAAATGATCAAAGTGCCCGACGAGACAAATCTCGCCAACCACTTGGGGGCAGAGTATACAGCCAAAAAAAGGTCCTAAACGAGACCCTTATATATATATAAAGACCCCTTATAGATAAAGAAGAAGACCTTGCAAGGCACCACTTGAGTTCACGAGGATTAGCTACCATTATGAACATCAAGGAGGTCAAAAGGTCCTACAAGAAAAGCTTCCTAATAAAGTTTGATACCTCGATGAGAGGAAAGACCTCAGGAAGAGCATCCACCAATAAATGTAGAAAGACCACCGAGCCACCTAGCCAAAAAGGGTCCTAAAAGAGACCCTTGCAAAAATAGTACTATGCATAATGATGAGAAGGACACTTCTCGCAAGAAATAATAAGCGTGCGCAAAAGTATATAAAAGGATGACTGTAACCCAAATGATCAACATATCTTTATAGATACAATCAAGGTGCACCAAAGAGAGACCTATCAAACCCCTTTTTGCGGGCTCAAAAGGACCTAAAACATAGAGAAACAAAAGCAAATGATCACATATATATACAAATCAAAAGGAGGAGCCAAATCGAATTAAATAATAAAGTTGCAGAAGCAAAATCTCAAGGCCTTCCACCGCGAGCATTCCACTCGACTACCTTTGTAACGACCCGAATTCACTAATAAGGCTTAAGGGCCTTTATTAGTGTGCCAGGATGGCGTGTTGGGATTTATGTGTGATTTTATGAGTTAATGCATGGTTATGATTTAAAGCATGTTATTTGGCTATTTGTTTAAACTGAGATGCATGGCTGTGTTTATTAGTATGCATGTAGGCCCGGATTGTGTTAGAAGGGCATAATTGTAATTTTGGCCATGTTGGGCATAACTGTATTAATATGTGATGATTGTTGAGACCACAGTGGTATGTGGGTATATCCGTGATTGGTAACTTTCGGCACGAGGCGATCCTAGAGCTGGATAGCGGGGAAAGTCACAACGGGGCATTATAATTGACTTTGGCCAAGTCAAGGAGTATTTTGATATTGGGTTATGAAAATAAATAATTGGAGATATATTTGAGGTTAGGATGTCTAGGCGGGAATACTGGGGGATTTTACCATTTTTACCTCGGGGACATTTTGGTACCCCGAACCTTGAGGTAACCAGCTTAAGTTATAAAAACAAAACAAATAAACCATTTGGAGACTTAGAGAAACCGACCCAGCCTCCACCCTCTCCTCTTCTTCTTTCTCTCCTCCTTCTTTCATGAAATCCATAGAAATCTTAGGAGAAATCAAGCTTGAATTTCTGAATATTGATGGTGGGATTTGGTGGTTTAGCTCAAGAGTTAATCAAGAACAAATCAGGGTAAAGGTAAGCAAGTAATTCTTTTTCTCAAGTTAAATTTCTGAGATTTTGTTGGGTTATGAATGTTTATGGATTTTTTATATTCAAGGTGGAGTTTGAGGCTTGAAACTTTGAAGATAGGTCATGGGATCCTTTGGGAAATGATTCTACAACTGAGGTAAGGTTTAAATTAAAGTTTGATGGTTGAAATTTCCATGGTTGGTTTTGAGTTTTAGGTTTGAAATTTCAGAAATTTGGAATTTGGGATTTGGTGAGTGTTAAGGTGGATTTTTGGTGGAATTGTGTTGTTTAAACCATCCTAATGTTGTGATTATTAATTGGTTTTGAATTGGGAGCTTTGGGATGGCTTAAGGTGAGGTTTTAAGCTTGAAAATGGTGGGTTTTTCTAGGTTCGAAGGGTCGGGCCGCGGCATGGTTCTTGGAGGGCCGCGGCCCTTGAAGGCTAAGATGTGCTGAGGATGGAGGGCGGGCCGCGGCATGGTCCTTGTAGGGCCGTGGCCCTTACCTGTTTCTGGGCATTTTTGTGGCCCTGTTCGGGGGCCATGCCGCGGCGCTTAAGGAATTTTGGGATTTTGAGAATTAAGGCTTGAGAATTTAACCGCGGGTGCTCGGGATTGAATCTTTTTATATTTTTGGTGAAGTTCAATGTTCCGGGGACTAGAACTTGGTTTAGAAACTCATTTGAGATTTATCTTATTGGTATCCATTATCTTGGTTGTGACTAGGTGTTAAGCTAAAGCTCGGGAAGTGGATCGTGCTCGGGGGCCGTCTCTTTTCTATTTAAAGTATTTGGAATTAAGGTAAGAAAACCGTAACACCCGAATATAGGGCATGGCCCCACTGTGTGATTGTAGGGCATGGCCCCAGATTGTATTAGGTGCAAATGTTTAACCTTAAATGAATCATGATGTGTGTGAATGATTATTTCGAATGTACTATATGTGTGATTATGATGAAATGAACGGCAAGGGCCGAGTACGGCGTAGGCCGGGGCGGCCGTGGGCCGAAAGTAACACCTAGCACATGGGATGCTATAGTCAGGGCGAGGCCCGGTGGATACATGTGTTATGCTATATTCAGGGTGGGACCCAAGGGATACATGAGTTATCCTCGCGGTGAGAACCGATACCCCAGGGCTTTGGTAAGGTCTCTGGGGCGGCATGGCCGTGTTTGCTTAGTCTAATGGTTGACTTGTTTATTTGAGGATTATCTGTTATGATAAACTGTATACATTGCATATGTTATGTTCTGCATGAGTTTTCTTGCTGGGCTTTGGCTCACGGGTGCTCTGTGTTGCAGGTAAAGGCAATGACTGAGTCAACCAACCATGAGTACGGAGAGCGTGAAGCGACGCGTACATGTTTGGCCTGCCCGACTGCTTTGGTTGGGGGTTTATTTGAAAATGGCTGTAATAATCTATGATTTTATGATTTATCAACTGTAAACTTATTTCAAGATGTAAATAGTTTTCAAACCTTATTTTGGGATCCCAAAGGTTTAATACTAGCAGTTTTAAATGAAACGACGCATTTTTCTAAGATTACAGCCTTAAATTTTAATTAGTCACACTTTTGTCTCAAAACCTCGGTTAGCGAGTTCTTTGCACACTGTTTTGTCTTAAAAATCACTTAGTAACGGCTCTAAGGAAGTAGGGCGTTACAACCTTGGCAACGGTATGCTCAACAAAGGAGGAGAAATCCAATGTGGGATTTTGCCTCCACATTCCATAGAGGGTGCGCTCTATGGATTTGTACTCGATTTTAGCCAAATTCGCCTCTAGGAGACTGACCCTCTCCTGTAACGTTGCGACCTTAGCTTCTGCTCCCCCAAGATTGGCCTCCAGGCGAGCGACCCTCTCTTGCAACATCACAGTCTTGGATTCCACCCTCCTATTCTTTTTTGATGATGAAGAGGCCTTTGCCAGGGCCTTCTTAAGCTTAAGCTTGGTATCAGTGAGTTCCCTCTCAAGCTCCTGAACCTTGACCGTTAGACGGTCCCTTTCAACATTCGACGAGGAAAGGTCCTGCGCCGAGTCGGCGAAGCGTTGGGCTACTAGAGAAGCCTGGAAGAAAAAATGATGATGATGAGCGAACAAAGAATCCAAAACAGAGAAAAAAAAAAAAAAGTGAGGGGAAAGAGTAAGACCAATGTAAGACGCATGAACTCACCCAAGTTATGGAGCGCACAAGAGTCTCCCCAAGCTCCAACATGGAAAAATTACCGAGACTTCTCCACTCAGTCTTAGGAATACCCTCAGCGACACGGGAATACCTTTGCCCATAAGAGGTCATCATACGACCCACCCAGGGTGCCCCCTCCGAATCAGGAGCTTCCAGCTGAGCAGGGACAGATCACTCGCTCACCGAAGGAGGAGGGGGCGCAGGAACACTAGAAAAATGGGGCCTCGACAGAACAAGATTGTTGGGAGCATGAGGAAGAGTACCGTATTCCTCAGAAAAGGACACGATGAAGGACCCTGGCATGGCCTGCGAACCGCGAGAATGAGAGGCCATGTCACGATCCATACGGACCAAAGGAGGGCACCCCCTGGGATATGGAGATGACCAGGGTGGGTGTCTAGGTTTTGTAGAAGCCTCCTCAGGCACCCACTCTGCGTCACCCCTGTCTGAGTGATGCTCAACTAAAGGCACTCTTCCTTCACTCAGAAATGTGCCACAATGCATCAGGATCTGAAACCGCGGATAAGTTGTAGCGGTTCATGTTTGCCACGACGAAGAGGCGGGCAACCATTTTCTTAGCGGGGTCTGCCTCTGACTCAGGAATGTCAGGGTTACCAAAATCCTCAGCATAAACAACACAATTACCAATATGAGCATAAGTTCCAAAATAACCCATTCAAAGTAAAAGGAAGACAAGCTTGAAGTACTTACTTAGGGATAAGAAAAAGAGTTCTCGTACAAAAAGTGAACCATTCACGGAGAAAAATTCCTGCTTCCAGGACCCCGGGTTGGATACAAAGCCTTCTATGAGGGAAACCTAGGAATTGGCCTTCTGTAAGAAATAGAAGCCTTTGGATTTAGAGGATGGCATGAGGTTTTTCATAAAGTACACCTCTCGAGTCGTAGGAGCGCGGTGGTTGAGCTCAGTAAATTCCATGTATAGCAGCTTAAGGTCAGCTAGCTATTAGGCACCAGCTGGAGTAAAGCAAGGTCGAAATGGTTAAGGATCATGATGAATAACGGGTGTAAAGGGATGGTCCCACCCTCCTTCAGGATATGCTCGCTCATGAACACATACCTCTGGGGGGATTATCAGCCCGAAAATTATTGGAAGGAACATTCAACTTGTATTCCTTGCCAATATAGTATTTAGCAGATAGCTCCAACAGCCAATTCTCCGACACATTGGACACAATAGAAGATGTCAGTAGAGGACCAGAATCTGCCCCCTCGGAAGCCACCTGCTGCCGCACTCTCTTTGCCATATCTGCAAAACCGAAGGAAAAAGGTGAGGTAGAAACAGGGCACTTTACCTTAGATTTTTTCTTCCTAGCAAGGGACTTCCACCGAGGCCCTGAGTGTGGGAGCGCTGAGCAAGGGTGAATTGAAAACAAGGGTTGAGGGGAACCCAGGGTGACCTCATGGCATCCATAAGGGGAGAATGGGGCAGGAGGTTCAGGTGGGAGATTTCCCTCCATGAACTCAAACTCCATTGTAGATCAAAAAGGCTCACTCTAAGGTTTTCAATGTGGTCGCTAAGGTCAAAGGGGAAAGGAACTCCATCACCCCTCAAAACTGAATCTATTTTGCTCTCCACCACAAAGATTTTAGGCCTAAGGTCAGCCATGTTCTCAAGGTGACGTATACAGGCCTACCTTAAAGTTTCATAGTCTTGGTGAGGGTTGTTTTCGGGGGACTTCGAGTCTGAAGATAAGTCCACAAACTCGACCCCCGGAGGAATGCCAGACGATCCCTCACATGCCATGGAACCTCGTCTCCTAGGTAATAAGGGTGCACGTGTAAGTGAAGGGGTTGCTACAAAACACAATGGAATGGGCTCAAAACTTCTAGACACGAGCGCTTTAAATGACCAACTACGGGGTACAAACAAGGGCATGTATGTGGATTAGCTTACAATGAGCTCCGGCCAAGGAAACCCATCCCGAGTAGTGCTAATTTAGATCCAATGAAATAAGAAAGAAAGAAAGAAAGTATACCTTAAGTAAGAAAAATCAAGCACCGTCACTGTTGAAGGGAGGCCAAGGGTCAAAAGTACCGTCACGGTCGAAAGGAGGCCAAGGGTCAAAAAAACCATCATGGTCGAAAGGAGGACAAAGGTCAAAAGTACCGCCGCGATCGAAGAAATGCGAAGGGTCGAAGATATGCGTCTGCAAAAATGAAGGAGAGAGGAGTTTTAGTCTCCAAGAACCTATATAGATGTTGGAATAAAAGAAATTAATTCAAATAATAAAAGGGAAGGACAACCAAAATGAGGTTGTGAAGAATCAAACCCCTTAACTCTTGGAGGAAGTAAAGACACCAAAACCACTAGGCTAAGAAGATAAATTATAAATATTGTGCTTGAGATGAAGGTCTATTTATAAGAACCACAAATTCACCTTAGCATTGGATCCACTGCTCGATCAATGGTCGAGAAGGGGGCTTGGCACTGGCCTTGGGATCCATGGAGCATAATGATAGGCTCACATTCATTCTCAAAATCTCATAGTAGTCTTCAACTCCAAAGTGTGTTTTTTTCTATAATGTCAAAATGAAGAGGGAAGATAATAGCTTGCGGGCATCCCAAATGCATCGCACCTTGATGTCTACAAGAGAGCCTGAAGACTCTCTCATAGACTGGGGGACAAGTGTGAACACCACATATTGGACATGATCCTGAAAGACCCATGCCTCATGCAAGGCCTTCGTGAAGCTGACCCGTCTCGCCACACGCGAGGCCCAGGCACACTTCGCCTCGCCCACCTCACTAAAAGTCCTACAGACCCAACCCTAGGTGTCGCACACCTAAGTGCCTCGCACAATCAGCCACACGCAACACTCACGCGAGACACCCCTCGCGACCCTGTCTCGTCATCACCTCGCGAGGTGCCCACGGTCTCGGCACAAGAGACTCCCCTCGTGACCCTATCGCGCGCATCACCTCGTGAGATGCCCATGGTCTTGCCACGCAAGACGCCCTCGCGCGCATCAGCTCGTGATCTCGCACGCAGCACCCACACGAGACGCCCTCGTGCGCAGCCACAGTCTCGAGCACTGCACTTGCACGAGACGCCTTTGCGCGCATCACCCCACGAGAAGCCCTTGGTCTCACCCCAAGAGACGCCTTTGTGCGCAACCCACAGTCTCGCACACTGCACCCACGCGAGAGGCCCTCGCGTCATGTACCTTGAGAGCGTGTCTTTGAAGAGGACCCATAAAGACTTCAATATCTAAAGGTAAAAACCTAAGTATAACTCAAAGAGATTATATAGGTACGAAGCATGTACGGGGTACGACCCTTAACACCCCGAATGTCTAATCATAATATACACGCCAGACAAGTAGTGGTCGTATGAGTGAGGCACCTGTTGTGGTCCTCGCCAGCCAATCTCTGACACTCGTACTAAGCAAGTAGTGGAGGCACATTCGAGTACTAAAGTGGAGGCGCTCCCACAGACTCTGACCATGTACTGAAGCTGACACCACAACCTTTTCCTCCACTATGACCTGTGCCACCACCCTGACAATGTACATGCGTACAATCTTGTCCCCTGGGACCACAATGTATCAGGATCCATTATGTAACGACCCAAATTTGATAATAGGGCTTAGAGCCTTCATTAGTGTGCATGGAGGGCAATAAATGATTTAATATGTCAATATGTGGATTTATGTGAATATATGATGATGATGCATGTTTAGTTGAGTTAAATGTGCATGTTGGCCCTGTTTGGATATTAGGGGTATAAATGTGATAAATGTTATATATATGTGATATGTCTGTGCAGCACGATCCGAGACAGTCCTGGGGAGCGGTTAGCCAGAAAGTCACAACGGGGTTGAGAATCCGACTCGGGGCGAGTCGAGGGGTAATTTGGGCATTAGTTATTATACGAGATCATCTGGTTAAGAAAATAAATATTTGGAGATATATTTGAGGATAGAATGTATAGGAGGGAATATTGGGGAAATTTACCATTTTGCCCTCGGGGACGTTTTGGTATCCCGAGCCTTGAGGTAACCATATAGATTAAGTTAAATAAAACAAAGTAGAGGAATAGTTGGGAAACTTGGAGAAACCGACATACCCTTTCCTTTTTAGCTGAAGACAGCTTTCATCTTCATCTCTCTTTCACTCTCTAAGACAAACTCAAAGAAAACTTGGGGGAAACTAACTTGAAGCTAAGGGATTGTAGCTGGGGATTCAGGGGAGCTTGAAGGTTGGAGCATAGGGAATTGGTTCTGAGGCTTTATCCAGCAAGGGTAAGCTTTAATTATAGAGGTTATGTTTAGAATTGCTGCTGGTTTGTTAAAGTTTGCATGTTAGTTAAGTTTGACCTGTTCTTGGGTGATTTAATTGAGTTTTGGAGTAGATTCTGATGGGTTTTGATGTTGATACTGAGCTGGATGCTTGTGTTGATTATCTAGGATTGTTAGATAAGCTTTGGGTGAGTTGGTTTGAGGAAAAATGCAGGGAAGATGATGAAAATTCTGGGTTTGGAGGTGAGGGCCGCGGCCCTAGGATGGGCACGCCGCGGCCTGTGTGCGCGCGCGGCTATGGGAGGCTGAGAAGTCTCATGCGCGTTGCGGCGCTTGGTGTGCGCGCCGCAGCCTGTGTGTGTTGTAGGGAAGTGCTAGCCTCTGTTTTGAGGCTAGCCGCAACGCTTGAGGGTGGGGCAACGACTCTTAGAGCTAGTTTGTGTTTTTAAGGGTGTTTAGGCTTGGGAACTCAGTGCTTAAGGCTTGGGATGGATTTTATCACCCGGATTATTGAATTCAAGGTCCCGGAGGTTAGGGTTATGGCTCAAAGTTATTTATTAGATTAGAACATGATGAATGGATATTGTTAATGTGTTGTAACTAGGGTTTCGGCGAGGCTCAAGTTAGGGGACTGTGCTCGGGACATCGGTGCTCGGAAAGCTCGGGACTCAGGTAAGAAAACCCTTGCTCCCATAGAGCTTGTATGTGGGGCTGAGCCCAATGTGTTTGAATTACAGGGCGTAGCCCTTTGGTTGTATTTCTTAGTATTCTGTACTTGTCTATTATGCTATGAGTGCAATTATGTGAATGATCGGCAAGAGCCGGGAACGGTGTAGGCCGAGGTCGGCAGGGGCCGGGAACGGCATAGGGCCGGGAACAGCGTTAGGCACAATGAGTGCAAGGCCGAGTACGGCAAGGGGCCGGGAGCAGTATTGAGCACGTGGAGTGCGAGTTGCCAGGGCGAGTCCCTAAAAGGATACCTGGGATATCCTCACGGTGTGGACCGCGAACCCAGGGCTTGGTAAACGCCTAGGATGGCTAGGCCATATGTGTTTAGCGCATTGGTGGCTTGCTTATATGCTTGGTGTATGTTTTGTATATGTTATATGTTTATGGGTTTTCTTGCTGGGCTTCGGCTCACAGATGTTCTGTGGTGCAGGTAAGAGTAAGGAGAAAGCCAAACAACCATGAGTGTAGCAGACATGAAGCGGCGTGTACATGTTTGGCCAGTCTAGCTGCCACAGCCAGTGGATTTTGGGAGATGTTTGTAAATAAACCTAGATTTTGTCGTTTAGTTGACTTGGTTCAGTTTATATGTTGTAAATATTTCTAAACTGTATTTTGGGATCCCAAGTGTTAAACTTTTATGATTTTCAATGAAATGGAATTATTTCTAAAGTTTTTCCTCTATTTATGGCTTAATTACACTATTGACCTAAAACCTCGATTAGCGAGTTGAATGCATGTTTTAAACTCACTTAGTAACGGGTCTAAGGAGGTAGGGCGTTACACATTAGAGCCCCACTATAAATGGATCTTCTCCTCTCCCTCTAAGGGGTTGGAAATTTTTTGTAATATGAGACTATTCTAAGAGCTATATACGAGTTCTTCTTCTACTGCTCATTTGCAATTTTCTTTCAAATTTCTACAAGTTTATTTGTGTTCATTACGTTCAGGTGATTTCTTTGAGTTTTCCATCCATATTTCGTTGACGAGTTTCTACCGTCAACAAGAGCCTATTGGGAAATTAAGTAGTTAAATTTTTCTTTAGACAAGGCAGGTAAGAAAAGAAAGCTTCAATTGAATGAGATAGATGGAATTAGGAATGATGCAGATGACTATTCAAAAAAGTATAATGATTGTATGAAATTTTACCATGACAAAAACATTTTGAGAAAAGATATTTCTTCTGGTAAAAAATTCCTTTTATACAACTCTCGTTTGCATCTATTTCCAAGAAAATTATGTCCTAAGTGGACTGGTCCTTATATTGTTCAAGTTTTTTCCCACATGGAGCGAAAATCCTAACAGTGGTGATATATTTAAAGTTGATGGACAAAATTTAAAAACATTTTTAGAATTAAAAACTGATGAACTAGATGAGATCCTCCATGATTGTAACACCCTAAGTTGCTAATAAGGTTTAGGACCTTGATTAGCGTGCCTGGAGGGCAATAAATGAATTAGTGTGATAATATGTGAATCTAAATGAATATGTGATTAGAATGCATGTCTAGATAATATAAATATGCATGTGGGCCCCGTTTGCATGGTAGGGGTGAATTGGTAATTTTAGCCCGTTGAGGGCATAAATGTGATAGTTATGTTGTGTGATTTGTACCACGTGAGTGTGGTGATATCAATGTGATGCACGTACCAAGACGGTCCTAGCGAGCTAGATAACTTAAAAGTCACAACGGGATTTTATACCCGGCTCGGGAGGAGCCTAGGGGTATTTTGGGGATTTTGTAATTTAGTTCTTGTGAGATGATGGTAACTGGTAATTTGGTAACTTGTGTAACTGTTAGTAACCATAGAGAGTAACAAGTTTAGATGGAGAAATGGTAGAATTGTAATGGATAGGAAATGACAAAAGAGCCTTTGAGGTATAGCTAGGAAAGGGATTTAGAGGAAGGGTAGAATGGTCAATTGGTTGAGGATAGATAAACATCAGCTGAAGGGAAGAGGTGGTCACGTATAATACTTAGTTGGAAATTGGTTTATGCTGAAATTTGAGGAAAGTCTAGAAGAAAGAGAAGAAGAGGAAAGCTGAAGTTGGGAGACCTAAGAGGAGAGTTTTGATGGTTCAAGGCAACTAAGTTGAGCATAAGGCAGGATTACTCAGAGGTAAGGATTTGTGTATGTTTTGTTTTAAGTTTCAAGTCTGGTTTTTAGAGAATAAGCATGAATTGAAAGAAGATAGTGGCTGGTTTTGCATGGAATTCAGAGTTGGGATAATCAAAAGGAAGGTGACTTGAAGCTAGAGTTGAGGAGAATTCAAGCTGGGTTCTTGACTGAGGTAAGAGTTCATCATGTTTAAATTTCGTAATTGGTGGGGTTTAAGACTTTAGAGGCATGAATTATAGTTTTGGAAGCCATGGTTTAAGTTTTAGGAATTTTAAACTCAAGATAGGATCTTGGGTGTGCTTGTGTGATTGGGGTTGTTTATGATGTTTATAGGTTGTTAAAGGGTTCATTTGGGGTTTTGAATTGATTTTTGGACTTAGTTACTTGTTTGGGATGATTTGGAATGGTTTTGGTTCGGGAAAAACGCAAGGAAAAACCCAGATTTCTGGGCTCGCGAAGGAGCGCCGCAGCGCAAGGCTGATTCTGGGCAGAACAAGCTCTCTGACTTGCTGGGCGGCGCGGCCCTCTAGGGCAGCGCCGCGATGCTAGGCCATTTTCATAACAGAAGATTTTGAAATTTTGAGCCTTTGCTCTGGGGGTTCGGGGGATGTCTTCGGTGTATTGTTTTAGGAATTTGGGAGTTCCGAGAGTGTAAGATTGGCCCCGAAAAGTGGTTTTGGATTGGCTAGCATTAAAGAGTGTTTTATATGTGTTGTGACTAGGATTTTGGAGAGGCTCGTGCTAGAGAACCGTGCTTGTGACCGTGGTGCATCGGAAAGCTCGGGATACAGGTAAGAAAACTGTAGCACCCGTAGAGCAGGGCTCGAGCCCTTAATTTTGTTGCAGGGCGTAGCCCTAGATTGTATTATTGCTAGGATGTAGCATTACATGAATGGTTATATATTTGATTGTTATTTGAGAATGCTAAATGTGGAAATAGCTGAAGGAACGACGAAAGGCCGAAAACGGCAGTGGGGCCGGGAATACCACCTAGCACATGGAGTGCTCGTGGCTAGGGTGAAACCCCAATAGATACATGGGTTATCCTTACGGTGTAGACCGAGATCCCAGACTTTGGTAACGCTCCTGGGACGGCATGGCCGTATGTGTGTTAGATTACATGGACTGTCTGACTAGATTTGAGATATCTACTGTAATGACTGTATATTATGCATATGTTATGTACTGTTTGAGTTTTCTTGCTGGGCTTCGGCTCACGGGTGCTCTGTGTTGCAGGTAAGGGCAAAGAAAAAGTCAACCAGCCATGAGTACGGAGAGCGTGGGGGCGGCGCATACATGTTCGGTCTGCCCGACTGTCTTGGTTGGGGATATTTTTGAGAAATGGCTGTATAAACCCTAGTTTTGATGGTTAATTACTTATAATCTCGTTTTGAGTTGTAAATATTTTATAAACTGAGTTATGGGATCCCGAATGTTAAACTCTTAAACTTTTAATGAAATAGATTAACTTTTAAAGAATACAGCCTAGACTTTCACTTAATCACACTTTTGCTTTAGAAACCTCATTTAGCGAGTTGATTGCACATTTTAACTTCACTTAGTAACGACTCTGAGGTAGTAGGGCGTTATAACTCGGTATCAGAGCGAGCCAAGGTTTATTGGTTCTGGAGATTGACCGAACATGTACGCACACTGCCACTGAAAATCTTGACTCAGGGTTGATTGGTATGGTTGAGTGTTATGCTTGAATATGTGCTTGGTTGATCTGTTTGCCTACTAGTTTATAAAGAGCATTTTAAGTGAGATGATATATGCATGATGCCAGGGCAGAGCCCACTGTGTGTTATATGCTATTTGTATTATATTTGGATTGTAGATTTTGGTTGATTGGTGAGAATGGGAGGTGGAATTAGATTTTGTTATCATGCCTGATAAGAGGTGTCACTGATTGCATGCATATAGTTGTAATGCCTCGGGAATCATCCAGACTCCGCGGTAATCGGGCCGAGGATGACAATCAGGGTCAGGACCCTCCACCTGCCCCACAGAATTGGCAGCAGATATTGGTCGAGATGGAGGCTAGGCTACAGAGAACAGAGGAAGAACTTTGTTAGATGAGACAACAAGTCCCTCCACAGGTTGCAGGGTTGCCAATACAGCAGAATGTGCCGCCAGTGCCAGTTCAGCCTGTGATTGAGAACAGGTGGGAACCTTTATACGAAAGATTCAGGAAGCAACAACCTCCTACCTTTGAGGGTGGATCGGACCCACTGTAGGCAGAGCAGTGGATGAACATGATTTCTTTGATCTTGGACTTTATGGGGGTCGAAGGAGGTGAAAGGATAGCTTGTGATAGCTATATGTTCAGGGATGATGCCCACATCTGGTGGGATGTGGTCAGACAGCGGAGGAATGTTGCAACTATGACATGGGAAGAATTCAAGAGTGTCTTCAATGAGAAATACTACAGTATAGCAGTCCGAGCTGCAAAGGTTGATGAGTTTATCAACCTCACACAGAATAGGTTATCAGTTGCGGAGTATGCCTTGAGGTTTGACAGACTAGAAAAGTTTGCGCCAGACCTAGTGCCGACAGATGCGGCCAGGAGAGAAAGATTTATACAGGGATTGAATGTGATGATTTCCCGTGATGTGAATATTACATTGGTTCCAGAGACTACTACTTATGCACAAGCAGTAGATAAGGCCCTTACTGCTGAGAGGGCTGAGGATCAGATATGGAAGGACAGCGCTGTTAGGCGCGATGCCAGGAGGACGGTGCCTCCTTTCGTTGGGTCTAGTCGGGGCAGTGGCCCCAATGAGCAGAAAAGAAGGGTTCCAAATTCATTTACTCCTCCTAGTTCTGATAAGAGGGTGCGGGGTTCTGTTGGTGGCCGTCAGGGCAGTGGTGACAACTAGAGGAGTTTTCCAGTGTGTCCTCGGTGTAGGCGACGACATCAGGGTGAATATCGGATTAGGGCATGTTTTGTCTGTGGGAGTGCCAACCATTTAAAGAAAGACTGCCCACAAGTTAAGAAGGAAGAGCCAAAGCAAGGAGACAGTCTTGCTCCCGCCAGGGTCTTCGCTTTGACTCAGACTAAGGCAGAGGTTAGTCCCTCAGTTGTGACAGGTCAGATCTCTAGCGCTGGTTCTTTGTATACTGCATTGATTGATTCAGGGGCTAACCACTCATTTGTATCTGCTAGGGTGATAAATCAACTTTGTAGACCTAGTATTGTGTATGCTAGGAATTTCTAGACTTTGTTGCCAACAGGAGAACTGGTAGTCTCTAGGAGATGGGTTTTAGAATTACCAGTAGAGATAGATGGTAGGGAGCTATTTGTAGATCTGGTTGAGTTAGACATGGATGATTTTGATATGATACTAGGAATGGATTGGTTAATGAGATATGGAGCAACGATTGATTGCAAGCGACATATGGTGACTTTTGAACCGGAAGGTGAGGTGCCTTTCGTATTTGTGGGGACGGTGAATGGACCTCGAGTGCCTATGATTTCAGCACTGAAGGCTAGAGACCTGATGCAGGAAGGCTGCATAGGATTCCTAGCAAGTGTGGTGGATACTTCTAAGGTGGTGACAGTGGGACCGAATAAACCAGATTAGTATGTGAGTTTCAGGACTTATTTCCAGCAGATTTGTCGGGGTTGCCGCCACAGCGAGAGATTGAGTTCGTCATAGAGTTGGCACTGGGGGTGGAGCCAGTTTCCAGGGCACCCTACACAATGGCTCCAGCAGAGTTAAAAGAGCTAAAGATTCAGCTACAGGAGTTATTGGATTTGGGGTTCATCAGATCGAGTTTCTCGCCATGGGGTGCTCCAGTGCTATTTGTTAAGAAGAAGGATGGGTCGCTTAGGATGTGCATTGATTACAGGGAATTAAATAAGCTGACCATTAAGAACAAGTATCCACTGCCTAGGATTGATGATCTGTTTGATCAGCTTCAGGGGAGTACGGTGTTCTCAAAGATCGATCTTCGGTCGGGCTATCATCAGTTGAGAATTAAGGAGGAGGACATACCGAAGACAGCTTTTCGGAAAAGGTACGGGCATTAAGAATTTCTGGTTATGTCTTTTGGATTAACCAATGCCCCGGCAGCTTTCATGGACATGATGAACATAATTTTCAAGGACTACCTGGTTAAGTTTGTAATTGTGTTCATTGACGATATACTAGTATACTCCCGGTCAGAGACAGAGCATGAGCATCATCTGCGCCTGGTATTGCAGTGATTGAGAGAGCACAAGCTATATGCTAAGTTTAGCAAGTGTGAGTTCTGGTTACAGCAAGTTACATTCTTGGGCCATATTGTTAGTAAGGAGGGGATACTGGTTGACCCAAGTAAGATAGAGGCTGTAACGCCCCAACTCCAGGGACCGCTACAGTGCACATTGCAAACAGTGCTAAACTCGCTAACCGAGTCATTTGGCCATAAATGTGTAACTAAGTATGATTAGCGGTTTAGGGGTTAAAAACTTTGGTTAAGATAAAATGTTTCACTAGAACGTTTACTGTATACATTGGGATCCCAAAAATATAATTTCAGAGTTTATTACAAGAAAGTGTTTACAACAGGCCGTTCTAAGCGGCAAAACAGGGTTCAGCCCTAGTTCCACTTTCAAACCTCGCCCAAGTATTGGTCGAGCAGCTGCATATGTACACGTCATCACCTAAGCTCTCCAACTCAAGGATAGTCCAGCTTTCTTTTGCCTTTACCTGCACCACAAAGCACTCGTGAGCCGAAGCCCAGCAAGAAAACTCATATGCTCATAAACAGTCATATCATGATTTCAAGTCATATCTGGCATGCCTAGCATTCATAGCTCTATTCAGCATGCAAATGTATTTAAACAGATGCTGGGGTATCCAGGATAAGAAGTCCTGGCCTTTTGATTGGAGGACTATCAATTCAATCCTAATCAGATGAGTGACTGCCAAACAAGTCACTAACCCAAATGGAAGAGTGGCTGCTAGGTTAGCCACTAGCCTTCAAGTGCTTATAATATTCATCAAATGAGTGTCGCAACACTTGAGGTTCCGATAAACCATGCTGAGTGACCGCCAAGCGAGTCACTAACTCAAATGGAAGGGTGGCTGTTGGGTAAGCCTCTAACCTTCAATAGGTTCTGGTGAACCATACTGAGTGACTGACAAGCAAGTCACCAATTCAAATGGAAGGGTGGCTATTGGGTAAGCCTCTAACCTTCAATAGGTTCTGGTAAACCATACTGAGTGACTGACAAGCAAGTCACTAATTCAAATGGAAGAGTGGCTGCTAGGTAAGCCACTAGCCTTCAATAGGTTTTGGTAAACCATACTGAGTGACTGACAAGCGTGTCACTGTTTCAAATGGGAAAGTGGCTGCTAAGTAAGCCACCAACCTCCAAGCGCTTATTTCATTCATCGACCCTCGGGGTCGGTCTGGCATTAAATGCTCTTTGAGTCATTCGATGCTGACAGTCAATTAGACCTCATCTTTGATGGCTTGCGTGATACACGCTAAGACCATTCTGACTAATTAGTCAGTACCATGCACAGGTAAGCAATGCTATCAATGTGTATCATATGCCAATCATCCAAGAATAGGGCATTCAACATGCTTACTAAACAGTTGCTAGCATAATTATGATCATGCACAAACTCAGAGACTCAAGCTCTGACCAATCTCATACTCATTATTCATGGCATGCCCTAATCACATGTTTCTCGTGCATCACATGCATCACATTTAATCATCCAGCATGCCTCAACAATAATCATATGCAAATGGGCAAGATTGCCAAGCATTCATTATGCTATCAATGTTTACATTTAAACATTCAACATGCATCAATCATAACCATGCATGTCACATATGGGGTGCAGTTTTCTTACCTTAGGTCCAAGCACAGGTTACCAACAAATGAGCCACAAGCACGATCCTGATCCAAGCCTCTAGTGTTAACCTAGTCACAACCACAAATGATGATCCAATGAGTTCAAGTTCTAAAACCAACCCTTGAACTAAAACCTAGCCTCCAAGACATCAATCCTCACTAATCCGGGTAGTAGGAATGATCCCGAGGCTTAAAACCATGTTTCCGGGGTCAAAACGAGCAAACGGGGTGAAAACAGGGCAAGGGCTGCGGCCCTAGCACCTTGGGCCGCGGCCCCCAGGGTTCTCTGAGGCTAGGGCCACGGCGCCCACCATCAAGGGCCGCGGCGCCCAGCAAGGCCAAATTCTGACACCTGCTTCTTCGAGCAAGGGCTGCGGCGCCCAAGAACAGGGCCGCGGCCTAACTTTGGGGCAGCCATTTTTCCTTCGTTTTAACCTTTTAAAACCTCCCAAAAACATGTCTAAACATTCCGAAATCATTAAATCAAGGTTCCCAAACTCCCCAATGATCCAAAACCACCAAAACCCAAGGTTCAAACAACCTAAAAGCCCAAAGATTCACAAAGTCCAATTCTAAGCTTAAAAACTTTTAAAAACTTAAAACTTAAACTTGAATTACCTCCAATTGAGTTGTTTCCAACTAAATCCTCCGGCTAATAAGCTTCTAATTCTCCTTAGGATTGCTATGCCTCGATCCTCGCTTGATTCCGAGTCCTAGAACTCAAGATACCTTCGAAAATGCGATCGGGAACGAAAAGGGAACTTTAGGGAGAGAGAACGTACAGAACGTTCTTTTTATTTTCTTAAAAGGTTACTTCAAGCTTAAGTAGCTTCCAATAAAACCTAATGCTCGGGGTCCCGAAAACACCCCTGGGGAAATTATAGTCAAAACTTCCAGAATTTCCCCCTGGTCTTACTAACTCCCAATTTATCACCAAATGTTAATTCCCATTACCCAATAACCCGATAATGCTCTAAATACCCCTTGAATTACTCCAAGTCAAGCTTAAATCCCATTGTGACTTTCCCACTAGCTTACCTCCTATGATCGTCTTGTGCTGAGTAACCCTGGCATAACCAGATAATAACAAAGCACCACGCCCATTTCACATATATGCCAAAAATGCCCGAAATGGCCAAAATATGAAAATCACCCAATTAATCACAAATGGGTTCACATGCATATTTAATACACCTAAACATGCATATTATCATTAAATAGCATAATAAAGCAATTATGGCCCTCCCGGCCTCCTAATCAAGGTCCTAGACCTTATTAGGAAATTTGGGGCATTACAGAGGCAGTGAGAGATTGGCCTAGACTGAGCAGCGTACCTGAAGTCGGAAGTTTTCTCGAATTAGCAGGGTACTTCCGACGGTTTGTAGAGGGGTTCTTCAGAATTGCTACTCCATTGACAGAGTTGACGAGAAAGAAGACTAAGTATGTGTGGACAGATCGTTCTCTTGACCTCACTGTTTCTGCAACATACCTTAAATCAAGGTACACTTTGTTCCTCAGAATCCCATAACTCAACTCATGAGTTCTTCAACCCATGTCCACTACATGGAAATACATAGAACAATGTACAACCATCAGAACCAAAACTATGGTCCAGCAAAAGATAATCTGACCAGTCCTGTCCAGGACTCAAACTGTCATACTAATCTAGGCTCAACTTGCCTTCACTCATCACCCCTTGCCATGGTGATTCTTTAGGAAGACATAACTCCCTACTTGGAATTCCATCTAAATATGTGCCAGAGGAGGTGGCTAGAGTTGGTAAAGGATTACGATTGTAACATTTTATATCATCCTGGAAAGGCTAATGTTGTGGCTGATGCATTGAGTCAGAAGGGCCCAGGTCATTTATATAGTTCGAGGCAGATATCAGACAGACTGGCTGAGGAGATGGCCAGGGCAGGAATTGAGTTAGTGGTTGGTAGGTTAGCCAACATAACTCTCCAGTCCACACTCCTTGAGAGGATTAAGGAAGCACAGGGAAAGGATCCCTAGTTAGTTGAGCGTAGGGAGAATGTCCTGGCTAGAATGATTAAGGACTTCTCTATCTCGAAGATGGGCCTACTGAGGTACAAGGGACGGATTTGTGTTCCGACTGGTCCAGTTATTCGAAGAGAGATTCTAGATGAGGCTCACACCACTCCCTACTCTTTACACCCGGGTACTACAAAGATCTTCCAAGACTTGAAAGTTTTATACTGGTGGTCAGGCATGAAGAGGGATGTGGTAGACTATGTGGCAAGGTGCCTAACTTGTCAGCAGATTAAGGCTGAACATCAGAGGCCAGCAGGGTTGTTGCAGCCTCTAGGGATTCCTGAGTGGAAATGGGAGGATATTGCGATGGACTTTGTGGTTGGATTATCGAAGACTGTGGGTCAGCATGATTCGGTGTGGGTGATTGTAGACAGTTATACTAAGTCTGCCCACTTTTTACCTGTGAGAACAACTTATACTGTGGAGCAATATGCTGAGCTTTATGTGAAGGAAATTGTTCGACTTCATGGGGCTCCGAGGTCGATAGTGTCCAACAGAGACCCAACCTTCACCTCCAATTTTTGGGAGAGCCTGTAGAAGGCAATGGGTACAGTACCGCTTACCATCCTCAGACAGATGGGCAGTCTGAGAGGAAAATTCAGATACTGGAAGACATGCTTCGAGCCTGTGTGTTAGATTTTGGGGGATCTTGGAGTAAGTATCTCCCATTGATTGAGTTCTCGTATAACAATAGTTATCAAGCGACTATCGGAGTGGCTCCATATGAGATGCTTTATGGGAGGAAGTGCAGGTCACCGATACACTGGTATGAGATAGGTGAGAGAAGATATCTGGGTCCTGAGATGGTTCAGAGGACCAATGAGGCAATTGAAAAGATTAGAGCTCATATGCTCGCCTCCCAGAGTCGTCAGAAGAGTTACTCGGATCTGAGACGCAGGAATGTGGAGTTTCAGGTTGGCGATCATGTGTTTCTCAGGGTTTCACCCTTGAGAGAGTGAAACAATTCGGTGTTTGGGGCAAGCTGAGTCCCAGGTTTGTTGGCCCGTTTGAGGTTCTGGAATGAGTTGGTGAGGTAGCTTACAGGTTAGCAATGCCTCCAGCTCTATCAGGGGTTCATAACGTGTTTCATGTGTCCATGCTTCGGAAATATGTATCAGATACCACTCATGTGTTGAGCTATGAGAACTTAGAGTTGGATCAAGATTTATCATACGAGGAGAAGCCTGTTCAGATCCTCGATAAGAAGGACAAGGTTTTAAGGAGCAAGACCATCGCCTTGGTTAATGTGCTGTGGAGGAACAGCAGGGTTGAGGAGGTGACGTGGGAGCTTGAGTCTGACATGCGGGAGTGGTATCCCGAGTTATTCAGGTAATTTCGAGGACGAAATTCTTGTAAGGAGGGGATAATTGTAATACCCTAAGTTGCTAATAAGGTTTAGGACCTTGATTAGCGTGCCTGGAGGGCAATAAGTGAATTAGTGTGATAATATGTGAATCTAAATGAATATGTGATTAGAATGCATTTTTAGGTAATATAAATATGCATGTGGGCCCTGTTTGCATGGTAGGGGTAAATTGGTAATTTTAGCCCGTTGAGGGCATAAATGTGATAGTTATGTTGTGTGATTTGTACCACGTGAGTGTGGTGATATCAATGTGATGCACGTACCGAGACGGTCCTAGCGAGCTAGATAACTTAAAAGTCACAACGGGATTTTATACCCGGCTCGGGAGGAGCCTAGGGGTATTTTGGGGATTTTGTAATTTAGTTCTTGTGAGATGATGGTAACTGGTAATTTGGTAACTTGTGTAACTGTTAGTAACCATAGAGAGTAATAGGTTTAGATGGAGAAATGGTAGAATTGTAATGGATAGGAAATGACAAAAGAGCCTTTGAGGTTTAGCTAGGAAAGGGATATTAGAGGAAGGGTAGAATGGTCAATTGGTTGAGGATAGATAAACATCAGCGGAAGGGAAGAGGTGGTCATGTATAATACTTGGTTTATGCTGAAATTTGAGGAAATTCTAGAAGAAAAGAGAAGAAGAGGAAAGCTGAAGTTGGGAGACCTAAGGGGAGAGTTTTGATGGCTCAAGGCAACTAAGTTGAGCATAAGCCAGGATTACTCAGAGGTAAGGATTTGTCTATGTTTTGTTTAAGTTTCAAGTCTGGTTTTTAGAGAATAAGCATTAATTGAAAGAAGATAGTGGCTGGTTTTGCATGGAATTCAGAGTTGGGATAATCAAAAGGAAGGTGACTTGAAGCTAGAGTTGAGGAGAATTCAAGCTGGGTTCTTGACTGAGGTAAGAGTTCATCATGTTTAAATTTCGTAATTGGTGGGGTTTAAGACTTTAGAGGCATGAATTATAGTTTTGGAAGCCATGGTTTAAGTTTTAGGAATTTGAAACTCAAGATAGGATCTTGGGTGTGCTTGTGTGATTGGGGTTGTTTATGATGTTTATAGGTTGTTAAAGGGTTCATTTGGGGTTTTTAATTGATTTTGGGACTTAGTTACTTGTTTGGGATGATATGGAATGGTTTTGGTTCGGGAAAAACGCAAGGAAAAACCCAGATTTCTGGGCTCGCGAAGGAGCTTCGCGGCCCTATTCTTGGGCGCTGTGGCGCAAGGCTGATTCTGGGCAGGGCAAGCTCTCTGACTTGCTGGGCACTGCGGCCCTCTTGGGCAGCGCTGCGGCGCTAGGCCATTTTCATAACACAAGATTTTGCAATTTTGAGCCTTTGCTCCGGGGGTTCGGGGGATGTCTTCGGTGTATTGTTTTAGGGATTTGGGAGTTCAAAGAGTGTGAGATTGGCCCCGGAAAGTGGTTTTGGATTGGCTAGCATTAAAGAGTGTTTTATATGTGTTGTGACTAGGATTTTGGAGAGGCTCGTGCTAGAGGACCGTGCTTGTGACCGTGGTGCATCGGAAAGCTCGGGATACAGGTAAGAAAACTGTAGCACCTGTAGAGCAGGGCTTGGGCCCTTAGTTTTGTTGCAGGGCGCGGCCCTAGATTGTATTATTGCTAGAATGTAGCATTACGTGAATGGTTATATATTTGATTGTTATTTGAGAATGCTAAATGTGGAAATAGCTGAAGGAACGGCGAAAGGCCGAGAACGGCGAAGGCCGAGAACGGCAGTTGGGCCGGGAATACTAACTAGCACATGGAGTGCTCGTGGCTAGGGTGAGACCCCAATAGATACATGGGTTATCCTTACGGTGTAGACCGAGATTCCAGGCTTTGGTAATGCTCTTGGGACGGCATGGGCGTATGTGTGTTAGATTACATGGACTGTCTGACTAGACTTGAGATATCTGCTGTAATGACTGTATATTATGCATATGTTATGTATTGTTTGAGTTTTCTTGCTGGGCTTCGGCTCACGGGTGCTCTGTGTTGCAGGTAAGGGCAAAGAAAAAGTCAACCAGCCATGAGTACAGAGAGCATGGGGGCGGCGCATACATGTTCGGTCTGCCCGACTGTCTTGGTTGGGGATATTTTTGAGAAATGGCTGTATAAACCCTAGTTTTGATGGTTAATTACTTATAATCTCGTTTTGAGTTGTAAATATTTTATAAACTGAGTTATGGGATCCCGAATGTTAAACTCTTAAACTTTTAATGAAATAGAGTAACTTTTAAAGAATACAGCCTAGACTTTCACTTAATCACACTTTTGCTTTAGAAACCTCGTTTAGCGAGTTGATTGCACATTTTAACTTCACTTAGTAACGACTCTGAGGTAGTAGGGCGTTACAGTGATGGTCCTGTTTACCAGACTCTTTGATTTCTATTGGTCTTAGTACCTTGTGTTTTATTTGTTTTGTTTGTTTTATGTGTGATTAAATTTTTTTCTCTTATATCTTTAACTCTTTTGATGATGAACCATATCAAGGTATGACCATTCTAAATTATAAACTTAATTGGATGTTTATGGAATTAAAATGAAGATTTGGGAGTTACTTAGTGTTGACTCATTTTCTCGTCAACTTGCGCAGAGCAATAACTGAACTATTTTTTTGTGTGTAATATCTCAGAGAGGATCTTAATGATGAATAATGAACCAAAGAGAAGAGGAATAAATGCAGTAATAAATTAATAAGATAAATATTTATAGTGGTTTGCGCAAAAAAGATGACCTATGTCCACTTTTGTCAGTATTATTTATGAACTTTGAACCCTCAAGAACAAGCTGAGTTCGATCTTATTCTTGGAGCAGTTAAAGTGATGGAGAGTAGAAGCTCTCTCAAAAAAATCAATCATTACTGACTTATTCCTCTCTCGGTTGTTCGAACTTTGTTACATTTTGGTTTGCACTATTTATAGCTACGTAGATGGGAATGGCTGACGCTGGCACCTTATTTCCCGATTAGGCTAAATTTCAATACACTTGGCCGGAGACAGGTTTCTGTCACACATAAAAATGAAAATCCAATGTGTCCTATTCATTTAATTGTTGAAGGCGCACTCTAGTACGGAGGAAGACATGGGTGGCGAAGGCCACTAGTGAGCGGTGAGGACCCTTGGCGACTTGCGAACACGACTAGCGAGGGCCTCGGGGACCAGCTACGGCTGATGAAGACTTTAGCTGATCCTTGTGATGTGTGTTGGTCTGACCTATGCATCTAGCTAGGGCAATTGGCTAGGGTCCTTTTCTTTTTATGATTGGTGTTGGCGTGGCCATCTGGGATCATTTGGATTCACACAATGGAAGAAGTAGGCCGACTCTATCGTGTCCTACCTCTTCTTGAGTATTGGGGAGGTGGCGAGGGCCCTTCCTCACGACGGCTGGTGGTGACTTTGTGTCCTGACACTTTTTCCTGACACGTCATCGCTTTGCGGGCTGCCACATGAAAGTGCCAAATTTTGGGTATAACAATTGCCCCCCAAGTAAAGCTCCATGTTGGCGTAGGGCTGACTTTCATAGTCGAATCGTAGTTCACTTGTTGAAGTCGTCACTTCATTGTCTCTTGGCTTGTTCTGGATTTGGCTTCTTCGGTTGGGGAGTCGACGAGTAGAAGAGATGAAGTTGAAGCTCTTTTGGAAGACTATCTGGAAAACTTTTCCTCATCACTGGGACTTCAACTTCCACTCACTCCCTGTAACGACCCGAATATGCTAGTAGGGCTTAGGGCCTTGATTAGCGTGCCTGGAGGGCAATAAATGAATTACTATGTTAATATATGAATTAATGTGAATATGTGATAATTATGCATGTTTAGTTGAGTTAAATGTGCATGTGGGCCCCGTTTGGATATTAGGGGTATAAATGTGATAAATGCTATATATATGTGATATGTCTGTGCAGCACGATCCGAGACAGTCCTGGGGAGCGGTTAGCCAGAAAGTCACAACAGGGTTGAGAATCCGACTCGGGGCGAGTCGAGGGGTACTTTGGGTATTAGATATATTATGGGGTTATCAGGTTATGGAAATAAATATTTGGAGATATATTTGAGGATAGAATGTCTAGGAGGGAATACCGGGGAAATTTACCATTTTGCTTTCGGGGATGTTTTGGTACCCCGAGCCTTGAGGTAACCACATAGATTAAGTTAAATAAAACAAAGGGAAGAATCATTTAGAGGCTTGTAGAAACCGATACCCACTTTCTTTTCCAGCTGAAGATAGGTTCTCATCTCTCTCTCTTTCACTCTCTAAGGCATATCAAAGGAGAATTTTGGTGGAAGCTAGTTACAATCAGGTATTGGGCTGGGAAATCTTAGGAGCTAGAATCTTGAGGATTAAGGATCAAATTCAGAGATTTAACTCAGCAAAGGTAAGCTCTAACCATGGGAATTAAGCTTGAATTTCTACTGTGTTTTTAGGATATGCATGTGAATGGAACTTGATCTGTTCTTGAGTGTTTTAGTTGAGTTTTGGAGCAGGTTTTGATAGGTTTTGATGTTGATATTGAGCTGGAATGTTTGTGTTGATTATCTAGGATTGTTAGCTAAGTTTTGGGTGAATTGGATTGAGGAAAAATGTAGAAAGATGATGAAGATTTCTGGGTTGGAGGTGAGGGTCGCGGCCCTAGGATGGGCATGCCGTGACCCGTGTGCGTGCGCGGCCATGGGAGGCCGAGATGCTTGAGGCACACCGCGGCGCTTGGTGATGTGCGCCGCAGCCCGTGTGGGTTACAGAGAGGTGCTAGCATCTGTTTCGAGGCTAGCCGCGGCGCTTGTGGGAAGGGTCGCGGCTCTTAGTGCCAGTTTGTGCTTTTAAGGGTGTTTAAGCTTGGGAACTCAATGGGTAAGGCTCGGGATGGATTTTATCACCCGGATTGATAGAATTCAAGGTCCTAGAGGTTAGAGATTTGGATCAAAGTTATTTAATGGATTAGAACTTGATGGATGGATATTGTTAATGTGTTGTGACTAGGGTTTCGGCGAGGCTCAAGTTAGAGGACTGTGCTCGGGATAGCGGTGCTCGGAGAGCTCGGGACTCAGGTAAGAAAACCCTTGTTCCCATAGAGCTTGTATGCAGGGATGAGTCCAATGTGTATGAATTGCAGGGCATAGCCCTTCGATTGTATTTTATAGTATTCTGTACTTGTTTATTATGCTATGAGTGCAATTATGTGAATGATCGGCAAGAGCCGGGAACGGTGTAGGCCGAGGTCGGCAGGGGCCGGGAATGGCATTGGGCACATTGAGTGCAAGGCCGAGTACGGCAAGGGGTCGGGAGCAGTGTTGAGCACGTGGAGTGCGAGTTGCCAGGGCGAGTCCTTAATGGATACCTGGGATATCCTCACGGTGTGGACCGCGAACCCAGGGCCTGGTAAAACGCCAGGGTCGGCTAGGTCGTATGTGTGTAGCCTATTGATGACTAGTTTATATACTTGGTGTATGTTTTGCATATGTTATCTGTTTGTGGGTTTTCTTGCTGGGCTTTGGCTCACAGATGCTCTGTGGTGCAGGTAAGGGTAAGGAGAAAGCCAACCAACAATGAGTGTAGCACACATGAAGCGGCGTGTACATGTTTGGCCAGCCTGGGTGCCACATCCAGTGGTTTTTGGGAGATGTTTTTAAATAAACTTAGATTTTGTCGTTTAGTCGACTTGGTTCAATTTATATGTTGTAAATGTTTCTGAACTGTATTTTGGGATCCTAGGTGTTAAACTTTTATGATTTTCAATGAAATGGAATTATTTCTAAAGTTTTTCCTCTGTTTATGGCTTAATTACACTATTTGACCTAAAACCTCGATTAGCGAGTTGAATGCACATTTTTAAACTCACTTAGTAGCGGCTCTAAGGAAGTAGGGCGTTACACTCCCCATCCATCTTCGCCTGTGGTGAGGAATGGGTGAGATGGCGGGCGTGCACTACCGGCATGATTAAAGGCTCCAGCTGACCATTGGAGTTGGTTGGAAGCCCCCTCTCACCAAATTCCTTGATGGGCACCCGTAGGTGGTTGGACCAAGGGCCTCTTGTTCGGTGGTCGCCGAAATAGGGCCTCTACCTCCGGTCGTTCCCCACCGACACTTTCAACCATTGGGGTTGCCTACCCCATTCCTTGGTTTCTTAGGGCACTAGTTATTGGCTTTGTGTGCTCGAACCTGATTGGTCTTCTCAAAAGCAAACATTCAGTGGCCTAGGATTTGCTCGACATTGATTGCTCTTCATTGTGGGAATTCGCTTCTCATCCATTCTCATTTTCTAACTCGTGCCCGAATTTTGATCATTTTTCTTGAAACGGATTGAATGAGTTGTATAGTGCTGACCATAGAGAGAGTATGGTAGATTCTTTGGTGTGGATCATTTTTTCTGTTTGTGCATGGTTGTCCCGCATTTATAGGCACTAAACCATTGATCAATGTAGGCCCATACCACCATTATTGTGCAAAATTTGGTGGATGAAGAGTATCTTGACGCCTACGACTGTTGACGGGGCGACTACTCTGCCCATACCCACATGGTCTAACTTTGGTCAGAGGATTCAATTCTCACACCTTTTTACTGTAGATGAGTGTGGTTGCCGTTGGCAAGGTGTTAGTCAGCGAATGGCGACGAGGACTCGGGTGACTATTGAGGAGGCCCGTGCGTGGCCTCCTTGTTGGTGCCATTCGTGGCTTTTTCCAGTTTAGGAATCATCTTTAAACATTGACCATTTCCTTTCTCATCGAAAGTAAGTGGGTCCCACCTTAACAGTCCATTCACTAGTAGTGACAAGGAACCACTTAAGTGCTCCTTTTCATATGGTGGGGATCGATGGGGAGGGCCATGCACCCTTACTTATTTCATTTTTTTTCAAGAGTAGCAAGACCACCTTCTCCTCATCTTCCTCTTCTATGTGGAACCACTTGGTTGTCAAAGCGTTGAGTTGAAGCACTAGCCAAAGGATCCTATATAGGTGGTGATTCACCCACTTCATTGAGGACTCACTCAAGAATTTCACCATCTTCCTTATTGTCACAAGCTATTCTCCCCCTTGGGTTTCTTTCCTACCATTGGGCTCGTGCCTCTCACCATTGGGTCACCTTCCACAAGTGTCTTCTTTGTCTTGGTAAGCTTCCTTCTCCATCAATTTTTCATACTACGAGAATCTACTTGATTCTTGTTGAATGCTTGTGTTCTTGAATGTTCATGGATAATTTCTCCATTTTTTGCTTGACCCATGATGTAGCATCCCAAAAGTCCTAATATGATTAAGACACATGAAGTGATTATATGAGTAATATTATAA
This sequence comes from Humulus lupulus, assembly GCF_963169125.1. Classification (NCBI taxonomy): domain Eukaryota; kingdom Viridiplantae; phylum Streptophyta; class Magnoliopsida; order Rosales; family Cannabaceae; genus Humulus; species Humulus lupulus. The sequence goes on along the minus strand of NC_084797.1, from coordinate 89,742,297 downwards.
TATGGTTGTTTTTGCATGAGTATGTGTATTAAATGTAAAGACCCTCTTTTGTTAAAAAATGGGCATTTTCGTAATTTTGACACGTTGAGTGTATATTTGTAACTACCATGTGTGCTTGTGACCACATTATTATTTGGATATTTGTGGTATTCAGCATGAGGGGATCCTTTCGAGCAGTTTAAGCTAAATATTCATGTGACGCCCTGGATAACCAAGACCGTTACACTGTGTAGTTAAGATAGTGCAAGACTTGCTAATCAAGTCATTTTATTAAAAATGTGATCCTAAGGTCAACAATTGGATTAGAGTTAAAAGATTTTGATCGTAAACAGTTAGTTTTTTTTCATTAAAATAGATGTTTGGTACATGTGATCCCAAAAATAAGGTTTAAATGTTAATTTACAAACTCTCAAATGTTATATACAATTAGTGGCCACTCTAATGGAAAAATACAAGCTTTTAGGCTTCTGTTCCTGTACTTTCCCTCGGTCATGGTAGATGAGCAGCTGACAATGTACACCTCGCCCCCAGAGCTCTCCAACTCATGTTTGATCCAGCTTACCCTTGCCTTTATCTGCACCACGTAGCACCCGTGAGCCAAGGCCCAGCAAGAAAACCAAAACAACAATCACATGTAACAATAAGAATATTCCATCAAGCTTATCTCATATAAACATAAAACAAAGTATGGATATTCAGCTATTCAATGAAAATCACATAATCTCAAGTAATCAGGGTTGACACCCTTAGGTCGAGCCCCCTGTTGATCTAGCTGGCCCCGACTCGCTTAGGCCAGGTCGCACTCAGTACACTTACCATTAGCCCCGAATCCCTTAGGGCGGTCTTTCTTGTATGAAAAATCAATCTTACAAATACATAATACAAACAATCAATATTTGGGAATCTCAGTCCCATTCACAACCACACAGGGTGCAGTTTTCTTACCTCGAATTCCAAGCAGAGATAATAGAGCGGTCTCGAGCACAATCCTTAGTCCTGAGCCTTGGCGATAAACCTAGTCACAGTGGCCAATGGGTAATCGTTAACTTCCAATCTAAATAAATACCTAGGAGATAAAAACTAGCCTCTGGGACCTCAATTTCTACTAAACCGAGTTGTAGAAATTGTCCCGAGCGCCTAGGTTCGAGCCCCCGAGCTTTACCAGACCTAGAAACCAACCTAAGGAAAAAATCACTAGGCAGGTCGCGGCCTGGCCCCAAGGGTCGGGACTTGCCCCCAAGTCAGAGGCTATACCACCAAGCCTCAAGGGGAGGTGAGCCGCGACTTGCCCCCCAAGGTCACAGCATGACACTAAACAGAGAGCACACCCAGGGCCTGATGGGCACATCCGTCGCAACGCCCCTAAGCTTGGTCGTGACGCGCCCCCTTCGAACCCATAAATTATGGGTTTTCTTCTCACTTTTCCCAGCTAATTTCCTCAAAACCCAAACCTAATAAACCTCCAAATTAGACCAAAATCAACTACGAGTTTAAGACCTTAATGACATATTTTAATCATAAAATTTCTAACAATTATACTAAAATTAATACCCCAATTCAGTGGAAATCACCACCCAAATTAGTATCAACCAAGCACCTATAATTCTATCTAAATCCAACCAGAAACTCAAAGATGAAGACCAAGAATTTTACCTCAATCACAGTTTGAATTCTCCAGCAATCCTCTGGTACAATCCATCTTAAACCCTTCAACAATTCAAATCCCTCCTTTTCCTTCAATTTCCTTCAATGGATCCCAGCTTAAGGCCTAAGTTTCTGCCCTTTTGATTCCTTAGCTTCAATGCACAATAAGAGAGAGGGAGTACATGAGAGAGTGAGGACTGAAATTTCTACTTCTTTCTCCTTTAGTCCTAAGTGATTACTGAATAAATCCCTTGTAAACAAAAGACCACTATGCCCTCCTTGTTAAATTTAGCCCTTTAATTGCTCTAAGGGTAAAATAGTCATTTTCCCCCAGTTCCCACTAATTCCTCAAGCAGAAATGGGCATCTTATGAACAAGAATTATATGTTGTTGAGCAAGCTTTACAACATTGGGAGCATTATTTATTACATGGAGAATTTATCCTTCACTGTGATCACCAACCATTGCAGTATATTAGTTCTCAATGACCTTTAAATCATATGCATGCTCGGCGGATTCTATTCTTGCAGCATTTTTCTTATGTATTTAAGCACTGCACCGAACTAAAGCAGCCAACAAGGCCGCTAATGCGCTTAGCCAATGGTCCTGTCTTTGAAATAATTTACAAAGTGATATGGTTGGTTTTGAAGTCTTTCAGCAGTACCCAAATGATGTTGATTTTGGTGACATATGGGACAAATGTTCCAATGGAGTTGCTGCCAATGACTATTTGCTTCATGATGGTTATTTGTTTCATGGTAATCAATTATGCACTCCTCGTGGCTCTCTATGAGAGCATCTTATTTGCGATATTCATGCTTCTGGACTCTCTGCCCACCCAAGCCGCGATAAAATAAGGCAATTACTGCAGGAACATTTCTATTGGCCTCACTTACGGTGTGATGTTAACGGTTATATTGAATGTTGTGGAACCTGAAAAAAATCTAAGGTCCATCACCAAAACATTGGTTTATACATGCCTTTGCCGATACCTGAGACCATATGGCAAGATTTGTCCATGGAATTTTTCTTAGGTCTACCTCGAACGACCCATCAAGTAGACTCTATCTTTGTTGTTGTTGATCGCTTCTAAGATGGTGCATTCCATCTCGTGTAAAAAGGTTGTAGATGCAAGCTATGTTGCTCATTTATTCTTCAAAGAAGTGGTGCATCTTCATGGCATTCTTCGGTCTATCACCTTGACCAAAACGTTAAGTTTGTCAATCATTTCTGGAAAGTGCTTTGGCAACGATTCGACACTGTTCTCAATTTCAGCAGTGCTTATCACCCCGAGACAAATGGTCAAACAGAGGTTGTGAATTAGACACTGGGAAATGTGCTTCAAAGCCTTGCAAGCGACAAACCAAAGCAATGGGACACCATTTTACCTCAAGCTAAATTTGCCTATAATAGTTTGCCAAATCAATCCACTGACCTTTCTCCATTCAGCATTGCTTACACCAAAGCACCTAATCTTTCTATGAAGCTATGGTAAGACAGGTGGTATGACTATCAAATTGGATATGGTGAAGGTCTTTCATAGGGTTGAGTGGTACTTCTTATATAAGTTCATAAACAAATTTGAGTTTACCCCTGCCCCTCATCATGAATTGTATCCAATATGCTAGTATACATTTCTTATTAATGGGCAAGTTTTAGTTAATTTTTTCCTAGTGGGAGTGTTCGATAAGGTGACCTTTCTATCCCCTTTTTTTTTTTTGGTCTATTTTGGTGGTCTTTTCTCGGTTATTTTTCTCAAGGAAGAGACTTCCATGCTAGAAGGAATTAAGATTGCTAGAAACGCCTCTCCTATATCTCATCTATATTTTGTTCATGAGTGTATTCTTTTCTATCAAGTTGTTCTGTCTCTTGTCAATCCATTAAAAATATTCTTGATGATTAAAGTAGGGCATCAGGTCAACTAATGAATTTTGTTAAATCCTCTATCTTTTCTCTCCAAACATAAGTGATAGTGACAAGTGGTTTATCAAAGACCTCATTTCCATCCTTATTAGAATTATCATAGATAAGTATCTTGGCCATCCATAATGCTTTAGTAGATCAAGAACGGTTTCCTTCAATTACATCATGGAAAATGTAACGTCCCAAATTACCTAATAAGGCTTGGGGCCTTGATTAGGGGGCCGAGATGGAAAATTATGGAAATTATGTGATTATGTGATATATATATGTATCATTATATGATTATGTGAGTTATATTATAATATGACTGCCCCTTTCTGATTAAAAGGGCAATTTTCGTAATATGGCACGTTATTGGTACATTTGGCATATATGTGTGTGGGACCACATCATTATAAGGATATATTTGGGTTACTCGGCATGAGACGATCCTAGGGAGCAAACTAATGGGAAAGTGACAACGGGACTCATACTTGACTCGGTGTAAGTCAAGGGGTATATTGGGTATTTAGTACATTACCAGATTATTGGGTAATGTGAATAAATATTTGATGATATATCTAGAGTTAGTAAGATCGGGAGGGATTCTATGGATTTTGACTATTTATCCCCGAGGACATTTTTTGGGTACCCTGAGCATTTGGATTTTCTTGAGGTTACTTAAGCTTGAAGTAACCTGTTAGAAATAAAAAGAACATTCAGTCTCATTCTCTCTCTCCCGTTTTCTCATTTTGTGTTCGTGAGCATTTTCAAAGGAAACTCGAGTTTTAAGACTCAGATTCAAGCAAGGTTATAGTCATAACAATTCTAGGGAAGATTAGAAGCTTGATAGTCGGAGGATTTAGCTGGGAAACGACTATATCAGAGGTAATTTAAACTTTGAATTTTTGAGTTGTGGTTTCCTTGAGTTTCTTAAGTTTTGATTTGAATTAGTGTTTCAGTGGAGGTTTCTGAGTAAGATAAATTTTGGTTTTGATGGCTTTTATGTGCTAATAATGTATTGGGAATTTAATTGTGAGTTTGGGATTCTATTGGGTTATATTTTGGGTGGAACTGGCTAAGGAAAACAAGGGAAATTCTGGGTTCGCGGGGTCGAGCCGTGGCCTTGTTCTTGGGTGTCACGACCCGTGTGAACCCAGGGCCTAGAAGGGGTTCTAGTTAGGAGGCGTGCTGCGACTCTCTAAGGCAAGTCGTGGTCCGTGTCTTCATTTTCAGACAAGGGGGCTCTCTGTCTTCGAGGTGCGTCGTAGCCCTTAGGACCAAGCTGCGGCCCGCCTGAGCAATTTTGGCCACCTTAGGGTTTTAGTGATAGGAACTTAAACCTAAGGGCTCGAGATTGATACTACTAACCGGTTTAGTAGGATTCGACATCCCAAAGGATAGGACTTGGTCGAAAATCCTATGTTTACTCGTTATTGACGGGATTCTATATTATGGTTGTGAGTAGATTATCACTAGGGGCTCGAAAACGGGATCATGCTTGAGGGTCGTTGATTTGTAACCTATTCTTGGACTAAAGGTAAGAAAACTGCACCCAGTATGTGATACATGTGATTATGGCTTGGCCCGAATTTTTGAACAGGAACATGAATAGGGCATGAACGCTTGAAAATATGCATGATTATGATTATGCTTATAATTATTGATTAAGCATGTTGAATGCTTTGTACTTGGATATTTGATATATGATATATGCTGGTTTGCATTATTAAATTGAGAAAGGCTTGACTTATTAGTCAAGGTCAACAATAGCGTAGAGCGCTGGTTGAAAAGCATTGGCTTATTAGTCAAGGGCAGCAATAGCGCTTTGAGCACTTATCATTTTGGTTAAGTTAACTAAGAGCGCATCATATGCTTTTTCAACCCAATGGTTGTGGAATACTTAGCGCCAGGTACGCTGGGCCAGCTCCAAGGTTGGTTTTACAGAGGATAGGGCGATGGTCCCCAGGGTAACTTATTAGTCCCATATCCTAGCGCTGGGCTCCAACATTGACTTATTATTCAAGGATGGCCTTAGCACGTTGAGTATTGGTCGTAAAACAATGACTTATTAGTCAAGGATGGCCCTAACACGTTGAGTGCTGCTCGTAAAGCATTGACTTATTAGTGAAGGACGACCTTAGCACGTTGAGTGATGGTCATAAAGCATTGACTTATTAGTCAAGGACAAGTTTAGCACGTTGAGTGCTGGTCTTAAAAGATTGACTTATTAGTCAAGGACGACCTTAGCACGTTGAGTGTTGGTCGAAAATTCATTGACTTATGAGTCAAGGACGGCATTAGCACACTGAGTTCTGATTGATATTGTTATGTCTAATCAAAATTGCATCATACAATTAACGACCTATCGGTCGGGGAAAACTTAGCACCATGTACGCTGGGCCAGCTCAAAGGATGGTTATACAGAGGACAGGGCGAAGGGTCCCGTGGTGACTCATTAATCTGATATCCTAGGGCGCTGGGAGAGTATGATTTGTTAATCTTGTGTTTGGGCGCTGAGCCCTAGTATGATTCTGTAATCATGTATTTTTAGCATTGGACGCAGATATGATTCATTGATCTTTTATCTTGGGCTATTGGCTCATATGACGATGTATTCATTTATATGGATGGTATGCATGCATGAGTAGGGTTATTACTACTAGGCATGCTTATTATGATTTGGATATATGTTATTAACTACTTATAAGTATGTTTAAGTTTTATTGCTGAGCCTTGGCTCACGGGTGCTATATGGTGTAGGTAAAGGGAAGAGAAAGCTGGATCATTCTTCAGTTGGAGAGCTTAGGTGATGATGTGTACATATGTGGTTGCTCGACTACCACGATTCAGGGTTTAAAGAAGAATTAAGGTAAAACCCTACTTTGTCGCTTCAGTTGGCAGGCTATAACCTTTTCATTATAATTAACCTTTTAAATGTATTTTGGGAGCCCACGTATGAGGTAAACGTTTTTATGAAATGATGGTACCTATGACCAAAAATTTTAACCATAAACCATTAATCACGTTTAGTTACACGGTTATGGCCAAATGACCCATTTAGCGAGTTTAGCACTATTTAAAATACACAGTGTAACGGTCCCTTAGTAGTAGGGGGCTACAACTAGGTATCAGAGCGTGCCAAGGTTAAGGGTCCTGTAACAACCTAAATTTGCTAATAAGGCTTGGAGCCTTGATTAGTGTGCTTGGAGGGCAATAATTGTTATACTGCATTAATTTATGTGAATTTAATGAATATGTGGTTAGTATGCATGTTTAGGTGAAATAAATATGCATTTGAACCCCGTTTGTATGATAGGGGTAAATTGGTAATTTTAGCCCGCTGAGGGCATATATGTGATAATTGTGTTATGTGATTTGTACCACGTGAGTGTGGTGATATTATTGTGATGCACGTGCCGAGACGGTCCTGAAGAGCAAGTTAACTTGAAGTCACAACGGGATTTTATACCCGGCTCGGGAGGAGCCTAGGGGTACTTTGGGAATTTTATGGTTAAGTAGAGAATTAGCGGTTAATGGTTATTGGTGATTGAGTAACCTGAGTAACCATTAGTTACTACTAAGAGTAACAAGTTTAGGTGAAAGAAATGGTAGAATTGCAATATAGGGGAAAGGACTAGAGTGCCCTTGAGGTTTAGTTAGCAAAGGGTTTTGATGAAGGGGTAAAATGGTCATTTGGCAGGGGGACTAGATAAGTTTCAGCTGGGGAAAAAGGGGTACACGTTTGGCACTAAGTCATAATATAGCTCTTGATAGAAATTGAAGAAAAAGCTAGAAGAGAAGGAGAGGAAGAAAGGAGCTGAAGTTGGGCAATTTAGGAGGAGAATCAAGAGGCTTGGGGCAACTAAAATCAAGTATAGGTCAAGATTTTTTCAGAGGTACGAGTTCACCCCCTGTTTTGCTTAAGTTTCAAGTTTGATTTTTAGAGATTAAGCATTAAATTGAAAGAGAATTGTGGCTGGTTTTGTATGGGAATTTAGCTTGGTAATCAAGAGGTTTTTGCTTGAAGCTGGATTTGGAGAGGGCTCAAGGTTGAATGCTTGATTAAGGTAAGAGTGTTAAACATCCTTGGGTTTTCATATCTGTTGTGGTTTAATATTTTTGAGGCATGGTTTAGGTTTTTCAAGCTTGGGTTTGTGTTATTGGCCTATGGGTTTAATTTTCTGAAGTTTGAATTCAAAGGGTGGATTTTTGAGTGTGATTGTGTGTTTGATCTTGATGCTAGTGTTTATGGGTAGTTAGGTGGTTCATTTGAGGTTTTAAATTGATCTTGGGGTTTAAGTATTTGTTTGGGATGATTTGGAGGGGTATTGGCTCGGGGAAATGCAGAGGAAAAACCCAGATTTCTGGGTTCGCGAAGGTGCGCCACGGCCCTGTTCTTGGGCGCCGCGGCGCGAGGCTGCTTCCATTCAGGGGAACTTTCTCACTTCTCTGGGCGCCGCAGCCCTTGCGGGTAGCGCCGCGGCGCTAGGCTATTTTCAGGATGGGAAATTTTGCAATTTTGGGCATTTGTTCAGGGGCCCCTGGGGATGTTTCCGATGCATTATTTTAGGAATTTGGAGGTCCCGAGAGTACGGGATTGGTCCCGGAAAGTGGTTTTGGAATTGGTTAGTATTAAAGAGTGTTTTATATGTGTTGTGACTAGGGTTTCGGAGAGGCTCATGCTAGAGGACCGTGCTCGTGACTTTGGTGCACTGTGAAGCTCGGACTACAGGTAAGAAAACTGTAGCACCCGTAGTACAGGGCATGGACTCATAGTGTTAATAAAGGGAACGGCCCTAAATTGTATTACATGTTATGGTATAGTTTTGATTGAATTGTTATATGTTTGAATGTTATTTGAATTGTACTATATGTGATTATAGTAGAGAGAACGGCAAAGGTGTCGAGAACGGCAAAGGTGCCGAGAACGGCAAATGAGCTGAGAACGACAAAGGTGCCGAGAACGGCAAATGAGCTGAGAACGGCAAGGGAGCCGAGAACGGCAGCGGGGCCGGAAGTAACACTTAGCACGTGGAATGTTTGTTTAGTCTAATGGACTACTTGGTTATCTGTGGATTATCTGATAGGTTGATTATATATTATGCATATGCTATGTGATGTTTGAGTTTTCTTGCTGGGCTTCGGCTCACGGGTGCTCTGTGTTGCAGGTAAGGGCAAAGATTAAGTCAACCAGCCATGAGTACGGAGAGCATGAAGCGGCGCGTACATGTTTGGCCTGCCCGACTGCTTTGGTTGGGGGCATTTTCTAAATGGCTGTATTAACCTGTATTTTGATAGTCAATCAGCTGTAAACTTATTTTAACTTGTAAATATTTTACAAACCTTATTTTGGGATCCCAAATGATAGATACTTGAAGTTTTCAACGAAGTAAAGCATTTTCAAAAGATTACAGCCTTAACTTTTTCTTACTCACACTTTTGTTTTAAAAACCTCGGTTAGCGAGTTAATTGCACAACACTTTGTAAAACTCACTTAGTAACGGCTCTAAGGTAGTAGGGCGTTATAACTTGGTATCAGAGCGAGCCAAGGTTTATTGGTTCTGGAGATTGACCGAACATGTAAGCTCGTTGTCAGTGACAAGCTCGACTCAGGGTTGGTTGGTATGAATGATTGATATGCTTAAACATATGTTTGAATTCCCTGTTTGCCTGCTTATTTATATGGAGTATGATGAATGAGTTGACATATGCATGAGATACTGATAGGGTTAGGCCCTTGACTATTACATGTTGAGATTAAAGCGTGCTGAATAACATTATTATGGCAGGTGAATGAATATTGGGATAATGGTTTGCATATTGAGTGTATGTGGTTAATTGTCTAAATTAAATCCATATGTAATATTTGTTTATTGTCTTGTATGAAGCATGATGAAACGTGAGAATACTTAGTTGTGATAAAATTTGGTAGCTAAATGTATGTCATTGTGGATTTTTCCTAATATGCTTTGTGTGTGCATGATAACTGTGTTATTTGGATCTAGTTATGGATTGGTTCAGAGTGTGAACCACAGGGCTGAGGAGTTTGGCCAGTAGTGGCAGGTGAAGTCAAATTGTTCGTTCCTAGTATGGTTAAGTGGTCTTGATATTGTGTTGAAAGGGGGGATTCTAGATAATAGTAGGAGTTAGAGATCTCCATTTATCCCTGAAAAGCAGCAGCAGATGGTCACTAGTGTGTGAGTAAGCTGTGGAGTTAATAGTTGAGATGGAACAGAAGAGCAACGGACTTCTTTGGGAAAATAGGTGCTTTGTGTGCTTTAACAGTAAGGTTACCAGTGTCGGTTTATTATGAGGGTATGGACAGATAAGGGTATTATATGAAAGGCTTAAAGGGTGTTATCCTCTGGTTTTGAGGAAAGTTCGGGTTGACAAAGAATTTATCAGTGGATGGGCAAAGTTAATTCCACCCTTAGTTATAAGAGGATGAGAGACTATGACTACTGGGTTGTGTTAGGTATTGTGCTTGAGGAATGCCTAGAAATGGCACTCAGGTCGAGGCATTGGCATGATGGGCTGGAAAGAACTCAGATGATGAATTGATAGAAGAGGTTATAAAGACATGATCTGAACTGTGGAGAATGGGGGACTTATGAGCTAGATTTGAAATGATAAGACAATGACAACCTGTGTTAATGAGTGTTAGGAGTTGGATACTTCACTTTGGTAATTTATGCAAGTGGTGGTAGTTGTGAACAATGAACCATGTAAGGGTTAGATTCTGGAATGGTTCAGGGTGGCAGGGCTACTCCAGTGTATTAGAACTTCTATTGTATTTGAGTAGCAGAGAGAGAGCCATGTTATTTTAGAATTATGGAATGAGGTAAAGAGCATGAATGCTGCAGGGCAAGGGATGTAAAAGATAGTGCTTCTATTGATAGAATTCAGCAAGGACAGATTCTCAATTTTTGAGGTAGAAGGACCCCAGACAGTGCTAGGGCACCTAATTTGTGATTGGAAAGAAGCCGATTGAAAAGGCAGTTATCAAGATGGTGACAGGAACCGGGAGGTTATTTGGTATGCACATGAGGGAGAGGATGCCACCTGAGAGGATGTTGGGTGAGGGCACGACTTCTATATGAAATAATTCGGTATGTTAGGATGAATTTCCCATGGTGGGGGAACGAAAGACTAGAATGTCTCGTTACATTCAAAGTTTGAGGCTGATTCCTCGAGGATGAGTATTTAACTGAATGGTTTATGCGTTGGTCAGGTAACGAACTGGAAGAACTCGGTATTGAGAATGTTCCGAGAGGGAGTTAGACATAGAGAGTTTGCCTCAAGGGTGCTATACGAGAGGCTGAAGATAGTAATATTTATTGAGGAGGAATTAGAAACTTCTGGCAGATGAATTGGGATACAAGTAATCAATAAGTTCATAGTGAAAACAACAGAGTTCGTCTTAAGGAAGCCTCAACATGAGTCATAGTGAGAGAGTTAATCAGTTAAGAGATAATCATGGATTGTAGAGGATATCATCTGGAGTATGTTAATGAGACTGAATGGAAACTGAGTTGACCAGTGGGAAAATTATATGGGTATATAAGGAAAGATTGGGGGTACTTCAAGGTCGGACTACAGGTAGGATTGGTATCAGGAATGTTGTGAAAGATGGTATTGGTTGACAGAAAGAATTACTGAAGCAATCGAAGAAATTTGACCTTGGAGTAGCCAGAGCATTATACTGCGGGGATTGTTAGCATCGTCGGTTAAGAATAAAAAGTTTGATGTTGGGTACAAGATGGGACAATGTCTCCAGGAGATCTATGACCTGGTTATTAACAGCTAGAAATCAAGGAAAGAGACATTCTAGGAATTTTTATTTTGTACTGAGTAAGATGTGAGGAGTTGGTAACAAAGATTCTAGATTGGTTCAAGCTACAGTGGCACAGGTAAGTTCTTTAACTGGAGAATACAAGAATGGTATAGGCAAGTCCCCTTCAAGTTCACGAGCAGTATATGTGGATTACTCCTAGACGGAAATGGAGAGCAAATGATTATTATGCTGAAGACGTTAGTACCCAGGAGGCAGGGTCACAGGTAAGGTTCTACGAAGTGTCAGTTTGGCTTTCGTTAGGAGTACTCAAAGTAGAGCTACAAGAAGAAGGACAGGTATGAGAAGATTTGATCTGAAGTCACTAAGAAGCTAATGATGAACGTCTAAAGAACAGAAAGCATAACAGGACTGGCAAGCGTGTCATCTATCACATAAGTATCTCCGTAGACAACTACATCAGAGACGGGAAGAACAGTAAAAAAACTTGAAGTAAACGGGATGAATGTTGTTTAATCGGAGTTCAGAAGATAAGGTAAGAGTTGATTGGTACCTGGTGATGCAGATATATGGGTGTGTTATAGTTAAGTATAGAGGGATAGCCTAAAGGACCCAATCCATGATGAGGATATGGAACTGTGGGTGCATCACAGGTTGGGCACGCCCAGGCTCAAATTGACGCGAGGATGGATCGAACCTTGCGAGAGGTGAAAGAATGGAACATGGGTCATATACTTGGAACGTTAAGTTGACAGTTATGCATAGCATAAGGTACTTGAGTGTTGGGTATTAGTAAGAAAGATAACGTTGAGACCCAGATTTAGTAAAAAGTGACAGATGAGGTGATAGGTGTTTGAAATCCTCGATTGTACGAGGGAAAATTTAATTGGAGGCGGAACTCCTAACTGGGGAGCGTGTGTTAGTCAAGGAATAACGCAATAGATTGTAATGGAGTGGACAAGGCAATGACTGAGATTGGCATAGCGTTAATATGTAATGATAAACTGTTGAGTATCACTGATCTATGGAATCCAAAATGTTGGCTTTGGTTGAAACAGGGAAGAACCCTGTCAATATGGTACAAGTTAGGATACCAGGATCGATTTAAGGATCCAATTAGAATTTGGCATATGAATGAGAATTCTGAATGGATATCATTCCACCTCCTAGGGTACGTTGTACCGGGAGGGTTGAGCGGGTGACAGAATTTAGTGTTTCTTTTGGACACTGAGGGGTTAAGTGATGTGGTGGTCTATCGTAGGAATAGACCACATTAGACCTTTAGCAAGGTGTTTGGACATGAAAAGCTTTAACTCAGCTGATTGAGTTAATGTAGTTGGTTCAGGTGAACTGGTATCAGGGTAGAACGTCAATGGTACTGAACTGAGACCCTATAGTATTCTAAATTTTTGAAAGGAACTAGAGAACAAAGAGAACAGAGTGGGAATCTGGAATTATCAGTTGATTGCAAGTGGAATAGCAGTCTGAAAGCTTATCAGATATCTTAAGGAGTTAAGCGTTGAGTATGCGAGTACTTGAGATATTTAGAGACATGCAATCCTTGATGAGTTAGTCATGGTGACAATACTGGCGTCTTGTTAAGGTAACACGACATAGGACATGGTAAGAGGTGAAAGATAGTGGATACTACAGTTTGGCATTGGTTCAGAGAGAAAGACAAAGAGGTTGTTAGAATTCTTAAGGCAGGAGTGTCTGCCTATCTAGAAGAATAAAAGAATTTGTAAACTGTTAAATTTTGGGAAAATAAAGTTCTGGGATGAGAGATTTGTATCTCTCTAAGTAATGGCAGATAAGGATTAGTATGGTGTTCAGAGAAAGAAAGGGGAGTTCTGACTCCTGATTCAACATAAGTTCTGAAATTGTACCAAGGGTTAGGCCAGGGGCCTATAAATTGATCTCACCCTAGTAGGTTGATGACTATTGGGTATATGGAATCAGGAATAAGACATTGAGGTGATCATTGTAATCTAAGCAGACCCTGAAGCTTCAGCAGGGTTACGGTGCAAGTAAGGAGCTAACGAAAGTATGGCTATTAGACAAGATCTCGTGGGATAAGATTGTTACTCTTGTAAGAGTGTTGTCGGGAAATAAAGTAAAGGTCGTGGACCTTTGAAATTTATGGTCAGAGATGCGGGTTTACTGACTGATGTGTTTGGGTAAATTTCGAGGACGAAATTTTTATGAGAAGGGGATAGTTGTAACAACCTAAATTTGCTAATAAGGCTTGGAGCCTTGATTAGTGTGCCTGGAGGGCAATAATTGTTATACTGCATTAATTTATGTGAATTTAATGAATATGTGGTTAGTATGCATGTTTAGGTGAAATAAATATGCATTTGAATCCCGTTTGTATGATAGGGGTAAATTGGTAATTTTAGCCCACTGAGGGCATATATGTGATAATTGTGTTATGTGATTTGTACCACGTGAGTGTGGTGATATTATTGTGATGCACGTGCCGAGACGGTCCTAGAGAGCAAGTTAACTTGAAGTCACAACGAGATTTTATACCCGGCTCGGGAGGATCCTAGGGGTACTTTGGGAATTTTATGGTTAAGTAGAGAATTAGCGGTTAATGGTTATTGGTGATTGAGTAACCTGAGTAACCATTAGTTACTACTAAGAGTAACAAGTTTAGGTGAAAGAAATGGTAGAATTGTAATATAGGGGAAAGGACTAGAGTGCCCTTGAGGTTTAGTTAGCAAAGGGTTTTGCTGAAGGGGTAAAATGGTCATTTGGCAGGGGGATTAGATAAGTTTCAGCTGGGGAAAAAGGGGTGCACGTTTGGCACTAAATCATAATATAGCTCTTGATAGAAATTGAAGAAAAAGCTAGAAGAGAAGGAGAGGAAGAAAGGAGCTGAAGTTGGGCAATTTAGGAGGAGAATCAAGAGGCTTGTGGCAACTAAAATCAAGTATAGGTCAAGATTTTTTCAGAGGTAAGAGTTCACCCCCTGTTTTGCTTAAGTTTCAAGTTTGATTTTTAGAGATTAAGCATTAAATTGAAAGAGAATTGTGGCTGGTTTTGTATGGGAATTTAGCTTGGTAATCAAGAGGTTTTGGCTTGAAGCTGGATTTGGAGAGGGCTCAAGGTTGAATGCTTGATTAAGGTAAGAGTTTTAAACATCCTTGGGTTTTCATATCTGTTGTGGTTTAAGATTTTTGAGGCATGGTTTAGGTTTTTCAAGCTTGGGTTTGTGTTATTGGCCTATGGGTTTAATTTTCTGAAGTTTGAATTCAAAGGGTGGATTTTTGAGTGTGATTGTGTGTTTGATCTTGATGCTAGTGTTTATGGGTTGTTAGGTGGTTCATTTGAGGTTTTAAATTGATCTTGGGGTTTAAGTATTTGTTTGGGATGATTTGGAGGGGTATTGGCTCGGGGAAATGCAGAGGAAAAACCCAGATTTCTGGGTTTGCGAAGGTGCGCCGCGGCGCGAGGCTTCTTCCAGTCAGGGGAACTTTCTCACTTCTCTAGGCGCCGCAGCCCTTGCGGGTAGCGCCGCTGCGCTAGGCTATTTTCAGGATGGGAAATTTTGCAATTTTGGGCATTTGTTCTGGGGGCTCGGGGGATGTTTCCGATGCATTGGTTTAGGAATTTGGAGGTCCTGAGAGTACGGGATTGGTCCCGGAAAGTGGTTTTGGAATTGGTTAGTATTAAAGAGTGTTTTATATGTGTTGTGACTAGGGTTTCGGAGAGGCTCGTGCTAGAGGACCGTGCTCATGACTTTGGTGCACTGTGAAGCTCGGACTACAGGTAAGAAAAATGTAGCACCCGTAGTACAGGGCATGGACCCATAGTGTTAATGCAGGGCACGGCCCTAAATTGTATTACATGTTATGGTATAGTTTTGATTGAATTGTTATATGTTTGAATGTTATTTGAATTGTACTATATGTGATTATAGTAGAGAGAACGGAAAAGGTGTCGAGAACGGCAAAGGTGCCGAGAACGGCAAATGAGCTGAGAACGGCAAAGGTGCTGAGAACGGCAAATGAGCCGAGAACTGCAAAGGTGCCTAGAACGGCAGCGGGGCCGGAAGTAACACTTAGCACGTGGAATGTTTGTTTAGTCTAATGGACTACTTGGTTATCTGTGGATTATCTGATAGGTTGATTATATATTATGCATATGCTATGTGCTGTTTGAGTTTTCTTGCTGGGCTTCGGCTCACGGGTGCTCTGTGTTGCAGGTAAGGGCAAAGATTAAGTCAACCAGCCATGAGTATGGAGAGCATGAAACGGCGCGTACATGTTTGGCCTGCCCGACTGCTTTGGTTAGGGGCATTTTCTAAATGGCTGTATTAACCTGTATTTTGATAGTCAATCAGCTATAAACTTATTTTAACTTGTAAATATTTTACAAACCTTATTTTGGGATCCCAAATGATAGATACTTGAAGTTTTCAACGAAGTAAAGCATTTTCAAAAGATTACAGCCTTAACTTTTTCTTACTCACACTTTTGTTTTAAAAACCTCGGTTAGCGAGTTAATTGCACAACACTTCGTAAAACTCACTTAGTAACGGTTCTAAGGTAGTAGGGCATTACAGGTCCCTGAAGACAAGCCGGGCATGTACACTCATCACTACTCCACTCAGGGTATGGTGACTATTTATGTGGTTATGTGTTTAACGGCTTAAATAAGATATAAATGATTTAGTTGCATGTCTTATTAGGAATCATGAGATTCTGATAGGGCCTACCCTTGACTGTTGATATGATTATGTGATTACCTGCTTAGTTGATATTTGAAGGTGTTATATGCATGATGGAGTTGAGAGCATGATATGTATGTTGGAAAGAGCAGGGGTTATTGATTGATGCATGAATTTTATGGGCATGTATATTAGCACTATAGTGGTATGTGAATGTGGGGTTGTGTGATTGTTCCCGTGGAGAAGGCTTTTGAATGTGCTCATCATGCTTAATGGGTCATGTTATTGACTTTAGACGAACTAAAAGGTTATGTACCCAAGGCAGTTAATTGGACCTAGTAGTGTTTATATTGAGGTGGGAAATAATAGCCAGGGCTTGAGCCCTCCACCTGCCCCTTAGAATTGGCAGCAGGTGTTTACATATATGCAATTAAGATTGCAAAGGCAAGAGCAATATATCAGGTGTTTAAAACAACAGGTTCTATCAGGGAACACCTCTTCCTTGGCTATGACAGGAGTGGCACCAGTTATGGCTCAGCCTAGGGTTGAGAACAAATGAGAATTTCTATATGAGAGATTTCAGGAATATTACCCTCCAGTTTTTTAGGGAGGCCTAGATCCATTTAGAGCTGAGCAATGGATGGGCATGATCAGTTCTATCCTCGACAGTATGATGGTGGTGGGTCACGATAGGGTGATCTGTGCTACATATGTGTTATGAGAAGATGCCTGAATGTGGTCGGAAGTGGTATCCTAGACACAAGATACAACTGCAATGAACTGGAAATAATTTAGGTAGTTGTTTAATGAAAGATATTATTGTGATGCAGTTAAGACTGCTAAGACAAATGAATTTCTGAACCTAGTTTAGGGAAATACAATAGTAACAAAGTATGTTAACAAATTCGATGGGTTAACCAAGTTTGTTTTTTATATGGTACCCACGAATGTGGCTCAGAAGGAGCGATTTATCCAGGGATTGAATTCCAAAATAGCTCAGGGCATTAAAATTGTCCCAATGCATGAGATCTCTACCTATGCTCAGATGGTAGGGAGAGCCATAAATTATTGAGGGCATAGGAAATGAGATTTGAAGGGAGAGTGTTGGAGAGCACGGAATCAGGCAGTGATACCTCTATTTATTGGATCAGGTAGGGGCAGAGGTCCAAGTGATCAAGAAAGAAAATTTATCAATGTATTTGATACCTCTGGATTAGAAAAGGGGTTCCTAAGTGCTCAGATAGGCCATCAGGGCGAGGATGAGGATTGGAAACTTTACACGGAATGCACTCGGCGTAGGAGGCTCCATCTGGGGGGATGCCGATCAAAGGCATGTTTCTTATGTGGGATGGTTAAGCACCTCAAGAGGGATTTCCCAAGACTCAGGAAGGATGAACCAAAGGGGGCGGATAGCTCGACTCCAACTCGAGTGTTCGCTCTGACGCGGTCAGAGTCAGAGGTTGAGGCTAGTCCCTTAGTAGTGGCAGGTCAAGTTTTTAGTTTTGATTCTTACATTGTGCTTATTGGTTCTGGTGCCATGTTGTTCTTTGTTTTGTTGTATCTAGTAGGGGCACAAACTTGGTATGTGAATGACGTGGTTATGATCTGATGAGAATTTGTTACCCTATTGGTAATTCTTAAGAGATGGGTTAGATTATTGTGGCAAAGGACTCATCAGTTGATTTGATAGATTTGGTTATGATCGACATCGATGTGATCCTAGATATGGATTGGTTAGCAAAGTATGTGGCAATGATAGATTGCATGGAAAAGATGGTAACCCTAGGGCTTAAGGGTGAGAAACCCTTGATTTAGGGGACAGGGTGGAAAATTATGGAAATTATGTGATTATGTGATATATATATATATGTGTGTATCATTATATGATTATGTGAGTTATATTATAATATGACTTGATATGCATGTTTAGGTGTATTAAATATGCATGTGGGCCCATTTTTGATTAAAAGGGCAATTTCGTAATTTGACCCGTTATGGGTATAATTAGCATATATGTGATATATGTGTGGGACCACATCATTATGTGGATATATTTAGGTTACTCGGCACGAGACGATCCTAGGGAGCAAGCTAGTGCGAAAGTCACAACGAGACCCATACTTGACTCGGTGTGAGTCAATGGGGTATATTGGGTATTTAGTACATTTCCCGGTTATTGGGTAATGAGAATAAATATTTGCTTATATATTTGGAGTTGGTGAGTGTTGACCCTGATTTTGGTCAACTGACACGAAGTCAAAATTGCTTGATGTGGACAGATATGTTGAGATGAGAATAATGACAAAAACAGTAAAACACACAGGAATTTATAGTGGTTCGGCCCCAGAATCTGGTAATAACCTATGTCCACTTGAGCTGTTATTGATATAAGATTCAAAGGAGTGATCAAAGAACTAGGGTTCAATGAGTTTCACCAACCTCTGAAGAACAGTACAATATACCAAATATGATAGCTCTAATACACTCATAAAACTCTAATCTCAGATAATTCAAAAGCCAAAAGTCCTCTTCCTTGAGCTATCTTTCTCTATTTATAGGCTCAAGGAAGATTACATTAATTTGTTACAGATATTCTTTCCTAAATAATCGGATACTCAGGAAATCATGGGAGATAATTTCAGATATCACTATAACTGCCTAAGATTTTCTCCAAATATAGCGAGTATACGAGCAAGCTGGTCGTATATAACTATTGAGCGTTGCGCCATAGACATCTTTCTGGTCGATGGTCGAGCAAGACTTCTGCCAGATGTCAGCCACGTGTACTAAACGTCAGCCATGTCATCCATGCTTGTTTTTTGGATAACATTTGCCCCCCAAGTTTGTTTAATGCGACCAGCAATAAAGAAACTTTTTAGGGAAACAACCGTTCATATGCCCCACGAAATCTATCAAAATCCTCGTGCGTTTTTTAAAACCGTGACATAATTATGTCTAATCAAGCCTTTTCGGTTTTCAAGAAATCAATTCGACGGCTTATACACTCCCCCCCACGTTTCGAAAATGGGAAAGTCATGATTGCCACTTTTTGCCATACTTCAGCCCCTATAAGTAACCTCTTTATCTTTCTTATAATTTTTTACTCACCATTCCAATCAAGAACTTCATTTCAGAGCCCAGAACTTCGAAACTATTCAGACGTTCTGCCGAAGATCTTTCCGACTCAAAATCTTTATTTTTCTGAATCACCATCTTTGCCCAGGTAATTACTTCGTCTTTTAAACTCTTCATTATACCATGCATGCCGTTACTGTGCTCTGTGATTTTCGGCATAAGTTAGGAGCTAGTTTGATAGTAAGGATCATAGGTTTAGGGCGTAAGATCGACGTAAAAATTCAATATTTAAGCTAGTTGAAAAAACTGGGTTTTTTCCCGCCCTTTAGGAGTTGAAAAAGTTCCCTTTCAGAAAACATTTTATTTCCTTTTTGATCCGTTTTTCAAACTGCTAGCACCAAACTTAGTGTGTGGGTACGATGTTGTTGGTCAATAGACGCGAGCAACGTTATCCCAATCTCCCACGTAACTCCACAAGCTATGTGTCTTATCTCCTCCTTTGTCTGTTTCCAGTTCATATGTAAGACCCTTGGGGAGGAGAAAGACCCATTGAAGACGACCTCCTAGCTCAGCTGCTTGAAGGCGAAGAAAACCCCTCTACTCTGATACCAAATATCCCTTTCTCTCACCCTAGCCCAAACCCTTCTCCAGTTCCAACCCAAAGAATGGCTCGAACAAAAACAAAAGCTCAAAAAAGGAAAACCCTAACTCCTCAAGCCAGCCTACTGCTGATGCCCCCTCGACCAGTGGTCGAGGTGAAAATACTCCTGATGCCAATGCACAAAGGCATGCCCGCCCTCGACACGCTGCTCAGCCGGATGTTGAGTGGCATGTTGTTCGCCAGAGTAGAGTGACAATGCGGATGATCGCCAACTAGTTAAATAAGTATAAACTGACAGGGGTGACCCTAGTCAGACCTTCCATCAACCAGAGGGCTAACCTGCCAGACGGGGCCTACAGCGCCTGGTCACGGTTTCACATCGAGGCAGGTGCCACTTTACCTCTTCATTCGTTCTTTCAGGGGGTGGCAAATTACTTTGGAGTCGCCCCCTTTCAAATCACCCCAAATGGATATAGAATGTTGGCCGCACTCTATATCCTTTACAAACTCAAAAAAATGGCCAGAGCCCACTCCCCACGAGGTCAACTTTCTCTTTGACCTTAAGTCCAACCCCAACCAAGAAGGCACGGGGTTTTTCCATCTTTGTCATCAAGAAACTGGGCGCACTTTCTTTTCCGACACTACTCACATCTCCAACGTGGGGAGGTATCATCAGGAATACTTCCTTACTCCCGACTTAGCCGCAAACAACCTGGCCTTCACCCGAGGAGGTAAAAATTCTTACGCCACTAGCTTCTTCGCTTAGTGTTTTTCTACCACAATGTCTTGACATTCCACTATGTTCCAGGCCCATGGTTACATCCAACCTCAACTCCAGGGATGGAGTCAAGGGCGGCACTCTTAGCCAGCATGCCGAATGCTAATAAGAGTATCAAAAATTTAGTTATTGAGGCTAACCTTAGGCTAGTCGGCCTCTGGAATCCTCAACCAGCGACGAGCGAACCTTCGGCGGAGAACGCCAAAGCCGAAGTGGAACCCGAGCAGCAACCCCAAGCGTCTCCTCCGCGGAGGAGACCAACTGGGGTTACGATCAGGGAACCTGCCATCCCTCGTCGTGCAGAGAAACCCTTGGCCCCCGAGGGCAATGGAAAACAAAAGGCTGCCGAGCCTACCGATCTTTCTGACGACTCGTTGGATGAAAACGGTACAATAATCTCACCTTTAAATCATTTGCCAATTCCCTCTCATCTATTTGATGGGGATGGCAACTTTAGGAATACTCCCTCCTTAAATTCAGATTTCTTCCAGGAACTAGGTAGTTCAGTAAATAATGTTACGACCAGTAGTTGTAGCATGGGTACTTTACTTATAATCCTTTTACTTCTATTCTTTTATCCTGCATGACCATTTAGTCTTACTGCTTGTGTTGTCTCCTTTTGTGCAGGTATGGACTCCGAGGACGTCTTTGAGCACTATCAAGTTGCTACTGCCTCTTCTGTCCCGAAGAAGGATAGTAAGAGGGCCCGAGGGGAAAGCAGCAAGACCCCCTCGAAGAAGGCTCGAACAGACGATGGTCCAGCCACCGCCCCCTCTAAGGAGAACTCACCACCTCCGCCCCCTTCCGAGCAGACGACTCCCACTCCTGTTAATCCACATCCTTCTTCTAGGGCTGCTGGCAAGGAGGCAGTGGACAACTTGCCCGAAGGCTCCCTAACTAGCTTCGTGGTCGGCTCAACCAGGGAGAGGATATATAAGCTCTCGAAGCACAGACGCAGCCAGGCCGCCATTACTGAAACTGCTTCAATGGAGGCTGATCAAGTCGTCAACAGAGGGTTGAACGAGATAGTTAGCGTAAGTAGTCTCATGCTACTTTATCACTTATGTTTGATTTCTTTTCCTTACTTTATCTCATTCTTTGTCTTCAGGGGTTGCTAACTTTAACTGCTGGCCGGCGCCGTGTCGGGGCGTTGGTTTCTCGGGGAAAGAACTTTGACTCGAGGCTTGCCCAGACTAAGCAAGCATTTGAGGCTGACTATAACATGGTGCTAGAGGAGAATAAGGAGCTGTCCAAACAGGCTGAGAAACTGTGTGAGGACCAAGCTACTCTCACCAAGGAGCTTCTGGACGCTCAAGATTCCTTGAAGAAAGCCAACGACTCTCGGGAAAGATTTAGGGAAAGTGTCAGGCTCAACACCCAAGAGTGTAAGCAGCTTGAGCTTGATCTGATCGCCAGTAGGCAGGAGACGAGGGAGCTTGAAAAACGAGTGCATGAGCTCGAGGAGGACGGGGCAAAGAATTTGAAGAAGTACAAGGAGGCCACCCACCTTTGCTTCTACGAGTTCTGGAAGCACAACCGGGAGGCCAACTTCAACTACCTGTCCGAGCGGTTGAAGAGGACTCTGATGGCGCAGTACGCCATCCGGTTGGAAGAAGAAGAGAAGGCCAAGGTGCCTACCGCTGATGCTGAAGTTGGTCCTTCGGTTGACCAAGGTACTCCTCCCAATCCTCAGGATCCTCCAGCTCCTCAATAATTTTTTTTTGTTTTTTTTTATTTCATTTTTATGACCCACGGGTCGCATTGTAAAGACAATTGGTTTTTATTGCTGCAAGGGCAAGTTTTTACTTTTAATTAAACAATTACATCCGAGCAGTACTGCTCGCGGTGTAATAGAATGCCTTATGATATTATAATATTTTTGTCTATTATAACATTTGTTCACATGACCGAACTTAGCATAGTACTTTGGCTTGATTTAACAAAATATAAGTTTTGAAAAAATACTCTAAGTACCGTAGCATGCTTTCACTCATTTTGTTCATGTGTTTACATACTTATTGGTATGTTTTGCTATCGATGTACCTTATATGCCCCCTAAGTGATCGAGGAGCTTTAGGTCCTTGGTCACTTGCCTTGACCATGACCTGTCTAAACATTACTGCTCGGTAGGAAACGTAACACTTATAATACAGCAAAACAACACACGTAATGAACAAATACTTGTAAAAATAAATTTACAAAGGTTGGCAAGAATGACTGGCTGCGCACATTCCCTTATAATCTCGTATTAAAAATGGACTAAACATGTCTTTACGAGTGATCTTAAAAATATCTTACACTTATAAGCGATTAGACATACAACGTGGCTAACCCTTTTTCGAAACTTGTAAAAAGTAAAAATTAATACAAGCCAGTCCTTTAAAAAGGATTGTTTATTGATAATACTTGCGCAGGTGTTCTCTGTTCCAATAGCATGGAACGAGATCTCCGTTTAAGCATGCAAGCTTATATATGCCTGGATGAAGGACTTCCTCAATCTGGTAAGGTCCTTCCCAGTTTGGACCGAGCACTCCAGCAGTTGGGTCACGGGTGTTTAAGAAAACTCGTCGTAGTACTAGATCTCCGACGTTGAATTTTCTTTCTTTCACTTTCGAGTTAAAATACCGGGCGGCCTTTTGCTGGTATGCAGCTACTCGGAGTTGGGCTCATTCCCGTTTCTCTTCAAGTGAGTCTAGGGACTTCATCATCAGTTGGCTATTCTGGTCCTGGTCGTATATAATTCGTTGGTGTGAGGGGGGATCTAACTCGACAGGAAACATAGCTTCATACCCGTATGCTAAGGAAAATGGGGTATGACTTGTCGCTGTTCGATGAGACATTCTGTACGACCAGATGACTTCGGGCAACTGTTCTGGCCATGCTCCTTTAGCATCTTCGAGCCTTTTCTTCAGGGTGTCCTTAAGTGTTTTATTCACTGCTTCGACCTGCCCATTTGCTTGTGGAAGCGCGACTGAAGAAAAGCTTTTGATGATTCCATGTCTTTCACAGAAGTCTGTGAATAAGTCACTATTAAACTGGGTGCCGTTGTCTGAGACAATTTTTCGAGGCAAA
The DNA here is from genome assembly GCF_963169125.1 of Humulus lupulus. Classification (NCBI taxonomy): domain Eukaryota; kingdom Viridiplantae; phylum Streptophyta; class Magnoliopsida; order Rosales; family Cannabaceae; genus Humulus; species Humulus lupulus. The sequence goes on along the minus strand of NC_084797.1, from coordinate 89,718,755 downwards.
CCATATCGGCAAACAATGTTCTTGATGATAAAGTCAAGAACTTTCTTGGTCGTTATGGTAGTGAGCGGCTTAGCTTCGGCCCATTTGGTGAAGTAGTCGACTACACGACTGCGTACTTCACTCCACCATTTCTCATTGGCAGGGATCCAATCAAGTCTATACCCCATACTGCGAAAGGCCAAGGACACTACATCTTCTTTAACTCATTGGGAGCTGCGCGTGGGATCTTGGAAAATCTTTGACACTTATCGCACCTTCGCACAAACTCCATTGAGTCTTCATTCATAGTTGGCTAGAAATAGCCCTGCCTTAGAATCTTTTTTGCTAAGCTTTGCCCCCCAGCGTGATCCCCGCATAAGCCTTCATGTACCTCCTTCATCAGCTCTTTAGCCTTTTCCGGTGTAATAAATCTGAGCAGTGGCATGTGGAATTCCAAATCACGTTACTTGTATGTATATATATTACTAAGATGACCAAACTAATCAATCATTTTCCAACAAATAAATTGATTAACTTTGGAGCATCAACCCCACATTTGTCATATAAAGTTATAATAAAATATCACTTTAAAATAGAAATCTCTTTCTATTAAGTCCTTTATCCTCCAAGATAATTCTTGTAACGTCCAAAATTTGCTAATAAGGCTTAGTGCCTTGATTAGCGTGTTGGGAGAGCATAAATGAACTTATATGTGAATTTGATTGAATATATGTGTGATTATGTGAAATATAAGAGTTGTATTATAATATGACTATTTATGCATGCTTATGTGTATTAAATGTGAATGTGGGCTCGTTTTGGTGAAAATGGCATTTTCGTAATTTCAACTAGTTGAGGGTACAATTATAATAATATGTGCTTTGTGAGTGGGACCACATTATTATGTGGATATATTTATGTTATTCGGCACGAGACAATCCTAGTGAGAGAGTTTGCAAAAAAGTCACAACGGGGATAAATACCCAGCTCAGGGTGAGCCTAGAGATATTTTAGTAATTTAGTGCATTACTGGGGTTTACCGAAGAATGGGAATTTATTTGGTATGCCGAAGTTAATTGGTAATTTATTAGGTGTTAATTGAGATTAGCGAGAAATGATGGTGTTATCCCCAAAAATTCAGTTGAATGACGTGGCAATCAGAAGTGATAGGTGGCAGTGCATGATCGTCAAGTGGATCATCAAGCGGCACATTAATAATCAATGAATGTGTTGACCAAGGGAAGTGCAAAGGTTAGAAAATGACCTACGAAGTTGTGATATCACTGGTCGGAAGATGGTTTTACCTGGTCAGGAAATAATTCACTCGACCGGATAGGAATTTAACTGGTCAGAGGGAGTCTTACCCGACCAGACACACCAGAAGGGGTGTTTGTCCGACCAGGAAAGGGTTTAATTAGTGAGGAAATAATTTACTCGACTGGATAAGAATTTTGTCTGGTCAGGAGGGAGTCTTACCCGACCAAACACATCAGAAGGGTAGTTAACCCGACCAGTCACATCAAAAAGGGGTTTCACCCGACCAGTCACCTCAGAAGGGGGTTTCACCTGACCAGTTACCTCAAAAAGGGGTTTCACCTGACCAGTTACATCAGAAAGGGGTTTCATCCTATCAACTCATTAGAAGGAAGATTTAGCCAACCAGCTATGTCAGATTGAGGAGTGTAGCTGACCGGATGTGTCAGAATCTCAGGAGTTAACTGGCCAGTGACTTCTTTACAGAATCTCAGTAACAACATCGACCCAAATCGCTTGTAACTACCGCGTGAATCTCTCAAATATACCGAAGTAATAGCTATATTGTTGTAATTTTAATTTGTTTATTACTTTATTAATTAAATTTGGTTGAAACAACCAAGGACTCCGTCAAAGCGGGATATTTTTCATGTACGATCCATGAGCCTATAAATAAAGGGCTCATGGCATCATTTTAGGGGATCTGATCTTTTTGAGACTGAAAAAAACTCTCTAGTTTTGAGACTTTGGGACCGTTACTTGGGGAATCCAGGGAGCATTTTCTGAGAGTTTAGAGAGAGAAACAGTGTACCTTTTTACTTACACTTGAGAAACTCAGTAGACTCAAGTTCATATGATCTTAAGTGTAGGCTACATATATCACAACTCCAAGTGGATTAGGATATTACCATCAAATTGGGGATGAACCTCTATAAAATTATTTGTGTCAATTATTTTCTATTCAAGGTTTACTGTCGTTTTTGCGTCTACTCGTCGTTGGCCAAAATCGTGGTCAACATTTTTGGTGCTCTCATTGAGAGCCTGAATAGAAGAAATAACACTACTATCCTACCAATATGGCGCCCTGAAATCCTGGTACATCAAAGGAACCTGTTAGATCAGAGGGTCCTGCACCTGAGAACCCTGGTCTTTCTCGAGGAGACAACTCTAGAAGTCAAACAACTCCAGGAAGCCATGGGAGCTTTCCAAGAAGTGATGATGCATTTAAATGCTCGGCAGGAGTCTTTTGCTAAGGAAATGGCCAGGCAGAAGGCTGAATTCGAGCAGAAAAGATTGGAGATGGATGTAAAAAGCGAAGAGATTAGGCGACGACAGGAGGAGGCTGACCGGCGACATCGTGAGGCGGCACTTGCTCTAGAAGCGGCTAATCAGTTGACCCAAGAAAATGCTTACGATGCGGCACGAGCAACCGCCCAAGGAGCACGAAAGGACAACGCTAGTCAAAAGTCCCCTGCTAGAAGGACGGACTCTCAAGGACCTGACCGGAGTCGAAGTAATCCGATTGGTCGGGGAGATGATGAGGTCTGCTCCGAGATTGCCTCGACGCAAAGGGAAAATTCTAGAACCCCTTCCAAGAGTCACCACTCATAAACTTCTAGATCGGGGAGTCACCAGTCAAGCGGTAAGAAAACTCCAACCAAGCATAATCAGACCAGGACTCCTCGAGACAAGAAAACTTCATAGTTTAAAGATGGATATGGTCGTGATGAGGCTAATAGTCATCACACCGATTGTTCAAAGGAGAAAGAGGGAAATGACCAAAAAGGAGGAAAAGACTACCTGGGTTGTGCCGAAAAGCCACTGCTACATCCCGGCGAGCAGCATAGTGGGAGAGAGCAGGTCCCGTGAAGTAAGCCCTCTGAAAAATCTAAGAGAACAATGTTTGATCGATTAAGCTGACATGCATCTCGGAAGGATCTAAGGGACGTTATCAGCAACAAGAGGAGGACTGTCCCGGTCGAAGGGCAAGATCTGAACTGCCCTGCCAGTCAAGTAGAAATACTTGATGACAATGCACAAGATGGAAATGCCCGAACATGAGGTCAAAACTTTGGAGCCCCGTCGGTTGCACCAGCCATCCAAGCCCAGCTTAACGCACTAACGGCTGCAGTATAAGGTTTATCAAAATGACCTGAAATGGATGCGGTAGACCACAGAAGTGGCATTCCATTTTGTGCCCGGATCAAAGCAGCCCATCCGCATGCAAAATATAAAGCACCAGTGCTACTGGTATATACTAAAAAGGCGGATCCCATCAGACATGTTGGGAAATTTGAGGACCAGATGGAACTTCTCAGAGTAAGTGATGATTATTGGTGTCAAGTTTTCCCAACTACATTGTCAGATATTGCTCAGGAATCGTATTGGAAGTTTAAGCCGGACTCCATTACATCATGGGAAACATTCAGGAAGGAGTTTTGTAGACAATTCAGGGCTGCCTGTACTCTACCAGTTTACGCCAACCACTTGGAAAATATCAAACAAGGAAAGGATCAATCTCTATTGAATTACATACATAGGTTCATGAGGGAAGCCAATCGGGTAACAGCTGTCAGTGATGAAGGGAAGATGGTAGCCATATCCTCTTGAATCACTTATCAGAGCCCTATGTGTGATAGTATACACAGAAATCCAATTTCAACACTTCAACAATTTCTTGACCGAGCGAACAAGTATATGAAATTGGATGACGCGATCGAGAAAGAGGAGAAGGGCATAAACAATCCGGGCAGATCTGCTGACCCTCCTAAGAATGGTGGAAATGGTCAAAATGGTGGAAAGAAACGTGGAAATAACGGGTCTGGCCACCATGAAGAAAAGAAGGCTAAATCGATTTCAAATGACAAATCAATTAAGTATGAGCCTCAGTTCACTAATTACACCACTCTCTCGGCTAGCTGGGCAGAAATATATCTCACTAGTCATGAGGAGGTTCCCTACAGGAAACCTCCACCCATCAAGAAAAAGATGAGTAAGAGAGACATGAATAAGTTTTTTCGTTTCCATGGAGATTATGGTCATGACATGAATGAATGCATTCATCTCAAGGACATGATAGAATTTTTTCTTTGGTCGAGCAAGTTGAAAGAGTATCGGGCAAAGAAACCCCAAGGAGAAGGAGGCAGCAATAATCTTGGGTTTAAACGACAACGATCTCCACCCTTGCAACCCGGACCTGTGGAATTTACCTTAGACACTATATGTGGAGGTCCACACTTGGTTGGGGATAGTAACAAAGCAAGGGAGAAGTATGCCCGGACACTTCAACATGAGCTGGAGTGCTAGGATTAGATTGGGTGAACGGAACTTGATCAGGAACCACTAGAATGGTGAGCGTCTATGGATATATTATCACTAAATACCGCTTTCAGAGTGGTAGCTTAATTTCAAGTTGTTTAACTTGTTATTTAAGTTTGGTTTATTAAGCTGGCTATTTGCTGTCCAGACATTTATTTTTTAACAATTTTTGTTGTTTAAGACTCGTTATTAAACACGTTTTGTCCTTTTTAATTTACTAGTAACACAAGAGACTATGCGCAACATGGTCGATTCTTGTTACAAATATGCATGTGTGTTAATTATTCGAACAATGCTCAACTGGTCAGTAAAATCGGACAGTGTTCAACTGATTGGTACATTCAAGCAGTGTTCAACTGCTCAAATATCTCCCATACAGGAAATAAGAGCACGAGTTAAGATATTTGTTTTTAGGCTGACTTGTAAATTTTCAAAGCCAAAAAAGGCCATTAAGCTAACTTGTTTAACAAAGTTTAAGTAACTTGGAATTTTTCAAAATTTCACGTTAGAATCAAATATTCGTGTGAAAATAAACATTATGCTCATAAAATGTTAAAGCAATAAGAGTGTGAGAAAGTATACTTAGTAGAGAATTATGAAATGTCTAGAATTTCTAAGTTAGAAAACTAAGTACTCATGCGAAAATATAAGGCATACATCAGAGTGACTTTACTATTCACAAAAAACTTATAATATTTTAAGTCTAAAAAGACTTAGAATGTTTCAAGTTAGAAAAGAAAAGTAAAGTATAAATGCCAACAGCTTGGTCGTACGAGAAAAATATCAAGGCTACTAAGCAGCAATTGTCTTCACAAAAGTATAAGAAAAAAAAAGAGTACACTACTAGCCAGGTACAACGTTTTGCTGGTCAGGTGCAAAGTTTCCCTGGTCAGGAGAACAGACACAACTTCCCTGGTCGGGAGAATAGATACAACTTCCTTGTTCAGCTGAGCATGAATCACTTGTCGAGTAGGAAGCTCTGTGGTTGGATAGGATGCTCTCTGGTCAGCTAATAGTGTCTACTGGTTGGGTACACTAGTCTCTGGCTGGTCAATACCGTCTTCAACATCCAGAACCTCCTCTGGTCGAAATGATAGAGCAGGAGAGACAAGCACAGTGCTAGCTGGAAGATCTACATCCTCAGCGGCCTTGGTTTCGCATTTGGCGAGTTCTTCGACCTTTGCTTCATCAGAGAGAAGTTCGAGGTTGAAAGACTTGTTTAACTTCCAAATCTAATAGAAACAATTGAAGCAGATTTCTTCATAACAAGCCAGATCAGTTTCCTTTTCCTGATTCAGCTCTTCATTCTCTTGAGTCTTCTTCTCTAGCTAGTCGGACAATGTCTTATTGGCCTGGATTTTTTTGTTGTTCTCATCAACCAACTCCTTCAACGATCTATCTCGGTCAACAATTGTTTTCTCCGCCTGCTCAGTCTTTTCTTGGAGATCTTTCTCAAACTTAGCCAGACTTTCAGTCTTTTCCTGGGCTTCAACCAATTGATCATTCAAGACTTTAATTAGCTCCCTATAGTCTACTGCTCGGTGTCGAGCATGAATGATAGTGATAAGACCCTGAAATAGATAACAAAAAACTATTTAGAATAAGAACAATCAATAAGAAAGTGTGAGCTCTTGATGATAAGATGCTTACACTCATTTTTTGAGCGAGGCCTCTCTGCAAGACAACTTCAACATTGTGTCGGGCAATGCCAAGGGCTCACTTACGTCAGCTGGTCGGGTAGTTTTTAAGCTAGCAGAAGGAGGAATAGACGGAGGAGAAAATCGTGGGATAGCGATAATGTAACGCCCTACTTCCTTAGAGATGTTACTAAGTGAGTTTAAAACGTGCAATTAACTCGCTAACCGAGGTTTTAAAATAAAAGTGTAATTAAACCATAAACAGAGTCACATAATTTGAAAATAATTCCATTTATTGAAAATCATAAAGCGTTTAACACTTGGGATCCCATAATACTGTTTAGAAATATTTACAACTCAAAAATATAACTAAAGTCGACTAAATGACAAATTCTAGGTTTAGTATAATCATCTTCCAAAAATACTCCTGGCCATGGCAGCCAGGCTGGCCAAACATGTACGCGCCGTTTCACACTCTCCGTACTCATGGTTGGTCAATTTTCCCCTTTCCCTTACCTGCACCATAGAGCACCCATGAGCCGAAGCCCAGCAAGAAAACCCTCACAAGCAGACAACATATGCATATTTAACATTCAACATATAACCAAGCCACCATCAGGCTAAACACAAAGGGCCATGCCGTCCCAGGCGCTTTACCAGGCCCTGGGTTCGCGGTCCACATCGTGAGGATATCTCAGGTATCCTTTAGGGTCTCGCCCTGGAAACTTGCACTCCGCGTGCTAAACGCTGCTCTCGGCCCCTTGCCATACTCGGCCTTGCCGTTCTCGGCCTGCGCCATTCCTGGCCCTTGCCGTTCTCGGCCTTCGCCATTCCTGGCCCTTTCCGTTCATTCACATATATGCACACATAGCATAATTAAGCAAATACTTAATTATACATAAGCACAATCAATGGGGCTACGCCCTGCAACACAATCATTTAGGTTCATGCCCTGCAACACAAACTATAGGGCCTCGCCCTGCTCTACGGGTACAACAATTTTCTTACCTGTGTCCCGAGCTTTTCAAGCACCGATGTCCCGAGCACAGTCCCCTAGTCTGAGCCTCGCTGAAACCCTAGCCACAACGCATCAACAATGACCATCCATCAATTTCTAATCCATTAAATAACTTTGGATCATAATTCTAGTGTCCAGGACCTTGAATTCTATCAATCCGGGTGATAAAATCCATCCCGAGCCTTAACTTTTGGATTCCCAAGCCTAAGACCTCTTTAAATCCCAAAAATGCACTAAGTGTCGTGGCCCCATGCTCAACCAGAGGCCCGACCTCATTTTTGCCCACACGCGCCGCGGTCTTGCCTGTAGGGCGCCACGGTGCGGCCCCATTTTCAGGCCGCCCAGATGTTCTAAAGGGTCGCGGCTCAGCAAGAACAATGTCGCGTCCCGACCCCTCGAACCCAGAAAAATCCTCCATTTTCTCTACCAAAACCAAGCCAATTACCCCTACAATCTTTCTAACAACCTAATTTAATCATCCCAGAAGGTCCACTATGATTCCAGTAGCAAAACCTAACAAACTCTAGCTTTAAAACTCATCAAACCCAAAATTCAATCTTCAACTTCAACACCTCAAAAGAACTTGAAACCCAACCAATAATCACATAAATAAATAATTAAAATCACAGTTTAATTAGAAGAGGAGTTAGGCAAGGGGATCCGATATCCCCGTTGTTGTTTGTGATTGGGATGGAGTATCTGTCTAGAATCTTAGCTAAAGTAGCCGAGCATCCTGATTTTCAGTACCATCCTAGATGTGGCAGTTTAAAATTTACCCATTTGTGTTTTGCTGATGACTTATTGTTATTTAGCAAAGGAGACTTCAAAGCAGCTTATTTGTTACTGAGAGGGCTCCAGCTTTTTTCGGATTCATCTGGTCTGTTGGCTAATAAAGCAAAATCGGCAATATTTGGAGTTGGCCTTAAGGAGGACTGTTGGCAGAGACTGTCTGAGATCTCTGGTTTCCAAAAAAGTAGAGTTCCTTTCAATTATCTAGGGATGACCATTAGCAACAAAAGATTATCCAAGGCAGATTGTGAGGTTTTGGTGGATAAAATGGTGAAAAGGATTCGTATTTGGAATACCAGGAACCTTTCTTATGCAGGGAGGTGTATCCTTATAAATTCGGTGTTATTGTCAATCAACACTTATTGTTCTCAAATGATTACCCTGCCTAGTTCAGTGATAAATAACATAAACCAGATATGCAGAGCTTACTTATGGAGGAAAGGTGACAATGAGGAGGGTCATGGGCGAGTGCCCTGGATAGAGATTTGCACACCCAAGCAGAAAGGAGGTCCGGGTTTTAAGAATATAGGGCTCTGGAATAAGTGTGCCTTAGGGAAGCATATATGGGCCATCGCCAACAAGGAGGACAATCTGTGGGTGAAGTGGATACATGCGGTTTACATAAAGCAGGATGATTGGTGGGATTATGTAGCTCCCACCTCTAGCAGTTGGTATTGGAAGCAACTAGTTAGGATTAAGAATGAGCTAAAGGTCTTGTTTCTTCAGGGAGGATCCAGTTGGACTCGTTACAGCATAGCTCAAGTGTACAAGATGCTGCAGACCAGTTCAGAGAACAGATGGAAGTATGCTTCAATCTGGGACAGAAATGGTTATCCTAAGCACAAGTTTATTGCTTGGTTGGTGCTTAAACAGAGGATGCCGACTAGAGATAGACTGTGCCGGTTTGGAATCACTCAAGATATAATGTGTGTCATTTGTTGTTGTTTTGCAGAAAGTCATCGACACCTGTTTTTTGAGTGTCAGTTTAGTAAGAATTTCCTGGGGCCTATCTTGTCGTGGTTAGGGATAGGTACTAATCTCTTTGATCTGTCTGGGTTGATGAATTGGATTAGAAGATGTAGACACTCTGCTTGCAGAAGAAGAGTTTACACCAGCTCTATCAGTGCTTGCATTTACTACATTTGGAGAGCTAGGAATTCAGCACTTTGGAAGCTTCAAGTTCCGCTGGTTGGGAATATAATTCAGAGTATAAAATGCCAAATTTGTTATAGAGTTACCTAGTGTTTGTCTAAGAATATAGGAAAGGAAGATTTAAGTTGGGTCAGTCTTTTACAATGTAATTAATGTTTTGTTTGTTAGTGTTGGTGTTTGTAATTGTTTGGTGTTTGTAATTTGTTGTGCATAATACAAGATAGCTGATTTACCAAAAAAAAATAAAAAATCACAGTTTAATGCTTTCCTTAGCTTTGCTTGAATCCACAAATTAATACTGAACAATTCTCCAAGTTTTAGAGCTCCAATCCCTAGCTTGATCCTCAAAATTCCCCTTGGTATGACCTAGAGAAGAATGAGAGAGAAGAGAGGATGCTTGGGTCGGTTTAGAGAATTCTGAATATTTCTTATGTTTTGCTTTATTTAACTTAGTCTCTAAGGTTACCTCAACGCTCGGGGTACCAAAAACGTCCCCGAGGGCAAAATGGTAAATTTCCCCGATATTCCCTCCTAAACGTTCTAACTTCAAATATATCTCCAAACATTTATTTTCATAACCCGATAACCCCATAAAACGTCCAATGCCCGAAATACCCCTCGACTCTCCCCGAGTCAGGTATTCGACCCCGTTGTGACTTTCTAGCTAACCGCTCCCTAGGACTGTCTCGGATTGTGTAACACAAATATATCACAATTATTACAATTATGCCCTCAACGGGCTAAAATTACAAACATGCCCCTAATAACTAGATGGGGCCCACATGCATATTTAATTCACCTAAACATGCATCTCTAATCACATATTCATCAAAATTTACATATAATAACAATAAATCACTTATTGCCCTCCAGGCACGCTAATCAAGGCCCTAAGCCTTATTAGCAAATTTGGGACGTTACAATAGGCTGGTCAGATGATCTCCCCTGGCTGGTCGGTACAGTCTTCGCAACCTTGCATGGAGGGTTTGAGCCACTACCTTCACCAGGTTTCCTCTTTTGGCCAGAGGAAGTGTTGAATTGCTTAAACATTTCTGGATCTACAAAGAAGTGAAGCGCAAAACTGGCCTGGTAGGAAAGGCATGTCTATGAGGATATAGAGGAACCCGTTCCCTAATAATAAAATCACCTGGTCGGCGTGACTGGGGAGATGGTTCAGGAGAGACCTGGTTAATCACTACTTCGATATCAGCATTTGACTGGTCGGTTGTGTTTGTTTCTTCAGTAGTACTGCCTTCTATGATGTTTTGATTGTTTGGTAACAACCCCACCAATTGAAGATTCTCCAAAGTGACCAACTGCTTAACATCCTTCTCTTGAACGGGCATGTTAGTGAGATCCTCTGCCCAGGAATGCATTTCCCTGTTTAGGAGAGGTTGATCAAAAGGTCCTACATGTGTAAAAGCCAGGTTGATGGCTTTGATGTCTAGAGTAAGAAAGTACTTCGTATAATACTTTCCCGGATTCGATTTATGGGCAATGCCATGAAGGTACTTAACCCCCTTTTTCCTATGAAAGAGGTGGAAAACCTGTATTCTTATGGCTGGGTTGGTCCTAAAATTGAAAAGGTAATGCACTTCATGAGGTGTAGATGGATTCCAGCCCTTGAAGTGATAGAGAATATATAGAGCAGACAGTGCTTGAATTCCATTTGGAGCAATCTGGAAGGGAGAGACATTGAAGTAATTTGCTACTGATCGAAAGAAAGAATGCAGAGGGATAGTAGCTCCTGCATAAACATGGTATCTAGACCAGGCGTAATAAGCTCCATCAATATTATTAGCTCTCTGGTGAGGTTGCAGACATATCACATTCACTCCTTCAAGACCCAAAGTCTGAATATGCTTATCAAACATTTTAGAGTTTAGCTTAGAAGGTTAGCTACAAACTAGGAAGGCACACGATCTTCTTCTTTCCTCAGCTTAAGTGTAGCTGATTCTTGAATCTCAGTTGTAAAAGTCTGGGTAGCCTTTTTCCTGGGTTTACCAGCTTTCTGGACCTGGCGAGGAGGCCTTGAAAAAGCTTCATTTTGAGCTTCTTTTACTAAATGTTCTCTAGCTAATGGATCGCATTCTACTATCTTTTGTGTCGCTCTTCGAGCTACTTGAGGATCTTGTTCTTGAGGGAGTCAATTGGATTTTTTTACCCTCATTGGTGGATGTTGACACTGATTTTTGAGAAACTGCTCTTCGTGAAGGAAGTATAGAGACGACCGAGGAAGGGTTTTCTTGAGACGACGAAGGCGATCCTCGGGAGTACGGTTGCTAGGAGATTTGGTTGAAGAATCGTTGCTTTGAGGAGTGTCACTCAATTTAGAAGATGAAGAATTAGAGTTTGTATGATCATCACCTCCCCTGTAGTCGAAACGATTCATCTACAAAAAAATACGGGGAGGTGAGTGAACCAAACAAACACGAAAAAATGAATGCAAAGAAAAAATATTTGCTACCTAGTAAAATATTTTCTCTAAGTAGTAAAAATATTTTACTGCCCATATAAAATATATGAGAGCAATAATAATAATCAAAAAATTTCGGTGCACAAATGCATGAACCTTATAGTTTTTGCACAAGACCGATGGCTTAAAAGCATTTCCCGAACTTGAGCAGTTTCAAGTGGCCCAAACGGCTAGGGTGTGTCCGAGCGGCTATGGTGTGTCCAATCAGCTAGGTGGGTGTTCGAGCAGCTGGGTGCGTGTCTGAGCGGCTAAGGAGTGATGCCGAGAAGATGTTTGAGTTCCAAGGATTTATGGTGTGTCCGATCGGCTAGGTGTGTGTTCGAGCAGATGGGTGTGTTTCTGATCGGATAGGCATGTGTCCGAGAAGATGGGTGTGTGTCCGAGCGGCTAGGTGGGTATCCGAGCAGTTGGGTGCATGTTCGAGCGGCTAAGGAGTGCTGCCGAGATGATGTTTGGGTTCCAAGGGGCTGAAGGTGTCCTTGTGGCTATAAATTAAGTGGAATCCAACCGACCAAAAGAATTTTAAAGCTTAAAATGCTTGAAAGTAAAGATCAAGAAGAGAAAACTTACTCAAATGGGTGGAAGAGCCTTGGATTTCTTGAGAATTTCCTTTGAAATTTCTTGGAGGAAAAGGGACACGAAACCTTGATGAAGTGGTTGGCCACGACAAGGAGGAATTTTCTTTTTTGTGATGTTTGTTTTGGCTTGAGAGGGATAGGCATGGATGGGCCTATTTAAAGGAAAAGGAGAAACTTTTCAATTACCCTAAAAACTCTTAGTATTCTTTTTCCTGCGATTGGGAACTAATAGGTGCCATTTTTATGGCCTGAAAAGTTCAATTGTGGGTTTACTTGAAAAGGCAGGAGAATATAGAAAGTCATTTTTTGGAATTGTGGGACACAGAGAATATTAAAGTTACTGGTGAGTCACCACGTGGAGGCAACTGCTAGGATATTCTCTGAATTTTTTATTGTCTATTCAATTTCTAGAGATTTAACTGGTCGGACTTTTATTATTTGTGAAAGTTACTAACCGAGCGAAGATTTTAGACGGCCTCAAAAACATTTTGCTAGAGAAAAGTTTATCATACGAGTAAATCATATAATAAACTTGGGGGGCAATTGTTGTCCCCAAAAATTCAGTTCGATGATGTGGCAATCAGAAATGACAGATGGCAGTGCATGATCGTCAAGTGAATCATCAAGCAACACATTAATGGTCAATAAATGTGTTGACCAAGGGAAGTGCAATGGTTAGAAAATGACCTTTGGAGTTGTGATATCACTGGTCGGAAGATGGTTTTACATGGTCAGGAAATAATTCACCTGACCAGATAGGAATTTAACTAGTTAGGAGGGAGTCTTACCTGACCGAACACACCAAAAGGGGTGTTTGTTCGACCAGGAAAGGGTTTAACTGGTCAGGAAACGATTTCCCCAACCAGATAAGAATTTTGTCTGGTCAAGAGGGAGTCTTACTTGACCAAACACATAAAAAAAGGAGTCTTACCCGACCAAACACATCAGAAGGGTAGTTCACCCGACCAGTCACATCAGAAAGGGGTTTCACCCGACCAGCTACCTTAGAAAGGAGTTTCACCTGACCAGTTACATCAGAAAGGGGTTTCATCCGATCAGCTACATCAGAAGGAAGATTTAGCCGACCAACTATGTTAGATTGAGGAGTGTAGTCGACCGGATGTGTCAGAATCTCAGGAGTTAACTGCCCGATGACTTCTTTACAGAATCTCAGTAACAACTTCGACCCGAATCGCTCGTAACTACCGTGCGAATCTCTCAGATATCTCGAAGTAATAGCTATATTGTTGTAATTTTAATTTTTTTATTACTTTATTAATTAAAGTTGGTTGAAACAACCAAGGACCCCGTCAAAGTAGGATATTTTTCATGTACAATCCATGAGCCTATAAATAAAGGGCTCATGGCAACATTTTAAGGGATCTGATCTTTTTGAGACTAACAAAAACTCTCTAGTTTTGAGACTTTGGGACCGTTACTTGGGGCATTATGGGGGCATTTTCTGAGAGCTTAGAGAGAGAAACAGTGTACCTTTTTACTTACACTTGAGAAACTCAGTTGACTCAGGTTCATCTTCTTAAGTGTAGGCTACATATATCACAACTCCAAGTGGATTAGGCTATTACCAACAAATTGGGGCTGAACCACAATAAAATTATTTGTCATTTATTTTCTATTCAAGGTTTACTGTCGTTTTTGTGTCTACTCGCTGTTGGCCAAAATCGTGGTCAATAGATGGCAAAGGACGATTTTTCCTTGAGGTCATTATAGAACAAGTGTTTGGCTAGGGGAAATTTAGACTTCTCATTCCAAGGAAGTGACTTAGTCACTAGAGTTCTATAGAAACTAAGGAAGAAATTACAAACAAAACAAAAAATCAGCTCACCTTTCTCTCTCTCTCTCTCTCCCCCCCCCCTCTCTCTCTCTCTCTCTCGTTTCTCTCTCTCTCTCCTGAAGTGCTTGGGGAGCTTTTGAATTTTTTTAGGAAGAAAGGCTTCGGAACTTGAATCTGGGTGCTAGGGTTGGTTTAAGGGCAACTTAAGGTCGTGATTTCTCAGTGGAGGTAAGATCCTATGCTTTGTTTTGGTGAAATTATGTTATGGTTTAAGTTTTGGTTGAGTTTTAAACTTTTGCTTGGGTTTGAGTTTTGGTAAGGATTTGGCTTGCTTTTTTATTCGGTATAAATGATGCTTATGTTGTGTTATTGAAAGTCTTAGACTCAACTGGGACTTAGATTCACTTTTGGGTTATGTTTGGAGAGATATGTATGTAATGTATGTTTGTTCATATTTGGAAGTGCGGTACACACTAGTACGGCCCTATGGTCATTTAAAAAAGGACTGGAGCGCGGGTTACGCTTGTCCGGTTCCATATCTGTCTGAATGAAACAAGTGTGGAATGCACTTGGGTGGCCCTATGGTCGCATAATTAGATTGAATAATTTTTATTGTGTTTATAATTACTAGGCATGACATTTATATTTGTAACTTATTGATTGTTTGTATGCTTGATTGAGTTTGCTTGTTGGGCTTGACTCACGGGTGCTACGTTGTGCAGGTAAGGGCAAGGGAAAGCTGGACCCGCAATGAGTTGGAGAGCTTCGGGGGTAGAGTGTACATAGGTAGCCTACTCGACCACCACAATCGAGACTTCTTTTGGAAAGCTAGGGTTTAGTGGTTTTGTCGCTTAGGACAGTTGTTATGTACTTCATTTATTCTCCCTTTTATCAACTTTTAAACTCCTCTTTTCCTTGGGATCCCATGTATATATACTAAATCTTTTAATGAAAAGTAGCAAATGTTTAACCAAAAACTTTTATAACAAATTTTACCTAACCTCAACTACACATTTTAGTCCAAATGACTTGCTTAGCGAGTTAAGCACAATTTTAAACACACAGTGTAACGATCCTGGTTTAGTAGGGCGTTACAAATTGGTATCAATGCTGCCAAGGTTTAATGATTCCTAAAGATTTCCTGGGCATGTACACTCACCACCAAAGGAAAGCTCGACTCATGGTTGGGTAACCAATGATCTAAATATATGATAATTGCTTAACTGAAATAGATATGTTGTATTTATATGTTAGCAATGGAAGAATGAAATATACTAATAAGGCGTGGCCCTTGACTGCTATTTGTACATTAAAAGGCATGCTTATTAACATTGCTATTGTATGTTAGCATTATTGAAATGCTTATTAGCATTGTGGTTTCATGTATTTGCTTAATTATTGGTGTTGGACCATGGGATGACTTCTAAAACCCGTTATCATTGTCTGATAAGTGGAGTCTTTGATTGCAGATATACTTGGAGAGTTATGCCTCCAAGGTAATCAGTTCGACTAGTCAGTGCAGAGATCGAGGCTAGAGATGATAATTAGGGTGAGAACCCTTCGCCAGTCCCTAAGAACTGGTAGCAGGTGCTTGTTGATATGCAAGCCAGGCTTCAAAGTCAAGAGGAGGAGATTTGTTATTGAGATAGCAGGTTTCGTCAGGAGATGCTGCACCAGTTATGCCACCTTGTATGGTATCGATGGTACAACAGTCAGAGGTTGAATATAGGTGGGAGCCATTGTATGAAAGATTCAGGAAACAAAACCCTCCAACCTTTGAGTGAGGTCCAGATCCGCTCAAGGTTGAGCAGTGGATGAGCCTGACTACCCCCATCCTGGATTTTATGAGGGTGGTAGGTAATGACAGAGTGGCTTGCACCACCTTTATGTTTCGAGACGTTGCTCATATTTGGTGGGAGGTGGCATCCCAATGTTGTTACTATGAGTTGGAATGAGTTTTGAAATCTGTTTAACGAGAAGTATTATAGTAATGAAGGTAGAGCGACAAAAGTGAACGAGTTTACCAGTATGGTGCAAGGCAGTATGTCTGTCGCTGAGTATACCTTTAAATTTGATAAGCTTGCTAAATTTGCACCTGACTTAGTGCCTACAGATGCAGCCAGGCAAGATAGATTTGTTCGGGGGCTAAACACTATGATAGCCTGAGATGTTCGGATTACGTTAGTCCCTGGGGAAACTACTTATGCTCTGGTGGTTTAAAAAGCCTCACAACTGAGGAGGAAGAGAATAAGATATGTAGGGAGAGTGCTGCATGCCATGATATTCGAAGGGTAGTACCTCCATTTGTAGGACCTGGTAGGGGCGGAGGCCTTAGTTACCAGAAGAGGAAGACCCCTAACACCTCGACCAGTGCAGGTTCTGATAGGAGGGGCCGGGGTGTTCAAGGCGGCCGCCAGGGTGGCAATGAGACTTGGAGGAGTTACTCAGAGTGTGCCATGTATAGGAGGTGCCATTTGGAAGAATTTTGGGTGAAGGCATGTTTTCTGTGCGGGGTGGATGGACATCTCAAGAAGGACTGCCCGAGTTCAAAGAAAGAGGAACCCATGAAGGCGAATAGCTTGACTCCAACTCGAGTGGTCTCCTTGACACAGGCAGAGGTTGAGGCTAGTCCCTCAGTAGTGATAGATCGGCTTTCTAATGTTGTCATTTCTTACACTGTAATTATTGATTCTGGTGTTCCACACTCATTTGTTTCTAGTAGAGTGATTGATAGATTGCGTAGACGATGTCACTATTGTACTGTGGGAATTGGGACTTTATTGGCTATTTGGGAGTTGGTAGTCTCTAGGAGATTGGTTAGGTCATTGCCAGTGGTGGTTGACAATAGAGAAATACCACTGGATCTTATTGAGTTGGGTACAAATTATTTTGACATGATTCTGACAATGGATTGGATAGCCATGTACGAGGCGACTACAAACTGGAAGAAAAAGATGGTGACATTTGAGCCAGAGGGTGAGGACCCCTTTCTTTTTGTTAGCACTATGCGCATACCTCATATTCCTGTGAAATTAGCATTGAGAGCTAGAGACATATTACAAGGAGGTTGCATAGGATTCCTAGCTAATGTGTTTGACACCACTAAGGTCGTACCAGTGGGACCAGAAGAGATCGGACTAGTTTGTGAGTTTTAAGATGTGTTTCCTGAGGACTTACCAGGATTGCCACTACACTGGGAGATTGAGTTCGTGATTGAGATGGCACCAGGGACAAAACCAGTGTCTAGGGCACCATGCAAGATGGCTCCGGCAGAACTGAAGGAGTTGAAGGTACAATTACAGAAATTACTAGACTTGGGATTTGTCAGACCTAGCTTTTCACCGTGGGGTGAAAAATTTTTGTCTATGAAGAAAAAGGATGGGACCATGAGGAAGTGTATAGATTATAGGGAATTAAACAAGCTGACTATCAATAACAAGTACCCACTACCGAGGACAGATGACCTGTTTGACCAGTTGCAGGGTAAGACATTGTTTTTGAAGATTGATCTTCGATCTAGTTATCACCAGTTGAGGATCAATGATTAGGATATTTCGAAGACGGCCTTTCGCACGAGGTACAAGCATTACCAGTTCCTAGTCATGTCATTTGGGTTGACCAATGCTCCAGCGAAGTTTATGGATCTTATGAACAGGGTGATCAAGGAATATTTGGATCAGTATGTGATTTTCTTTATCGATGATATCTTGGTTTACTCTCATTCAGAGGCAGAGCATAAGGAGTACCATCGGTTAGTATTGTAGAGGCTGAGAGAGCACAAATTGTATGCCAAATTTAAAAAGTGTGAGTTCTTATTACCGCACGTGACATTCCTCGATCACATTGTGTAACACCCTACTAAACCAGGACCATTACACTGTGTGTTTAAAACAGTGCTTAACTCGGTAAGCGAGTCATTTGAACTCAAAAGTGTAATTAAAACCAAACGTTGGTTTAGGTAATAAAAAGTTTGTTAAAGTTTGGTCAACAAATTTGAACTTCTCATTTAAAAAGGATTTGACTAAACATATGCGATCCCAAAGTTTTTAAAACAATAATACATATTTATCATAATTACAGAATTAGCCAACCTAAGCGAAAAAATCGAGTTAATATCCCATGTTCCTCAAAGTATCTTGACAGTGGTAGCCGAGCAGGCCGAGTATGTACGCGCCGCATCTAGAGCTCTCAAACTCATGGCTGGTCAGTTATCCCTTGCCCTTACCTGCACCACAAAGAACCAATGAGCCAAGGCCCAGTAAGAAAATTTAATCAAGTAAGGCAGATATTCAGACAAGCATTCCTATCAAATACATGTTTTATAAACCATAACCATATATTCATGGATAATTCAACAAAGTATAATGACTCATGTTGAATAGATGCACACCACTTCCCTATAATGGTCCCACCACTATAGCCTGGCCCCACCACAATGGCCTGGCCCCACCACAACGGCCTGGCTCTGCCACAATGACCTACATTACGCATGTAGTGCCAATAACGACCTCAAGGCCGATAAGGCCCAGCCATTACGGCCTACATTACGCATGTTGTAACGACCCAAATTCACTAATAAGGCTTAAGGGCCTTGATTAGTGTGCCGGGAGGGCAAGATGGGAATTATGTGTGGTTATTATGATTAAGATGTATGATTATGATTTTAAGCATGTTATATGACTATGTGAATTATATTATGCGATAATTATGATATGTGAATTGTACTGTGTGGGTGCTGTGATACAAACGTGATGCACGTGCCAAGACGGTCCTAGGAAACTAGATAATGGTAACTGGTGATTTGGTAACCTGTGTAACCGTTAGTAACTATAGAGAGTAACAGATTTTATTGGGAAAGTGGTAGAATTGCAAAGTTAGGGAAAGGACAAATAAGCCCTTGAGGTCTAGTTAGTAAGTGATATTAATGGAGGGTTAAAATGGTATTTTGGCAGTTAGTAGATGAGTTTGAGCTGAAGGAATAACATTTACGTATAACACTTTGGGAGTTAGTTTATGCTGAATATTGGAGACTTAGAAGTATAACAGAAGAAAGAAGGAAAAGAGAAGCTGAACCCTAGCTCTTGGAAGGAGAATCAAGGGGGTGATTGAGGTTATCAACCAAGCTTAGGCCAAGAAAACTCAGAGGTAAGGATTTGGCTATAATATGTTTAAGTTTCAAGTCTGAATTTTTAGAGATGAATATGAATTGAAGCAAGTTGGTGGCTGGTTTTGCATGAATTTAGAGTTGGAGTAATCAAAAGGAGAAGGTGATTTGAAGCTAGAGCTGGGGAGAATCCAAGCTGAGTACTTGACTGAGGTAAGAGTGCTTCATGTTTAAATTTTCGTAGGTGTTATGGTTTAAGAATCTAAAGGGGCTGGTTTACACATTTCTCAAGCTTTGGTTCAATGGTTTAAATCTGAATTTAGGTGTGAATTCTGTGGGTAAATGTGTAGTTGAGTTGGGTTATAGTGTTTAAAAGTTGTTGGCTGGTCTATGTGGGGTTTTAAATAAGTTTTGGGGCTTGGGTATGAAGTTGGGATGATTTTGAGTGATTTGGGTTCGGGGAAAACGCAGGGGAAAAACCCAGAATTCTGGGCTCGCGAAGGAGCGCCGCGGCGCTGTTCTAGCGCGCCGCGGCGCAAGGGTGTTTCTGGGTGTGATGGGGTTTCTGACTTGCTGGGCGCTGCGGCCCTACAGGGCTGCGCCGCGGCGCTAGGCCAATTTCAGGATGTTGGAATTTGTAATTTTAAGCTTTTGCTCCGGGGTTCGGGGAATGTCTTCGGTGCGTCGTTTTAGGGATTTGGGGGTTCTGAGAGTATGGGTTAGGTTCCGGGAAGGTAGTCATGGATTGGTTAATGACAAAGAATATTATTTGTGTTGTGAATAGGGCTTTGGAGAGGTTCGGGGTAGGAGCACCGTGCTTGCGGCTACGTGGGCTCGAAAACCAGTGAACTGAAAGGTAAGAAAACTGCACCCGAATGTATGATTGTGATGGGACTAAGTGCTCCCGAGATTTTGTATTGTGTCATCGTAGGTATTATGCCAAGGGGCACGTATAAGCGGTCTAAGAGTACCGTTCATGATTTTTAGCGCACGGGGCGCGAAATGGCCACTGGGAGCCAGAAACAATAGGATAACAGAGGGAGCAGCCTGTGAGCGCTAGCCCTGGTTATCGTCTGTGCAATATGCATTATGAGTTGAAATGCTTTGTATGTTGTATACTTGAATAATGATATACTTGAATTTATGAGATGCTGTATGAGAAACTGAGTTGATTGCTAATTGTTCATGCTCTGTTATTACTGTGTTTTCTTGCTGGGCCTTGGCTCACGGGTGCTCCGTGGTGCAGGTAAGGGTAAGGGCAAGCTGGATCAGGCCTGAGGTGGAGAGCTCCGAGGTGAAGTGTACATAGCCAGCCGTTCGATCACCACGGTCGAGGAGTGTGTCAGGACGGGGATTACCTAACTGCTCATTTTGCCTTAGTATGGCTGTTGATGTATATAGACTTTGTAACTTTTGTAAATGGCTTTTAAACTGTCATTTTTGGGATCCCATGTACATAAACAATGTTTAGTAATGAAAACGTAACTTTTGAGACCAAAATGTTTTTTAACCCTAGTACCTTTACTGTTTCTGTAACACGTTTTTACTTTAATGACTTGGTTAGCAAGTCTGGCACTTTACAAACACACAGTGTAACGGTCCTGGCTATCAAGGGCGTTACAACTTGTTATCAGAGCGTCCTAGGTTTATGGGTCCTGAAGACTGGCTGGGTATGTACATTCGCTGCGGGAGACAAGCTCAACTCAGGGTTTGGTAATTGTATATGCATGATTATGTGTTTAAATGGTTTGAGTGAGATATGAATGTTGATATCTGTTTAATGCATAGGGAGCATGAGATTCTGATAGGGCCTGGCCCTTGACTATTGCATGATGTTATCGAGGCGTGCTTATTAGCATTGCTGTGTATGTGGATGAATATCTGGATAAATTGTTATACTTGTTTGCTTGTGAATGATTGGGGTTTTGGTGGTGGATTATGGAGAGATTATCACCCTGTCATCTTAGCCTAATTGCCGAGTCGTTGTTTGCAGATTGACTTGAATAGATATGCGTTCAAGGAAATCTACACGACAAGTCGGCAGGTCTAGGGCCAGAGAGGATGATCAGGGCCCAACCCCTCCGCCAGTCCCTGAGAACTGGCAGCAGTTAATGGCAGAAATGCAAGCTAGGCTTCAGAGCCAAGATGAGTTGATCAGAATATTGCAGCAGGCTCCATCTGGGAGTGTTGCCCCTGCTGGGCCACCGGCACTGGTACCTGTGGTACAGTCTGTTGAGGGTGGCAATAAAGTGGAACCGTTGTATGAGCGGTTCAGGAAGCAGCAGCCCCCGATCTTTGAGGGTGGGCCAAATCCCCTAAAAGCTGAGCAGTGGATGACCTTGATTACCACCATACTTGATTTTATGAAAGTAGAGGGACATGATAGGGTGGCCTGTGCCACTTATATGTTGAGAGAGGATGCCCTAATCTGGTGGGAGGTGGCGTCACAGACTAAAAATGTTGCTGCAATGACATGGGAGGAGTTTAAAGATTTGTTCAATCAGAAGTACCATAACGTTGCCGTCAGGGCAGCGAAGGTGAATGAGTTTGTGGGACTGGTTCAGGGCAGTTTGACTGTTACAGAGTATGCCTTAAAATTTGATAGACTTGCAAAGTTTGCACCGGATCTTGTTCCTACCGATGCGACCAGGTTAGACAGATTTGTTAGAGGGCTAAATGTCATGATAGCCCGGGATGTAAGGATTACTACAGTTCCTGGGGTGACCACCTATGCCCAGGCTGTGGAAAGGGCTCTGACTGCTGAGGAAGCAGAGAATAGGATTTGGAGGGATAGTGCAGCAAGAAGGGAGGGCCGTAGGCCGGTGCCTCCATATTCTGGTTCTAGTAGAGGAGGAGGTATCAGTGATTTGAAGAGAAAGACTCCTGAAGCCCCAATTTCTCCTAGGTTTGATAGAGGAGGTCGGGGGGTTCAGGGGGGCCGTCGGGGAGGCGGCGATTCGTGGAGGACTTACCCGGAATGCCCGAGGTGCAGGAGACGCCATTTGGGCGAGTGTCAGGCTAAGGCCTGTTATGTATGCGGGGTGGTGGGACACCTCAGGAAAGATTGCCCAACAGTGAAGAAGGGCGAGGCAGGAAAAGTGGACAGCTTGACTCCAGCTCGAGTGTTCACTTTGACGCAGGCAGAGGCCGAGGCTAGTCCCTCGGTAGTGACAGGTCAGCTTTCTAGTGCTGGCACTTCTTTTACTGTTTTGATTGATTCTGGTGCTACGCATTCATTTGTATCTGATAGGGTGATTGATAGATTGTGTAGACCTAGTGAGATTAGTACCTCAGGGTTTGGGACTATATTGCCTACGGGAGAGCTGGTGGTGTCTAGGAGATGGGTTAGGGCACTGCCAGTGTTAGTTGATGGTAGAGAGTTGTCAGTGGACTTGATTGAGTTGAGTATGGAGGACTTTGATATGATCTTAGGTATGGATTGGTTGGTTAGATATGGAGCTACTATTGACTGTAGGAAGAAAATGGTGACTTTTGAGCCAGAGGGTGAGGATCCCTTCGTTTTTGTGGGAGCGATGCGTGGACCCCGCATACCCAGGATATCTGCGTTGAGGGCCAGAGATTTGTTACAGGATGGATGCATAGGCTTCTTGGCCAGTGTGGTGGATACCACCAAAGTTTTACCAGTTGGACCGGAGGAGACCAGACTGGTTTGTGAGTTTCTGGACGTGTTTCCTGAGGATTTTCCTGGGTTGCCGCCGCGTAGGGAGATTGAGTTTGTTATTGAGTTAGCACCAGGGACAGAGCCAGTGTCGAGGGCACCTTACAGGATGGCACCAGCGGAATTGAAAGAGTTAAAGATACAACTGCAGGAACTTCTGGATATAGGGTTCATCAGACCTAGCTACTCACCATGGGGTGCTCCAGTTTTATTTGTTAAAAAGAAGGACGGGACTCTGAGAATGTGTATTGATTATCGGGAGTTGAACAAGTTAACTATTAAGAATAAGTATCCCTTACCGAGGATTGATGACTTGTTCGATCAGCTGCAGGGTAAGACGGTGTTCTCAAAGATTGATCTTCGATCTGGTTATCACCAGCTGAGGATCAAGGATGAGGACATACCTAAGACGGCCTTTCGGACGCGGTACGGGCACTATGAGTTCTTGGTCATGTCTTTTGGTTTGACCAATGCCCCAGCAGCTTTTATGGACTTAATGAACAGAGTATTCAAGGATTTTCTAGATCAGTTTGTTATGGTCTTCAT
This sequence comes from Humulus lupulus, assembly GCF_963169125.1. NCBI lineage: Eukaryota > Viridiplantae > Streptophyta > Magnoliopsida > Rosales > Cannabaceae > Humulus > Humulus lupulus. Next base: position 89,695,430 of record NC_084797.1, on the reverse strand, counting down.
TGATGACATCCTGGTGTATTCCAGTTCAGAGACAGAGCACGAGTTTCATCTTCGTTTGGTTCTTCAAAGGTTGAGGGAGCATCAGTTATATGCTAAGTTTAAGAAGTGCAAGTTTTGGTTACCTGAAGTGACATTCCTTGGACACATTGTAGGTGCGGATGGGATTAAAGTAGATCCGTCTAAGATAGAGGCAGTTAGGGATTGGCCGAGGCCAAGGAACGCCTCAGAGGTGCGGAGTTTTCTAGGTTTGGCAGGCTACTACAGGCGATTTGTAGAGGGCTTTTCAAAGATAGCAGCACCGATGACAGAATTGACAAGGAAGAATCTAAAGTTCATTTGGTCAGACAAGTGTGAGGGTAGTTTCCAGGAGTTGAAACGACGACTTATTACTGCACCAGTGTTGAGTTTGCCTTCGGGGGAAGGGAAGTTTGTGGTATACTGTGATGCGTCGAGGTTGGGTTTAGGCTGTGTGCTGATGCAGAATGAGAAGGTGATAGCATATGCATCACGACAGCTGAAGGAGTATGAGCAGCGGTATCCCACTCATGACCTAGAGTTGGCAGCAGTGGTCTTTGCACTAAAAATCTGGCGGCATTATCTTTATGGGGAGAAGTACGAAGTGTATACCGACCATAAGAGCCTGAAATACTTCTTTACACAAAAGGACCTGAATATGAGACAGAGACGTTGGCTGGAGCTGGTGAAAGATTATGATTGTGATATTCTTTACCATCCAGGAAAAGCCAATGTGGTGGCTGATGCATTGAGCCGTAGAGGTCCAGGTCAGTTGTATAGTTCTGTTCAGATCTCAAGGGAGTTAGCAGATGAGATGGTTAGAGCGGGAATAGAATTGGTTGTGGGCCGATTGGCTAATATTACTCTACAGTCGACCCTGCTAGAGCGGATCAGAGAGGGGCAGTTGACAGACGCTCAGTTACAGAGGGTTAGAGAGGATGTTTTAACAGGAGTAGCTAAAGACTATTCTGTTTCAGAGGTTGGTTTATTATGGTATCAGGGACGAGTTTGTGTTCCAGCTGACGAGGGGATCAGACGAGAGATACTAGATGAGTCTTATACGACGCCGTACTCGCTTCATCCGGGTACCACAAAGATGTATCAGGACCTACGGACTTTGTATTGGTGGCCCGGGATGAAGAGGGATGTGGTAGAGTACGTTGCTAGATGCTTAACCTGTCAACAGGTGAAAGCTGAGCATCAGCGACCAGCAGGGTTGCTTCAGCCTTTGGGTATTCCTGAGTGGAAATGGGAGGATATTACTATGGATTTCGTAGGAGGTCTACCCAGGACAGTAGGGTTTCATGACTCAATATGGGTGATAGTGGATAGATACACCAAGTCAGCCCATTTCCTTCCAGTGAGGTCAACTTATACTGTGGATCAGTACGCTGAGTTGTACGTGAAAGAGATCGTACGTCTCCATGGGGTTCCTAAGTCTATTGTGTCAGACCGGGATCCTATTTTCACTTCCAAGTTTTGGGAAGGTTTGCAGAAGGCTTTAGGAACTCAGTTGAAGTTCAGTACAGCCTTTCATCCTCAGACTGATGGACAGTCTGAGAGGACGATCCAGGTACTGGAGGATATGCTCAGAGCTTGTGTAATTGATTTTGAAGGTTCGTGGAGTAAGTACCTTCCGTTGATTGAGTTCTCATACAATAATAGTTATCAGTCAACGATTGGAGTGGCTCCCTATGAGTTGTTGTATGGGAGGAAGTGTAGATCACCTATACATTGGGATGAGATGGGTGAGAGGAGATACTTGGGACCAGATATGGTCCAGAGGACAGGTGAGGCTATAGAGAAGATCCGGGCTAGGATGCTCGCATCTCAGAGCAGGCAGAAAAGTTACGCTGATCCTAAGCGTAGGGATGTGGAGTTTCTAGTTGGTGATCACGTCTTCCTTCGAGTTTCACCTCTGCGAGGGGTGAGGAGGTTTGGTAAGAAGGGCAAGTTGAGCCCTAGATTCATTGGACCATTCGAGATCCTGGAAAGGATTGGTCAGGTGGCTTACAAGTTAGCTTTGCCACCATCATTGTCTGGAGTTCATAACGTATTCCATGTCTCCATGCTTCGGAAGTATGTCTCAGATGTAACTCATGTATTGAGGCATGAAGATCTAGAATTGCAGGCAGATTTGGCTTATGATGAGAGGCCAGTTCAGATCTTGGATCGGAAAGATAAGGTGTTACGAAATAAAACGATTCCTTTAGTTAAAGTGCTGTGGAGAAACAGTAAGGTCGAGGAGGCGACCTGGGAGCTTGAGACAGCTATGCGAGATCAGTATCCAGAGTTGTTCAGGTAAATTTCGAGGACGAAATTCTTATTAGGAGGGGATAGTTGTAACGACCCAAATTCACTAATAAGGCTTAAGGGCCTTGATTAGTGTGCCGGGAGGGCAAGATGGGAATTATGTGTGGTTATTATGATTAAGATGTATGATTATGATTTTAAGCATGTTATATGACTATGTGAATTATATTATGCGATAATTATGATATGTGAATTGTACTGTGTGGGTGCTGTGATACAAACGTGATGCACGTGCCAAGACGGTCCTAGGAAACTAGATAATGGTAACTGGTGATTTGGTAACCTGTGTAACCGTTAGTAACTATAGAGAGTAACAGATTTTATTGGGAAAGTGGTAGAATTGCAAAGTTAGGGAAAGGACAAATAAGCCCTTGAGGTCTAGTTAGTAAGTGATATTAATGGAGGGTTAAAATGGTATTTTGGCAGTTAGTAGATGAGTTTGAGCTGAAGGAATAACATTTACGTATAACACTTTAGGAGTTAGTTTATGCTGAATATTGGAGACTTAGAAGTATAACAGAAGAAAGAAGGAAAAGAGAAGCTGAACCCTAGCTCTTGGAAGGAGAATCAAGGGGGTGATTGAGGTTATCAACCAAGCTTAGGCCAAGAAAACTCAGAGGTAAGGATTTGGCTATAATATGTTTAAGTTTCAAGTCTGAATTTTTAGAGATGAATATGAATTGAAGCAAGTTGGTGGCTGGTTTTGCATGAATTTAGAGTTGGAGTAATCAAAAGGAGAAGGTGATTTGAAGCTAGAGCTGGGGAGAATCCAAGCTGAGTACTTGACTGAGGTAAGAGTGCTTCATGTTTAAATTTTCGTAGGTGTTATGGTTTAAGAATCTAAAGGGGCTGGTTTACACATTTCTCAAGCTTTGGTTCAATGGTTTAAATCTGAATTTAGGTGTGAATTCTGTGGGTAAATGTGTAGTTGAGTTGGGTTATAGTGTTTAAAAGTTGTTGGCTGGTCTATGTGGGGTTTTAAATAAGTTTTGGGGCTTGGGTATGAAGTTGGGATGATTTTGAGTGATTTGGGTTCGGGGAAAACGCAGGGGAAAAACCCAGAATTCTGGGCTCGCGAAGGAGCGCCGCGGCGCTGTTCTAGCGCGCCGCGGCGCAAGGGTGTTTCTGGGTGTGATGGGGTTTCTGACTTGCTGGGCGCCGCGACCCTACAGGGCTGCGCCGCGGCGCTAGGCCAATTTCAGGATGTTGGAATTTGTAATTTTAAGCTTTTGCTCCGGGGTTCGGGGAATGTCTTCGGTGCGTCGTTTTAGGGATTTGGGGGTTCTGAGAGTATGGGTTAGGTTCCGGGAAGGTAGTCTTGGATTGGTTAATGACAAAGAATATTATTTGTGTTGTGAATAGGGCTTTGGAGAGGTTCGGGGTAAGAGGACCGTGCTTGCGGCTACGTGGGCTCGAAAACCAGTGAACTGAAAGGTAAGAAAACTGCACCCGAATGTATGATTGTGATGGGACTAAGTGCTCCCGAGATTTTGTATTGTGTCATCGTTGGTATTATGCCAAGGGGCACGTATAAGCGGTCTAAGAGTACCGTTCATGATTTTTAGCGCACGGGGCGCGAAATGGCCACTGGGAGCCAGAAACAATAGGATAACAGAGGGAGCAGCCTGTGAGCGCTAGCCCTGGTTATTGTCTGTGCAATATGCATTATGAGTTGAAATGCTTTGTATGTTGTATACTTGAATAATGATATACTTGAATTTATGAGATGCTGTATGAGAAACTGAGTTGATTGCTAATTGTTCATGCTCTGTTATTACTGTGTTTTCTTGCTGGGCCTTGGCTCACGGGTGCTCCGTGGTGCAGGTAAGGGTAAGGACAAGCTGGATCAGGCCTGAGGTGGAGAGCTCCGAGGTGAAGTGTACATAGCCAGCCGTTCGATCACCACGGTCGAGGAGTGTGTCAGGACGGGGATTACCTAACTGCTCATTTTGCCTTAGTATGGTTGTTGATGTATATAGACTTTGTAACTTTTGTAAATGGCTTTTAAACTGTCATTTTTGGGATCCCATGTACATAAACAATGTTTAGTAATGAAAACGTAACTTTTGAGACCAAAATGTTTTTTAACCCTAGTACCTTTACTGTTTCTGTAACACGTTTTTACTTTAATGACTTGGTTAGCAAGTCTGGCACTTTACAAACACACAGTGTAACGGTCCTGGCTATCAAGGGCGTTACACATGTAGTGTCGATAATGACCTCCAGGTCGATAACTGTCTCTCGGCCAAACAATCAGTACCAATAAGTATATCAGCATAGATTCAAACACAGCAAACATTCAACTACAAACAAATTCATAACACGGTCATTCTCATGCCCTATAATAAAGGGCTCAAGCCCTACACTTGGTGCATGTGCCAGTTTTCTTACCTCATTTCCTGAGCGATAAGTTGAAGCGACAATGAGCACGATCCTTTTCTCTTGAGCCTTGCGGTACCCCTAGTCACAATGTATTAAATAATATCCATCAAGAACTAAAGCAATTAAGAGTTTCAAGTCCTAACCCTAAAACTCTAGAATTTCCAGTGATTTCACGAATCACAATCTCATTCCATACACAAGCAGACTTGATTTCAACCCAATAGCAACCACCAGAATAACTTTAGCAACACAACCACACATAATACACCCATCAAATGCTACTAACACACTTCAAACCCAAAGTCCAAGAATTCACCAAGAACACAAAAAGGAAAACTCAAAGCTTACTGCCCAACCTGAAAGTGGACAACTAAAGTGTTCCACTTATTGAACAAGGTTCTATGGTTGGTCCACAACCCCTGGATGTTGAAGGCGTCCTTGGGGTGGTCTTGTAGTTCCTACAGGGTGGAAACAATGGGGTCGGTCCATGGATTTTCCTTCCTTTTGCCGCATTTTGCTCAGAGGGTTGAAGGGAGTTAGTGCATCAAGCTATTAGCAAGGGCCAACTTGATCCTCTTCCCAAGGGATCCCATATGAAGGAACCATAAGAGAGCCCTCGACTCCAACTACCATCCATGTACGATCCATACTAGATCTGACCAACTGCACATCCTACCTCCTCTACGTTCTTGACAACTTATCTTTGTCTCAGTAGAGTTTTTCAGTGGCATGTTTCGATCCTCTTCCCCATTACATAGAAAAATTGAGCCACCAATTCAGGGACAAGATACTATCATTACCACCTGGACAATTAGACACCCGACCCGTAATTGCAACAACCCAATTGCAAGAGCGGAGCTCTACAAACTGAGCCATATCCCCCTGAGCTAAGTGGAGCATGCATGAAGGAGTCAAATGCTTCTTTTATTCTTTTCCTTGGCACAGTTGGGCTATCTTGGACTTGAACCAGAGACCTCGCTCATGAAGTGAATCATCGCACCTACGGTCCAACCAATTGGGAGAGAATCAATAGATTCCTTTTTTGGAGCGATTCATCATTCCCGAACGTAGCATACAACGCTTTATTGTATTGTGCTCTCTAAGTGTGCTTGTTCCTCCATTATTCCTTACCATGGGAAGTTTTGTGAAATAACTCTGATGAGAAGAAAACAGAAGGCCTTAAGAGACCCTCCTGGCCCAACCCTAGACACTCTAAGATCCTTTTTCAAACTTGCTCCCATTTCGAGTCATGAAATAGATAAATAGACACATCCCATTGCACTGATCGGGGTCGCTCGTAGTGACTGAGGGGGTCCAAGACCAATAACTGAGTTATTTATCAGCCAAGCATTCTTCTTATGGTTAGATCCAATCTCCTGGTCCCTGGAGAAAGGAAAAATAATTTCACGTCTGTTGACCTGTGAAATTGGCCAATGATTGTATGTATGGTATATGACACCTTTTGAACGAGATATATATAAATATACGACAGAGTATAGCTATCTAAACAAACACAGAAATTTATAGTGGTCCAGCCCTATTCTGGTGAATAGTAATAACCTAATCCACTTAGTCTTTAGTATTGAATCACTCAATAAAAAATTACACAGATGAACTGAAGAATTCACTGGCACCCATTTGCCCAAAGTTTCTCTCTAGTGAATATCTGTTTGAAAATCGATCTCATATCCAACGCCCTTAAATGAAGCTCTAGGTCCTTTATTTATAGTACCCAGGGGCTATTACATGATCAGCAAGATGGGGGATCGTGGTTTGGTACACGATCATTGTGAGTGGAGATACGTGTCCACCTCCCCATAATTATGAGATCGTGGGTATTCTCGTTGTTTCTCTGGATCATGGTTGACGATGCACGATTGAATCCTTCGGTAAAACGCTAAGTCTTGGTTGGTCTATGAGACTTAGGTGCGAGGCCCGATGACCCTTTAGAGCTTGGGTGCTAGGCCTGATGACCATCTGGGTGCTAGGCCTGCTGATCTTCTAGGTGCTAGGCCTGTTGATGTAAACTTGAACAAGATTGAACTTTATCCAGAAAAATGTATTTGGGAGTTTAGGCCAATCACCCTATGAAGAATAGGGTGGGCCGACCACCCATGTGGCTCTTGAGCATGTCAGGCCGACCACTCCTAGGGGTTGGGGTTAGGCCGACCACCCCTAGGGGGCTAGGGCCAGGCCGACCACCCCTAGGGGGTTTAGGCCTGGTCGACTTCCTTATAGGTCTTGGACCTATCCTTTTTTCCCTATCGGTCTTTTTTCAATACTTTGTCATTTTTCCATGACTTGTAATGCCACGTGCCGCTTTCTCATTTGCCACGTCATCTCTATAATTTTGAGGGATAACAACGTCCTTCCTTTCGAGAAGGGAGGGTTTTTTTCCTTTTGATTGCAACTTTCTCTAGACCTTTAGGAAAAGCATGAAAATAAAGGCTCGAGTGGTACGATCCTTCCGTCACCCCATAATGAAAGGGGTGATCTTGTAGTGCTTGATCTGTGAAGATACATTGCTAGGTGCTCCGTTTTATTTTCCCATTGAGGATGAACCTAAACTTGTGCTTGAGAGATAGTTGTCCATATACTGATAAGGAATGTATGGATTCTCGAGAAGAGAGGATTCATGGTGGTCCCTCTCGGAATGCTCGGATCCCACTAGTGAATAGAAAGTTGGATCTACATTGGATCTCACCTGAATCGCCCCATTTATCCTCCTAAGGAAAAGTTTGGTTTCAATCCACGATTTGAACAGGAGAAGTACGCCATGTTAACCCCCACTGAAAATGAAATTCAAAGCTGGATTCCCCCACCTAGCAGCTCCTAATCCCTCAATAGGAAGCTCTAAATCCCACCCAAGATTGCTTCCAAGCTTGAAATAGTTCAAAGGTTTCAAGAATCCTTTACTTAGAACCAAGTAGAGTGAGAGGGAGAGAATGAGAAAAAGTAAGAGTGAGGTTACCTCAGGGTGCCAAATTCTTTAATTAGGCCCCTAGGAAAAGACGATAATGCCCCTACCTATTAAGCCTCTCTACAAAGCCCCTAATGGCATATTAGTCATTTGACAACAATCCCCACTAAACCTCAAAATTTCACTTAAAATTCCCAATTAATCTCACTAATCTTCCAAACACGAATATTTTCCCTAATTATAATTCATACTCTACTACCCCCGGTAATTCACCAAATTACTAAAATACCCCTAGGCTCACCTCGGGTCGGGTATTAATCCTAGATGTGACTTTTCTGCCACATTGGTCACTAGGATCACCTCATGCCACACATCTCAAATATATCCACATAATAATGTGGTCCCAGACAAAAAACACATATAATTACAGATATACCCTTAATGGGTTAAACTTGCAGAAATGCCCTTTTTAGTGAAATGGGCCTATAAGCACATTTGTTTCACTTAAACATGTGTAAATAGTCATATCATGATATAACTCATATAATTCACATATATAATTACAATTAGATCATATTAACACATAAACATCCAATCATGCCCTCTGGCCCAGTAATCAAGGCACTAAGCATTATTAGCAAATTTGGGGCATTACAACTTATCCCCTTCTTATAGAAATTTCATCCTCAAAATTTATTCAAACAGCTCGGGATATCAGTCCTGCATATCTGACTCTAACCTCTGAGTTGTTTCCATACCTTGTTATTGTTGGGGTTTTATGCCCTAATTAAAACTCAATTTCTTTGTAATCTCATTTTATCATCAATAAAAGAATAGAAATTATTTTTTGACTTGGTCAATCACTTTGCTAACATATTTTATTTTTGTGATTATTTGTTTAATATAAACTTCTATTAAATCCCGAGCATATAGCTAATCTTATTTATAGTAATGTAATCACAGTGGAATATAAATATGATTATATGTTCAAAATAAGTTAGTCCTAAGATTAGTCAGTGCACAAGATTTACACTAACTTGCCAATCTACGATATGATCTATTTACACATTACAGTGTTATGTTCTTTCCAGAACATTAGCAAAGTAGATAAGATTGGATGTATTTGTTACATTGGACTGGATCGATATTGACAGTTGATAAGATAAGTAAACATACCATTATTATCTATTCTAATCATATCATATAGTCGACCATAGGTCAATTCAATCTAAATTCTGAGTGGTTAGTATTCTAACTGATTGTATTATTTGAGTTCTTTGACTTGTTCGTTACCATCTTACCCCACGGACTAGCCCATACTTACATCTTGGGAACTCGGTAGTATAATTGAGTGGGAGTGTTAATCATAGATATGAACAACTATAGCTTCTGATGAAGAAGTGAAACGGTGGTTTCCTTTTAGTATGGTTCAAGGTGTTAAATGATAGAGATCTCATTTCAGTTTTTAAATTAGTTTACTGAAATATAATTTACAAGGAACTAAGTATTTTAAGGATAAAATACAATGAGGGGTAAAATGGTATTTTAGTCCTATCTCATTGTAGACCATCTATAGAGGATTGAATGACAATTGTGGTTGTAACAATGGATAATTAATAGCGTATCTATATTTGTTATAGAGCGTTATATGAATTCAAGAGTGCAATTCTGAGTCTATAGTGGAGTCACGAGGAATTAATAAGTTATTAAATTTATTTGTTACATTTATGATAACTTATTGGAGATTGATTTCATAGGTCCATGGTCCCCATTGTACCTTGGATAAAATCATCTAGATAGTCTCAATTAATTGATTTAATTATCAATTAGAATTATCAAAGTTGACCAGGTCAATTTTGGATAGTTTCATAGAGTTAAGTATTTTTTAGAAGAAAAGAGAAATTAGGGCACATTTATTAATTAAGATAAATTGGTATCTAAATTAATAAATAAGTTTAAATCAATGTTAAAATTATAAATAATTAATTTGATAAAGAATTTAAATAATTGTTTAATTAATTAAATTAATAGAAAATAAGACAGGCCTTGATTTTAAGTCCAATGGGCTTATAATCAAATGGGAAATTTCACGGGCCTAAAGCCCATGATAATTTCGACCTAGGGCTGTTAATTGGCTATTATTTTATTGATTTTTAATTAAATTAAATGGCCTAATTGAGTCTATAAAATGAGTACTTAGAGAGAAGTCAAAACATAAGTTTGACAAGTCACAAGTCAGATTTTCTGATAGGTTTTAGATTCTCTCTAAACATTAGTCATTTTCTAAGCCTCTTTTTTATTTTCTCTTCTTCTCTCTGTATCTATCTCATGTGTTGAGAATTTCCCACTCTATTCTAAGTGATTCTAAGGATACATTGGAAGACTATGAAGAAATTAGAAGAACGGTTCAGTTTCTTGACAATACTCTGCGACAGAAAAGATACAAGAGTTAGAGAAACTGAAGGAATGACTCTTTCATTCTGCTGCGTATACTGTAAGTATTCTTATCTTTGTTTCTCTTTGAATTTAATTTTAGAAACATGTTCTAGGTTATCTCATATTAATTTGTTTAATATTAGATCTACATGAAAATAAATAAAGATCATGTATAAGTTTTCTTTACAACAGGCCTCAGAGCCTTTGGTAATCTTTATTTTCATGCATGAACATGTTAAAAATTAGATTATTTGATGTGTTTGAATAATTGGATGGTTTTCATGTTTTTATGAAGCATATTGATTTTATGTGATTATTAGTAATTTTTAGGTTATTTTGTTGTGTTTTCTATGCCATTAATTTTTATATATGCTTTATTTTGTGTAAAACATGTTAATAATTAATTAGAAAATGGTTTTTTTTTTTTTTAAATTGCTCAAAAATAAAATTTGAAAAAATTTGGCCTGGCTGCCCATGCGCGCGCGCACTAGCCACCTCGTGGGCGATGAACAGTACCAGTTACTATTCATCCTTTTTTTTTTTTTTTAAAATTAAAGAAAAATAAAAAAAAATTGTGAAAATAAATTATTTATAATTAAAACCAAAAATATCTTTTTTGTTTTTCATTTAAAATTGATTTTTAAAAAATAAGATATTTTTGTTAGTTGAGATTTAAATAATTAGATATTTTCTACAAAGATTCAAATTCAAATTCAAAAATAGACTAACAACTTAATTTTAAATTTTTTAATATATTAAAATATTAGAATTAAGATATGATATATTAAAGATATTTTCTTTTAAATTCTTGATATTTTTATTAAATCTTTATTTGAAAATATAAATATATTTTTATTCTATAGTTTTTAATATTCAAATTATTTGAAATTTGAATATTGTTAGTTAGATATTTTTATAGATATTTGACTTTGATTAACTGTTTTAAGATATTTTAAGGTTGTTATAACTATTAATATATATTTTTAAATAGTTCAAATATTTGCTTATAGTTGTAACAACACAAGATATTTTTTTCGAAAAACAGTTTAGATATTGATTTTAAAATTTAAAATCGATTAAATTTTGAAAATATCATTTTTTCAGCCAATTAATAAAATATTTTTTTAATAAATGGGATTTAAATTAACTTTGGTTAATTGTTGATAAACTCTATTTAAATTAAATTAATTTTTTTTTTCAAATTAACCTAAAACCAAGTTGATTGTTGATAAATGAAATTTAAATTAACTATTGTTAATTGTTGCTAAATCTCATTTAAATTGACTTATTTTTTGTAAAAATTTTATTAATTTGAATTTTTTGATAAATTCTAGATAATTATTTGTGGTATTTTTGCAAATGAAATAAATTGTGGTATTTTTGCATAAATTCATAGAATTGCTCATATAGTAACATATTAGGCCCATCCAATTATAGCATGTCTGTTTGCACTATATGTGGTATTTTTGCAATTGGGCTTAGATGCATATAGTGGCCCATATGTTTGTTAGATATATGGTTTTTGCCAAATAAAATATTTATAAAATGATAGGTTTTATTTGGGCCCATTAGAAAATGTAAAGTTTAAATTCCTCTCTTGTGGGTGATTCCACTTGTGAAGACTCATTTGCTTTGCATGATTATAGTGGGCCTAATCAATTCATAACAATTAATAAAACGTAGGTTTAAATTCCCGTCTTTTGGACCTTGTATGGAAGATTGGGGGACTTTGTAGTGGGAACGACATACTGGACCCAGCCCTCCTCCATACAAGTCCAATTGTTAAGGCCCATTTACCTCAGTTGGACTTAATTGTATAGGTTCATTATATTAGTTAAACCTAAATATTGATTAGCAACAAAGTAATTCTAAATTAATTGAATTTGTTTCAATGTGACACTTTAGAATTAATAGGAAATTATAGGACTTTGGTTTTAAAAATTTAATCTTTTTCAATTTTTTGGAGAACCATAGTCATTAATTTTCTAAAAATACTATTTTTTAATTTTAATAATGAGCTTATTTTAAGATTTTTATTCTATCTCCACCGTTGGTTTAACATAGTCAATAGCTTAATGGGGCCTCGAGGCGCTTTGATTCGTCCCCCTACAGAAGGTGTTTGTAATGCCCCAACTCCAGGGACCGTTACGGTGTGCCTTGTAAATAGTGCTAAACTCGTTAATCGAGTCGTTTGGCCAAAATTGTGAACTAAGTATGATTAGCGGTCTAGGGATTAAAAATTTTGGTTAAAATGTAACGTTTCACTAGAACGTTTAATATATACATTGGGATCCCGAAAATATAGTTTCAGAGTCTATTACAGAAAATATTTACAACAGGCCGTTCTAAGCGGCAAAACAGGGTTCAACCCTAGTTCCACTTTAAACCTCGGTCGTGGCGGACGAGCAGCTGCATATGTACACGTCATCACCTATGCTCTCCAACTCAAGGGTGGTCCAACTTCCTCTTGCCTTTACCTGCGCCACATAGCACCCGTGAGCCGAAGCCCAACAAGAAAACCCAATAAAGTATGATATAATATCAACAATAATCATAGTAGCCATTCAGGACCAACGGTCCAAAACAGATAGGTGACAGTAGCCAAAAGTCACAGAAGTGGGTACAGCTCCCTCTAGCCATGTGACGATAGGGTCACCAGGGCTTAATTGATAAGTGGTTCCTTAATAAGTTTGATCAGGGTAGGTGCATGGTGATTGGTCACCAACATAACCATCCTCCCGACTCTAGAGTCGTAACTAAGGACAGCGTCCCCCAGTCATGTGACAAAAAGTCACCGGGGTCATATACCTTGGCTGTAAACATCTGGTCTTAGACCAGGTAAGCGCTTATAGTTCTCATTGGCCTTCCGGTCGGTCCAGCATTAATACCCTATATGGGTCATTCAATGCCAACCTCGATTAGATCTAATCTTCATTTGGCCAGGCATTCACAACGCACTGCCACTTCTGATTCTTGGGTCGGTGAAACACGACCAGTGCTCAGCCCGTGGTGAACTTAACTAATAAGTCACATATTCACATACGGATCCAACACCATTGCCGATTCTGACTAATAAGCCAGCGCCATACACATGTAAGCCATGCCACCAAACATATATCACATGTCCAATATCTATAAACAAGGCATTCAACATGCTTACTTAACAGGTACTAGTACAATTAGGTCCATGCACAACACAGAGACTCAAGCTCTGAACAACATCATACCCAGTATACAAAGCATGTCGTAATCACATGCTTCTCGTGCATCACATGCATCATACTCAACAATCCAACATGCACCAATAACCGCCATGCATGTCACGTTCAACAATTAACCAACATGCATCAAGAATAGCCATGCATGTCATACTTAATAATCAACCTACATGCATCAAGAATAACCATGCATGTCACATATACATAAGGTGCAGTTTTCTTACCTCAGATTCGAACTAGAATGATTAAAAGAACGACCCTTGAGAACGATCAACTTTTAGTCCTTTAGCGGTCACCTAGTCATAACCAATTATAATCCATTAATAAAATAAATTAATAAATGGTTCAAAATCTAAAACCACACTCCCGGGATCAATCCCCCACTCTCGGGAGTCTTAATATACTCAAACGGGGCAAAGGAACCAATCCCCGAGCCTTAAGGGTCATTCCGAGCCCTAAAATAGGTTTGCTGAAAAATGGACTAGCGATGGAGCCCTATTAAGTGGCGTTGCAGCCCTATAAGATGGCGCTGCAGCCCTATTTCCAAGTCAGAGAGCCCTGCTCTCTGCCCTGCCTAGCGCTGTTGTGCCCAGAATGGAGCTCCTGCGTCAAAAACAGACCAGAAACTTTCTGGTTCTTCTTCTTTGCGATTTCTCTTAAAACCAACCCTCCAAATCAATCCCAAACACCACCCAAACATCCAATTCAACCCCAAATCATCATCTATATCATACCCTCATCAAAACCCAATCAATCTTACACAAAAGCTCCCATTGATTCCAACTATCCACATCAAAACTATAAGCTGAAAACTATAAAGAAAAACAGAGTATGGCTTATATTCAAGGATGAAATCTTACCTCAAGCTTGATTTAGATATCCTTCTATGATTGAACCAAAGTCCTAAGCCCCCACCTTTGATCTCCTAGCTTGTTACCTCAAGTTGGCTCTCAAAAATTGAAAGAAAGAAGGAGGAGAAATGGTGTACGGGAAGGAGAGAAGCAATGAAGATGAGGATGCTCTGTTTTCTCTAACATTTTCTACAGCCTTTAAATGATACATATCCTTTGCCAAATGACCATATTTCCCCTAGGTCAAATAAAGGCTTCTAAAGTCATCCCGAGGGTATAATCGGTATTTTCCACCTATCTCGTTAATCATAATTAACGCTTTCCAATTCCCGCTAATCTCGATAGTCTCAAACACCAATAATCTATATCCCGTTACCCCATAATTCTCGGTAACGCTCTAATCATCAAAATGACCCCAAGACTCACCCCGAGCCCCAAACTTAAACCCGTTATGACTAGACCGAACACTTATATCTCATGATCGTCTCATGCCGAATAGCTCAAATCAATCCACCTTATAATGTGGCTATATTAATTAATCACAACCATTCACCCAAAATACACAATTACGCCCACAGCGGCCAAATTACCAAAATACCCTTATAATTATAAATACACCCATATGCACGCATTTACCATCATATAATAATATAATTCACATAAACATGCATATGATCATTAAATAACATCATAACTCAATTATGGCCCTCCTGGCCTCCTAATCAAGGTCCTAACCCTTATTAGGAAATTCGGGGCTTTACAGTGTTCATTAGCTATTTTGACAAGGTTAGATCTCGAAAGATTGATAATTATAGGTCAAATTCTACTAGACTCACCCCTACGGTGACTACTAGAACTAAATCTATGATTATTGAAACCGTGGGTCTAGCTCATAAAATAAGAGATTTTATTTTCTTATTTTGATTGAATAGTAGGCTGTTAATAGTGGTGTCCATTATTAAATGAGTTTACAACTCTATTTAACTAGTGGTATTTTTTACTCTCACCAACCAGGACAAGGATATCATAGATTAGTTAAACACCTAAAGAAATAGAGATATGTTTGTTTTTGGTATTTTTTCTCATATCTTACATATTTTGGTATATGTTGTGCTACTTCTTGAAATTTGTGTGAATAGAAGTTTTATTGAGAAAATATGACTGATTTCTATTTTATTGATAATTTGTAGTTTTAAGTTAAGTAGTGTCTGTGTCTTCTCCCATCCGTTCTCAGCTTTTGATGGAGAAACTCACTGGAGAAAACCTCCTTAATTGGAAGCAGAATATCAACATAGAGTTGATTGGTGACAACTATGAATTCATCATGATTGAGGAAACCCCAGAACGAGCACCGTGTCCGCACGTTAGTGATGGCACCATAAATGCTTGGATAGCACCGTCTCCGCACATACATGATGACACCATGAATGCTCGAATAGCACCGTGTTTGCACATTCGTGATCAACTCAACTATGGTCTGACGCAGCTCATAAACGAGCTTCAAATTATTGAGCCTATCATGGGTGGACCTAGTAAAGGAGGAGAAAATACGAATACTGTTGCTGCTGCTGATCCAGCTAAGGCTGACACTAACCAAGCTTCGTCTTCGAAAGCTAGAAACAAGAGGAAAGGTGGACAAAACAACAACCCCAAGCCTGCAAAGGCTACAAAGACGAGTGCACAACCATGTGCATAGACGTCTAAGGGGAAGAGCAAGAAAAGTAAAGATAAGTGTTTTCACTACAAAGAGAAGGGACATTGGAAACGAGATTGCCCCAAGTTTCTAGCAGCGAAAAATAAAGGTAATGAGTATAGTTCATTTATCTTAGAAACATGTGTCTTAGAGAATGATAAATCTGTTTGGATTATTGATTCTAGATCTACCAACCATGTTTGTAACTCTTTATAGCTTCTTGAATCGTGGGAGGAAGTGGACGAGGGGCTTAAATCTTAGAGTTAGGAACGGAGCATTCGTTGTGGTCCAAGCTAGAGGAAGAGCTCGTCTGAAGTTTAGAAATAAATACTTAATTTTAAATGATGTATTTTTTATTATGGATTTTAGTAGAAATTTAATTTCAGTTTCCATGTTGCAATTAGAACGATTTGTTATGACTTTCCAAGTTCTAATATCTCTATTTCTTTCAATGGATCACAATTGTGTATTGAATGTTTGGAAAACGAGAATTATATTCTGCGACCTAACGAACCCCTCGCTCTTAACAATGATTTATTCAAAGTAGCTAAACCAAGGACCAATAAACGTCAAAAGATCGATAACGATAATATGAAGTATTTATGGCACTTGAGACTAGGTCGCATTGGCTACAATAGGATTCAAAGACTTACAAATGTTGGGCCTTTGAGGGAACTCACCTTAGGTGAATTACCTGTCTATGAATCTTCTCTAGAATTCAAACTGACCAAGCATCCATTCTCTGCAAAGGGTGATAGGGCCAAAGAACCACTTGGACTTGTTCATTCAGATGTTTGTGGATCTTTGAATGTACAAACCATGGGTAGTTTTGAGTATTTCATCACTTTCATTGACGATTACTCTAGATACTCATGTCTTTACCTAATGCATAGGAAATCAGAAACATTTTCAAAGTTTCAGGAATTCCTAGCAATGGCTCAGAACCAATTAGGTAAAACATTAAAGAACTTGTGATTTGATAAGGGTGGAGAATATTTGGATATGCAGTTCCAAGATTATTTAACTGAATTTGGGATTTTATCACAACTTACTGCCCCAGGTACTCCGCAACAAAATGGTGTAGCAGAACGCCGGAACAGAACTTTATTGGAAATGGTTAGATGCATGCTTAGTTACTCAACTCTACCAACTTCGTTATGGGGACATGCAATTGAAACCGCGAATGACATTCTCAATGTCATTCCATCTAAATCAATCCCCAAAACACCTTTAGAATGCTGGAATGGTCGTGAACCTAGTTTACGCCATTATAGAATCTGGGGGTGTCCCGCTCACGTCCTGGGGAAAAAAGAGGGAAAGCTAGAACCGCGAACTGAAGTTTGCAGGTTTGTTGGATATCCTAAAGGTACTTGGGGTGGAATTTTCTATAGTCATTCAAAAAAAGAAGTGTTTACTTCTACGAATGGTACTTTTCCGGAAAATGACTATGTCCAAAATTTCAAACCTCGCAGCAAAGTAGCTTTAGAGGAGATGGTTAAAGATTTGACTCCAACCAATGTTCCATCGTCATCAACGCGAGTTGATAATATAATTCCCATTCTTCATGTCCAACTGACGCAAGTCAATTTAAATGAAGAAAGTACCACTGTTCCTAAGCAAATAGTCGCAAAGCCTCGTCATAGTGGGAGGGTTTCTAGGAACCCAGTTCGCTATGGTTTGGATGGTGAAACCAATATGGTTGTTGGTGACACTAGTGATGATGATCTGTTGTCTTTCAAACAGGCAATGGCTAGCCCTAAAAAGGAACTATGGCTCGAATCCATGAAACAGGTAATGGAGTCCATGTACTCAAATTCCGTCTGGGATCTTGTGGAAGCACCTAGTGACTTTAGGGCCATTGGGTGCAAGTGGATATACAAGAAGAAACGGGGTGCTGATGGAAATATCGAGACTTATAAAGCTCAATTAGTGGCAAAGGGTTATACCCAAATAGAAGGCGTGGACTATGAGGAAACGTTGAGTCTGGTAGCCATGCTCAAATCCATTCGCATCCTCCTATCCATAGCATCCGCTCTCGACTAAGAGATCTGGAAAATGGATGTCAAGAAAACTTTTCTTAATGGAAAGCTTGACGAAGTCATTTATATGGATCAACCAGAAGGATTTAAAGTAGCTGGACAAGAAGGAAAAGTTTGCAAGTTGAATAGGTCCATCTATGGACTTAAGCAAGCTTCTCATTCCTGGAATCTTAGGTTTGATGAAATAATCAAGACCTATGGCTTTGAAAAAAATATTGATAAGCCATGTGTTTACCAACTGAAAGTAAATCAAATAGTGGTATTCTTGGTTCTTTATGTAGATGATATCTTACTCATTGGAAACAATGTTAAGAAATTATCAGATGTGAAGAATTGGTTGAGCACTCAATTCCAGATGAAGGATTTGGGTGAAGCAAGTTATGTTCTAGGTATCCAGATCATTAGGGATAGAAAAAATAGACTCTTAGTTCTATCTCAAGCAGCTTACATAGATAAAGTGCTTGAACGTTTCTCAATGACAAATTCCAAGAAATGGTGTCTACCGTCCCACCATGGAATTCATCTTTCAAAGAAGCAGTCTCCCCAGACTCGTGAAGAGGAAGATGCAATGAGAAAATTTCCTTACGCATCTGCAGTTGGATGTTTGATGTATGCTATGTTGTGTACTATACCAGATATCTGCTATGCAGTGGGAGTAGTGAGCAGGTATCAGTCAAACCCAGGATCGGAAAATTGGATAGCAGTTAAGCATATCCTGAAGTATTTGAGATGGACTAGGGATTATATGTTAGTCTACAGTGGTGGTGTTCTGAACCTTGTAGGCTACACCGATTCAGATTTTTAGACTAATGTCGATGACAGGAAGTCTACTTCTGGAATGGTGTTCACTCTTGGGGGTGGAGCTGTTATTTGGAGAAGCGTAAAGTAGCCTACAATCTTAGATTCCACCATGGAGGCTGAGTACATAGCCATGTTAGAAGCAGCTAAGGAAATAGTCCGACTAAAGAAGTTTTATTCAGATCTTGGTGTTATTCCAGAAATGGATAAACCGCTTGTGTTGTATTGTGACAATACAGGAGCGATAGCCAACTCAAAAGAACCTCAAAGTCATAAGAGGAGTAAGCATATAGAAAGGAAGTATTACATTATTCAAGAATATGTGGCCATGGGAGATGTGAAGGTTATGAAGATTGCAACTTAAGACAATCTTGCAGATCCGTTTACAAAGACACTACCAGAAGCTACATTTGATAAGCATATCAAGGAAATGGGATTAGTAGAATTAAGGCATTAGTTTCAATTAGTGAAAGTGGGAGTTTGTTGGGATTTTATGCCCTAGTTAAAACCCAATTTCTTTGTAATCTCATTTTATTATCAATAAAAGAATAGAAATCATTTTTTGACTTGGTCAATCACTTTGCTCAC
The DNA here is from genome assembly GCF_963169125.1 of Humulus lupulus. Lineage (NCBI taxonomy): Eukaryota > Viridiplantae > Streptophyta > Magnoliopsida > Rosales > Cannabaceae > Humulus > Humulus lupulus. The sequence continues at coordinate 89,676,177 of NC_084797.1, read as the reverse complement.
ATGTTTTATTTTCATGATTATTTGTTTAATATAAACTTCTATTAAATCCCGAGCATATAGCTAATCTTATTTATAGTGACATAATCACAGTGGAATATAAATATGATTATATGTTAAAAATAAGTTAGTCCTAAAATTATTCAGTGCACAGAATTTACACTGACTTTCCAATCTACGATATGATCTACTTACACATTACAGTGTTATGTTCTTTCCAGAACAATAGCAAAGTAGATAAGATCGAATGTATTTGTTACATCAGACTGGACCGATATTGACAGTTGATAAGATAAGTAAACATACCTTTATTATCTATTCTAGTCATATCATATAGTTGACCATAGGTCAATTCAATCTCAATTCCGAGTGGTTTGTTGTAACGACCCAAAATCACTAATAGGGCTTAAGGGCCTTAATTAGTGTGCCGGGAGGGCATACCTGGATTATGTGTGATTTAAATGATTAAATGCATGATTATGTGATAAGCATGCTTATATGATTATTTGGATATATGAGATGCATGATTATGTGTATTAGTATGCATGTAGGCCATGATTAGATTAAAAGGGCATATTCGTAATTTTAGCCCGTTGAGGGCATAAATGTAATTATTTGTGATAAATTGTTGAGACCACATTATTATGTGGATATATTTGTAGCTTGTGGCTCGAGGCAATCTTAGTCAGTAGTTTTTCGGTGGGGATTTATACCCAGCTTGTGGAGCCTAGGGGTATTTTTGGGATTTTGGGAAATATATTGGAGGCTATTTGATATTAAGGGAAATAATTGGTGATTAGTTAGGTATCGGGATGTAAGCGGTAATTATTAGGGACACTCGAGGAATTAGCAGGAATTGAGAGAAAATGACCAAAATGCCCTTTGTATGTTTAAAGGCTTGGGTTTTAATGGGAGGGAAAATGTTCATTTGATTTAAAAATGGATAGGTGTTGTTCTATTTTTAGCCTTAGTGGAAGCTGTAGAATGAATTAGAAGTTAAAGGAAAGAAGCAAAAGGAAAGAAAGAATAAAAAACAGAACATCTATCTCACCCCCTTTCTTCTCCATTCGGTTTCCTCTCCCTTCACCATCTCTTGAGGATTTTTGGAGTTGTAATTCAAAGAAAGCTTAGGCTGGAGATTGGGGTTAGGATCCTTGGTGAAGCTAAAGGATTTAGCAGGAGTTAACTACTCAATTGAGTTAAGGGAATTAAGCTTGAAGAATTGAGGAGCATAAGGCTGGAAGGATACTAAGGGCGACCTAGGATTGGACTCTCCACTAAAGGTGTACGCTAGGGCTCGGACTGGATCGTGCTTTAAGCTCGATTTCACTAATCAAAGCTATCGAAATCAAAGGTAAGAAACTGCACCCGGTTATGTGAATATGTTGGGACTAAGAGCTCCCTATATTTGTATGTAATGTCATGAGATGGTATTATGCCATGGGGACATGTGATAAACGGCCTAAGAGTGTCGTAATCAATATTTGCGCACAAGGCGCGGCTCGGCCACTGGTAGCTGAGGTTAAATATATAATCACTGAGCTTGGCCTAAGCGAGCCAGAGTCAGTGGGATAATCAGAGGGTGTGGCCTAAGGGCGTCGACTCTGGACTTTGGTGTGATGTGTTTATTGTTGTCTAAACTTTTGAGTGTGACGAGTTTGTTATCTGAATAACTGATTGTTGGCTTGTAGATTGATATCACTGTTTATGTGAGATATATGACTTGTTGTATATCTGATTGATGATTCGTAAATTGTCTACGCTATGTATTATAGTTTTCTTGCTGGGCCTTGGCTCACGGGTGCTATGTGGTGCAGGTAAAGGCAAGGGCAAGGTGGACTAGTCCTGAGTTGGAGAGCTTTGAGGCTGAATGTACATAGTCAGCTGATCGGCCCCCAAGGCCGAGGAGTGGTACAGGACGGGAGAAGCCTAAATGTTTGTTTTGCCCTAAGAGTGGCCAGTACATGTTTATAACCTGGAATTTTTGTAAACTGTCTTTTAAACTCTATTTCTTTTGGGATCCCATGTACAAAATGTTTATCTAAATGAAATGCATCTTTTATGACCAAACTCTTTTAACCCTAGTTCAATTATAGCTTCGGTAACATGTTTCTAATTAAATGACTTGATTAGAAAGTCTTGCACCTTTATAAACACACAGTGTAATGATCTTCGCTACCCAGAGCGTTACATTAGTATTCTAACTAATTGTATTATTTGAGTTCTTTGACTTGTTGGTTACCAGCTTACCCTATGGACTAGCCCATACTTACATCTTGGGAACTCGGTAGTATAATTGAGTGGGAGTGCTAATCATAGATATGAATATCTATAGCTTCTGATGAAGAAGTGAAACGATGGTTTCCTTTTAGTTTGGTTCAAGGTATTAAATGATAGAGATCTCATTTCAGTAATTAAATTAGTTTACGGAAATATAATTTACAAGGAACTAAGTATTTTAAGGATAAAATACAATGAGGGGTAAAATAGTATTTTAGTCCTATCTCAATGTAGACCGTCTATAGATGATTCAAGGACAATTGTGGTTGTAACAATGGATAATTAATAGCGTATCTATATTTGTTATAGAGTGTTCTATGAATTCAAGAGTGCAATTCTGAGTCTATAGTGGAGTCACGAGGAATTAATAAGTTAGTAAATTTATTTGTTAGATTTATGATAACTTATTGTAGCTTGATTTCATAGGCCCATGGTCCCCATTGTACCTTGGATAAAATCATCTAGATAGTCTCAATTAATTAATTTAATTATCAAAGTTGACCAGGTCAATTTTGATAGTTTCATAAAGTTATGTATTTTTTAGAAGAAAAGAGAAATTAGGGAAGATTTATTAATTAAGATAAATTGGTATCTAAATTAATAAATAAGTTTAAATCAAGGTTCAACTTATAAAGTATTAATTTGATAAAGGATTTAAATAATTATTTAATTAATTAAATCAATAGAAAATAATACAAGCCTTGATTTTAAGTCCAATGGGCTTATAATCAAATGGGAAATTTCACGGGCTTAAAGCCCATGATAATTTCGACCTAGGGCTATTAATTGGCTTTTATTTTATTGATTTTTAATTAAATTAAATGGTCTAATATAGTCTATAAAAGGAGTGCTTAGAGAGAAGTCCAAACATAAGTTTGACAAGTCACAAGTCAGATTTTCTGATAGGTTTTAGATTCTCTCTAAACACTAGTCCTTTTCTAGCCTCTTTGTTATTTAATCTTCTTCTCTCTGTATCTATCTCATGTGTTGAGAATTGCCCACTCTAGTCTAGATGATTCTAAGGATACATTGGAAGACTATGAAGAAATTAGAAGAACGGTTCAGTTTCTTGATAATACTCTGCGACAGAAAGGATACAAGAGTTAGAGAAACTGAAGGAAGGACTATTCATTCCGCTGCGTATACTGTAAGTATTCTTATCTTTGTTTCTCTTTGTATTCAACTTTAGAAATATGTTCTAGGTTATCTCATATTAATTTGTTTAATATTATATCTACATGAAAATAAATAAAGATCTTGTATAAGTTTTCCTAACAGTTATTTCATTATAATGTTCTTGTAACGTCCCAGGTTTTTCAGACTCGATAATGCGAAAATATAAACGTTTTCATGTAACAAAATATCTCAAAAACCCGTATAAAATAAAAAATTAAAAGTTGTATGGCCATACTTAATATTTAATACAAACATAGTATATGAATGGTAAACCGAGCCTAGTTTATGAAAATAAAACAACATTTCCAAAAACAAAATAGCTTCCGAAAAAGGTCGGTCCACATGTACATCCACAAAGTAGACTCAAACGCTCACTGCTCTGCTTTGCCCTTACTCTTACCTACAACAAGAAACAACTAGGTAAGCGAAAATGCTAAGTAAGTTCAACCTTAAAACAAAAGTATGTAGAGAAGACAGGTGGTCACTGACCAAGTTACTGTCCACTGATAACAATAGCTCACAAAATTAGGGTTCCGGATCCATCCGGACCCTACACAATCAATTTCAAGAATGCAAAAGAGTCCTGACAAACTTATGGTTATGCCTGATAACCAAAGGTAGGCTATTTCATATAACCAGATAAACCCCTGCACTCAGAAAATCCCAGAGCAAGCAGATATAATATATCACAATATAATTCGACACCAACGCTCAACAATTTCCAACAATTAGGGCGTACCACGCCCTCCAACATATTTTCTAATCAATAGGGGAGAACCAGTCTCAACACTAAGATCTAGCCAATAAATATCCCCATTAAGGGTAACTATCGAGTTACCTAGGGCATCACTACTTATCCAAAAGTAAATCCCTCACAAGGGTAACCATCAAGCCACCTAGGGCATTGCTACTATTCAAGAGTGTAATCGAAGTTACACGGGTTTATAGAGACTTCTATGTTAATCAGTTATGTTGGTGACCAGTTGCCCCTAGGGTGTTCAGCCTCACTCAAACTTGGAAACCCCTAGTGTAATTCCCTTGATAGCCAAGACCGTTACATTGTGTGTTTATAAAGGTGCAAGACTTGCTAATCAAGTCGTTTAACTTGAAACGTGTCACTGAAACTACAATTGAACTAGGGTTAAAAGATCTTGATCTCAAAAGATTCATTTCTTATAAGTAAACATTTTCTTTACATGGGATCCCAAGAGTAGTAAAGATTAGAGACAGTCTACAAAAATTTAGGATAAAAGTACAGTTATTAGCCACTTTAAGGCAAAACAGACAATTAAGCTTTTCTCGTCCTGTATCACTCCTCGGCCGTGGCGGCCGATAAGCTAACTATGTACATTCAGCCCCGTAGCTCTCCATCTTAGGATTGGTCCAACTTTCCCTTGCCTTACCTGCACCATGCAGCACCCGTGAGCCAAGGCCCAGCAAGAAAACACAATAGCAGAGCATAATTATCAAGCAAACAACTGGATAACTCATACAGTATAAACATGCAGTCAACAGTCCAATTATTCATGTTATTCAAGTATTCAGCATACCAAGTACATCATTTCATATCAATAATCATTTCACATATGATAACCAAGGTTAACACCCTTAGGCCGCACCCTTTATTTATCCCACTGACTCCGGCCTGCTTAAACCGAGCTCATTGAATATTAAGCTGTCCTCAGCTACCAGTGGCCGAGCCGCACCTTGTGTGCAAGTATTATTTATGGCACCCTTAGGTCATTTATCACATGTCTCATGGCATAATACCATCTATGACATTATACAGATATAGGGAGCTCTTAGTCCTAATACAAACACATAACCGGATGTAGTTTTCTAACCTTTAGATTTCGCTAGCTTTGTTCAATTTGATCCTCAAGCACGATCCGGTCTGAGCCCTAGCGTACATGTAACGCCCTGGCTACCCCAGAACAGTTACGGTGAACGGTGGACCAGAAATTTGACTCACTACCTGAGTCCTTTGGTCAAAAACGTGCTCTAAGTGTAATTAACAGGTTAAGGTATAAAACCAATAAAAAGGAAATGGAGATTTTATTACAAGCTGCTCAGCAGAGCTAAACAAAACGTTTACAAGTCGTTCTCAATACAAAATGGTCACTACTGTTGTAAAGTTACAATCCCGCCGACCTAAGCGGCAAAAATAGGGTAAACCCCCTAGTTCCTCTGAGAACATCTTGACCGTGGTGGTCAAGCGGCTGCATACGTACACACCACCACATCAGCTCTCCACTCAAGGCTAGGTGAGCTTCTCTTTCCCTTTACCTGCACCACATAGCACCCATGAGCCAAGGCCCAGCAAGAAAACATAACACTTTATATAAACATTATCAAATGATTATCATTATAATCACACTGAGCATAAAGCTTTCAAACAAATGAGTAAACACCACATGAGGTCCTGATAAACCACACTGAGTGACTGACAAGCAAGTCACTAATTCAAATGGAAGAGTGGCTGATAGGTAAGCCACTAGCCTTCAACAGGTTCTGGTAACCGTACTGAGTGACTGCCATGCATGTCACTAATTCAGGTGGGAGAGTGGCTGCTGAGTAAGCCACTAGCCTCCAAGCGCTTATTTCATTCATCGACCCTCGGGGTCGGTCTGGCATTAATGCTGATAATTTATTTGATCAAATCTTGTTGGCTTGCGTGACACACGCTAAGGCCATCCTGACTAATAAGTCAGCTCAACATGATCAGTGCCCAGTACCATCGCCGAACCTGACTAATAAGTCACAGCTTTACAGTTGATACTAGCACCCTTGCCAAACCTGACTAATAAGTCAGTACCATGCACAAATGAGCAACATATGCTAAACATTCTATATTCAGTCCATGTCCATATTCTCACAATCAACATGCCTCATGAATACCCACGCATGTCACATTTGGGGTGCAGTTTTCTTACCTTTGGTTCGAGCAAGAACGAATAAAAGAACAACCCTGAGAACGATCGACTTTTTGGTCCTTTAGCGGTTACCTGGTCATAACCAAATCATGGGATTTCATCAATAAAATGAATAATAAAAGGTTCCCAAACGAAAACCTAACCTCCGGGACCTCAAACACTACTCAACCGGGTAGTAGGTTCAATCCCGAGGCCTTAGGCTTGCATCCCCGAGCCAAAAAGCTAATTTTGGCCAAAAATGCCTTAAGGGCCGCGGCCCTCCTTGGCCATGCCGCGGCCCGCCCCTCAAATAGAGGCGCCTAAACCCAGCAGCTCCCAAGGGCCGCGGCACACCCTGGCCATGCCGCGGTGCAACGCCCAGTTCAGCCAAAACCCCTGTTTTTTTTCCCTTGCGTTTTCCCTTGAAACCAACCCTTCAAACCCAATTCAAACACCACTCAAACCTCTTTCAAATACCCATTTAAACCTCCAAACATCACCCATAACTAACCCTCAACATAACCCAAGTAAAACACCTCAAGAACTCCCCTTAATTCCAACTTTCCATACCAAAATCTAAAGCTGAAAACTATGAACGAAAACAGAGCAAAACCAGTAAAACAATGGGTAAAACTCACCTCAAATTCGAAACCAAACCCTCTTCAATGGCTGAACCAAGTCTATAACTCAAGCCCCTTGATTTCCTAGCTTAGTTCCACCCCTTGAGCTCAAAATCTCCAAAGAAGAAGCAAGGAAAATGAAGGTACGGGAAGGAGAAGAGGAGAACTCTGTTTTGGGTTCTGTTTCACAGCCATCTATACATCATATATATCCAAATACCAAAAGACCATTATACCCCTAGGTATAATAAAGCTTCTAAAACCACTCAAGGGTAATTTTGACACTTTCCTATAATCCTGTTAATCATAACTAACGCTTCCCAATTCCCGTTAATCTCAATATCCTCAAACACCAATATTTCACCTCCCGTTACCCTTTAACGCCCGGTAACACTCTAATCATTAAAACACCCCGAGACTCACCCCGAGCCCCGAGATTAAGCCTGTTATGACCAAACCGATATTAAACATTCCTTGATCGTCCCATGCCAAATGGCTCGAACAAACCCACATCATAATGTGGTCTCAAATTATATCACCAACATGCGAATAAATAATCAATTTACCCTCAACGGGCCAAATTACCATCACACCCTTGTAATAACAAATATGGACTCACATGCATGCATTTCACATCATATCATAATATAATCAACATATACATGCATTTTATCAATTAATAACATGATTAAGCAAGTACGGCCCTCCCGGCCTACTGTTCACGCCGTTAAACACAACGGAGAATTCGGGGCATTACAGTACACCTAGTCACAGCCATAGATCAGAACCATCACCAAACCTCAAATCCAAAACCTATCCTTAGGACCAATCCCGAGCCCTCGGGAAGCCCTAATTCCACCAAACGGGGTGGTGGAATCAAACCCTGAGCCCCCAGGCAAAAACCCTAAGAAATAACCCAAAAACCCCTTTCTGGGAACAGGGTAGCGCTACAGCGCCCTAAGGTGGGCGCTACAGCACTACAAACAGAGCCTTCATGCTCCCAAATGCCCAAGCCTAGCGATGTAGCACCCTAAGGCTAGCGCTATAGCGCTAGTCACAACCAGACACTACCCAGTTTTCTCCTCTTCGAATTTCCTCGAGCCAAACCTTTCCAAAACTCAATCAAACCTCAACAAAACTTCAAAACAAGTCTCCCAATATCCTCAACTCATCCCATAAGTCCCAACCACACAAAACTCAATCACATGCACCCCAAATCAAGGAAATCACCATAGTTGAACCTAGAGCCCAAAAACTCAACAGGAAGAATAAATGAAACCACAGAATTCAAGTGACCAAGATCAAAGCTTCTTACCTTAAACAGATAAGTTCAACCTTACGCTATCCTCCACTCTTCCTTAGCTTTCACCCCTCAAAGCTTCATCCTCAACTCCCTAGAATTCCCACCAAAACTCATCTCAAAATACATGTTTACATTAAGAACCAGAAACTGAAAAAACAACCTTAGACCTTACCTCAAATGGATGGACTACTCTTGCTAACTCCTCAAGACAAGCCAAGGACCCTAGCCTCAAGCTCATGCCCAGACTCTCCCTGAGTTATAGCTCCAAACTCCTTTAGGAAATGAGGAAGAAACCTAAACCGAATGGGAGAAGAAATGACCTTTGTTTTCCTTCTTTCTTTTTCTTCTTCTTTTCTTTTAACTTCCTTCAGATTCTAGACTTTCCACTAAGGAATAAAGAAACTTAACTCTTATCCCTTATAAGCTAAATGACCATAATACCCTCCCATTAAATTTAAGCCCTTAATCCTTCCAAGGGTATTCTGGTCATTTATTCCCAATTCCCGTTAATTCCTCGAGTGTCTCTAATATTTACCGCTTACTTCCCGACACCTAACTAATCACCAATTGTATTCCTCAATATCAAAATAGACTCCGATATATTCTCTAAATTCCCAAAATTACCCCAGGCTCGCCCCAAGCCGGTCATAAATCCCCGCCGTGAGTTTTTTGCTGAACCGCTCACTAGGATCGCCTCGAGTCACAGATTACAAATATATCCACATAATAATGTGGTCTCAACAATTTATCACAATTATTTACAGTTATGCCCTCAACGGGTCAAAATTACGAATATGCCCTTCTAACCTAATCAGGGCCTACATGCATACTAGTACACATAGTCATGCATCACAGATATTCAAATAATCATATAACATGCTTTTAATCATTAAATCACATATAATCCATTTATGCCCTCCCAGCACACTAATCAAGGCCCTTAAGCCCTATTAGCAAATTTGGGTCGTTACACCTAGTATCTCTAGGCACTCTCACTGAATGTCCATTATTGTTGGCTACTATCCGGGAATAACTTATCAGAGCACTTGCTTGGATTCTAACTGTTCAATTATTAAGTAAGCATGAGGGCCCCTCAGTCCAATTCATTTTGGCACCCCTAGGTTTAAACCAGAAATCCTCACCTCTTGGCCACTCGTCGCGGTAGTGAACCGGACATAATAAAATCAAACAAGTAGTGTGACGGGGATCAGCCGTCTAGGATATGACGGATATCTACCGTTCATATTTTATGAATCAGCACCTACTAGACTAATATCTCTATGTAAACTTTCTATGAAAGTGTATGCATGTGCATGTGTTTGTATACTAACATACATTACACCAGTTGTTTCATGTTGTAGCCAAACAATAGAAGTTGGCTTACTTTGAGTCCTTAGCTCTCAACAGGATTTCACCCTCCAACGTACAGTCCAGTTATGCATAGCCAATACTATATATATCCATACAGTATACTCGGATTGATTATGGCACTCATTATTCATTATTATTATTTTGGGCAGTTTGGTCATTTTGAAAAATCATTTGTAAGGATTAAAGATCCTTATTTAGTTTCAAACCCATTCAAGAAATTCATACTAAAAAATTTGAGACTAAATCCTAAGTCTCTGGGAGACCTATCCCATGGTCTCGATACCTAGGCTCGGGTATCGCAATAGTATTTTTCCATAATCAGCTAAAAATCTTATTCTTTAAAAGTTCCGCTATTAACCCGTAATTTCAACAAGTCGGTTAAATATATATAAAATATTTTAGCTGGTATTATATCCAAAAAATACTAATTAAATTCCTCAATTATTTTTCAAGAAAATAATCTCTTAATTTTCCTTTTATTTTTCTTAAGGTTTTAATCTCTAAAAACTATTTTAAGAAAATAACCTAATTCTAAATTAATTAGGAAAACCCGTTAATAATTGCTTTTAAGACTTACCAAGTCTTTATCTTGGAATATGCACAAAAATGTATTTTTTTCTTAAGTTCCAAAATCTCATTTTTGCACTAAGTGTGAAAACCTCATTTTTTACATTTTTAACTACATACTTTGTTAGGTCATAACTTGAAATTTACTTACTTAATTGTTACCAAAATTTTTCAATTAAATCATTGGTATGCCATTTAGGTCTAAGTAAAATCTTAGGTCAAAATGAGAATTTTTTGTTGGTGAAAATATTTTCCAAACATTGAGGTAAAAATGACCTTATTTTCAAGTCCTTATTTTTTCCAAACTTTGGCACTTAATAACTCTTATACTGTTCAGTATTTTGTTATCAAATTTTTCAGTTGAATACTAGGTTATCCCAAGAACATGTCCACCAAATTTGAGCAAAAACTGGGTTCATTTTCCTTATATAGTGGCTGTCCAAACTTGGTCCCGAATTTAAGAATACGAAAAAAAAACAGATTTTACCTAAACTTTGAAATAGCATAACTCTCTTATTTCTAAATGTTTTTTAGTGTTTCAAAAGCTCAGATTCATGTACTCCATCTCAACAACATCACAGTATAAATTATTTTACCAAATCAGTATACAGTGGATACTTAACCCCTTGGAAGTCACGGCCCAAAACTTGTATTTTAGTTTTAGGGTTTTCAACAAAACCCTTAGGGATTTTGGGTCCCTATATTCAAAAATCAATATACAAGCATCATAAAAATTATCAAACAACTACCATAGCCTTATTACATCACCAATAAGAAACTTTAAGCATTAAATACACACAATAATGCTTAAAAATAAAAACCATAGAAAAACAACCATAAAAAGTAAACTTTTACCTCTTGTTGTTCTTGCTTTAGATTTTGATGTTTCTACTAGGTTTAGATCCTTCAAAACTCTCTCAAAACCTTAAAAAAGCTCCCCCAACAACATATATAGTTAGTTATTGGAAGATCTATTGTTAAAAAACTTTACAAAAGTCAAGTTTTTAAAATTTTTACCTTAGGGAAACTCTTCCAAGATCAAGGCTTAAGCTTCCAAGGTTTCTTAGGGTTTTTGGTAGTTGAAAATGATGAGAAAACTTGAGAGAGTTAGAGTAGAGAGAATGGGTCGGTTGGGTGAGGGTTTGGATGAGCATAACAACAAAAAAATATCTAAACACTTGAGTGTTTTACCTTTATCACTTTGTGTCATTATCTCTAATTTAAATATGATCAAAACTTAATCAATTTGGTCCACACAATCAATATCTTCACATGGTCGGCCACCTCTTTCTATTTATGTATTTATATTATTTTTTATATATATAAAGGTTAATAAACATTTCCTAATAATTTGTCTTTCTTTCCAAAAATCCAAAAATGACTTTCTATAACATTTTTAACTCTTATAAAGTTTTTTTTAAATAAAACGTAACACATAATAATATAATTAAATATCTCTCATATTTAATTTAATTAATCAGACAATACAATTTAACCTAAGGTCCATTTATGGGATAAAATTTCCATTTTCTCTTAGGGTTATTATTTTTTACCAAACTTTAATTTTTATGAATGTATTTTATGCCCAAAATATATTTTCCATAGTTTTTCATTTTATTTTCTGAGATTTTTACCCGATTAGGATTTTTGGGTCGGTCCAAGACCAAAAGTCTTATCTTGACTTTTAATCACAAACTTCATAATTTGGCTAGCAATAACTCATGGAAATAAATTCCAAACAAATAGAATATATTTAGAATAATATTCTTAACTCAGGGAAAACAATCCCGGCCCGAGTCGTTTAAAGGTACTCGAAACACAGGGCGTTACAATACCTAAATCAGGCCAATCTAACCTCTAAAGTATTCCTTTGGCCAATCCTTTACCGCTTCGATCTTAACTAAATCAGGCATGATCACCTCATTTCCCATAATGTGACTCTAACCATGACTCGAAGAAATCTGAACTCATCCCTCCCAAAACCTTACCTATAATCCATGCTTCCTCCATCTCTATAATATCATCGAAGATGTCGCTCGTGTTCTGCCTCTAACTGAAAGTACGCCAAAGCATTCTCGATAAATCCAAAATACAAACTGTCCAAATTATCCTTGAACTCTCTATTTGTTGAATCAACGGAGGCCGCTAAAGCATTGGTCAGTTCAAAAGCCTTCACTGAAAATCCACAACTTCCATACTTGGTGCGAGATATAATTCTTGAAATGTCTCTTTCCTTGATCCTCAGCTGGTAATAACTAGATCGAGGGTAAATTCTTAGGAACACTATCTTACCTTGCAACTGTTCAAACGAATCATCAATCCTTGGAAATGGATACTTATTCCTGACAATTATCTTATTTAGCTATCCATACTCGATACACGTCCTCAATGACTTGTCCTTCCCCTTGACAACTGATGTTGGCGTATCCCGTAGTGAGAAGCTCGGTCTAATCAAGCAACTCCTTAAAACTAAACCTTTAATTCTTTCCACTCGGCTATTTCCCTTTTATATGGTGCCTTGAACATCGATTCTTGCCCTGATGTCAATTTAATAACAAACTAAATCTCCAGATGCGATGACAATCACGGTACACCCTGTAACGTCCTGAATTTACTGTTAAGGCTAAGTGCCTGGACTACAGTGCCTAGAGGGCATAATGTGATATACATGTTGAATTAATTGAATAAATGTGTGACTACGTGGCATACATGATTTATATGATAATATGGATTTAAATGCATGTGTTATATGTATTAAATATGCATTTGGGCCCATTCTTAATAATAAGGGCATATTTGTAATATTGGCCTGTTGCGGGCATAAATATGATTATATGTGTTTAAATGATTGAGACCACATTATCATGTGGATATATTCGTAATATTCGGCTCGAGGCGATCCTAGTGAGCGGGTTAGTGGAATAGTCACAACGGGGTTTAATACCCAACTCGGGGTGAGCCTGGGCGTATTTTGGGAAACTTAACGTATATAAGGGATTTGTTGGTTAACGGGCAATTATTTGGTGGTTAGTTGGGTATGTCAGGATGGATTGGGAATTTGTAGGATGACTAGAGGAATTAGCGGGAAACGGGGTGTACGCCCTGGATTTCCCACGGGCTGTTTAGCAGGACGATCCTCGGACTAAACATGATTTAGCCCGAGGCTCCCACAGGCCAGAGGCTTTATCTTCAGGACGGGCCCTTTCTAGCTCGAGGGGATGGAGTTTCCTGCTCCTTCTTGTTGTTCCAGGAGCTGGGAACAACATCCGACGACCACTGAAGGATCAGCTCGGGTTATGGATTGCTCCGGTAGCGAGCTTCTCAGGAAGCTCTGACCCTATGGGAGGTCAACACGCAAGATAAACGTGCATAATCCTGCCATCACGTGTCCGATATCCCCCTGACTTCTCGGACACGCCGCAGGAACGTGCGTATTCAGACACCCACGGATGGGTTGGGCCGTGCGGCCCATTATCTCCTTCCATACTGATTAGACCACACTTGTGTGTCAGGTTTAGGAAGTAATCATGAATATCACAGACTTGATATGACAAATGGTAAGGTCACGGGATGACCTCCCTACCAATTTCCAGGTGCCTTCTCCTATAAATATGGAGACCCTGGGAATTGATAGGGGTTGGAAAAAATAGTCTTGTAAGAACTATATATTTTGTAAACCAATTACCCAGAAAAGATCAATAATATTGACTAGTGGAGTAGAAGGATTTTAACCTTCGAACCACTTAAAAAACGTGTTTAGGGTCACCTAGTTCTTCTCACAAAGATTTCATATCTGCGGCGGTTCTACTTTTAAGTACTAATCTCTTTCTCTTCTTCTCTTAATTACCTGTTGCCGAAGAACTGCGTCAACAGTTTGGTGCTTTCATTGAGAGCGAATCCAATTAGTACTACCACAAACATACAACTATGGTGACCACTCGATCCAAACATGGCAACGAGACAGAACAGCATGATGGGCAGGAGGCCCGCCATGTTGCCCTCCCCGAGGAGCAAGTTCCTGAAGTCCAGCAAAGGCCAGGAAAGCAGCCGGCCGGCCAAGACGATACTGGTAGTTCGACGCCCCGGCCGCCTAATCTGAATCCAGGTTATTATACTGCGGTGGAGATGGAGAATGCTCAACTGAGGAGCCAGCTAGCAGCAGCTGGTCAGCAAATCCAGGATATTCTGAGTCGACTACCCCCTCTCACAACCAACGGTAACGTTGGAGAGAGGCAAGGCGAGGCTCCTAAGTCTCGCCGGAGTAATCGATCCAGGTATAGCCGTTCGGGTAGACTCCCTGCAGCCAACTCCACCCCTTCATCACGCCATCAAGAGGCGAACTTCAGGGAAATGCCTCAGACCGAACCGCAGCAGTACAGCCGTTCGGTTAGGACATCAACCCCTAGCTCTCAGCCTTCCTCGAGGACACCCAGAAGAGATAGGGGAAATTCCCAAAGGAGGGCCGAGGAGATCCGGAGACGTCAGCCCGTCCCCGAAGAGCGTCCAGTTCCTCGTCCAGATCGCCCAGCGCGAAACCATCAAGCTGGCAGGGCCGAGAGGCCCCCACCAAATTTAGTCCGTCCAGACGGCACTAGGATCACCTCTCCGGTCAGACATCCTCCCTCTCCCATCAGATATCCGTCTCCTCAAACCATCCGAGACATCCCGGCCTACATAAATAGTAGGAGAGACCCGCCATCGGCCGGGCCTTCCCGGCGCAGCAGGGTGCCGGGGGAAGGATCAGGTCGGAGCCGCCAAAGACGCACATCGAGCCTGTCCAGCAGGAGTCACAGGACCGGTAGTGCACGGAGTGATCTTTCGGGAGGAGACCTGCGACAGCGACTAAGTTCAGCACAAAGTCACCATAATACCCAGGGAGGCGACCTTCGAGATCGCCTCAACTCTCACAGAGAGGATCGAGTTAGGGATGGTAGCCAGGCCCGCTCAGTTGGGGTCCGGTCCGAAGTACGTAATGGCGGGAATGCCCCAAATGACCTATCTCCAGATAGGAGGGGCAATAACCCGCCTAATATGTACAACGGGTCCGGAGCTGTTGAACAGCCCCGGAATAACCCAGGATCTCAGGACAAAACCTTAGAGCGCTTAACTCAAATGGAGGAGCTGATGAAGAAGCTCCTGTCAGAGAAAGAAAAAGACGAATATGATTCAGGGGATGAGATGGAGCTCTTCGCCCCCAACATAGCAGCAACGGCATACCCTTCTGGCTTTCGTATGCCTCACTTGTCAAAGTTCAACGGGGATGGAGACCCATCTGACCACTTAGGGATGTTCAACACCCTAATGATGGCTCATAACATCGGGCCAGAGCTTCGTTGCTTGATCTTTCCTTCCACCCTAACTGGACCTGCCAGGCAGTGGTTCAAACAAAGTAAAAGGCAGTCAATCAGCTCCTGGAAGACCTTTTCGGCTGACTTCAAGAGGGCATTCCGCGCCTCTCAGGCCGCCAGGGTCCAGGCCGACTCTCTAGCTAACGTGAGACAGCAACCTGGAGAAACGCTAAAAGCCTACTTGAGCAGATTTGCAAATGTCGCTGCTCGAGCCAGAGATGCCGACGACAGCTCCAAACTCATGGCTATGAGGACCGGGATCCTAGTAGGCGGAGATCTGTGGAAGGATATTCAAAGGAGGGGGGTCAGCTCAGTTAGTGAATTCCTTAACAGAGCCCAAGAATGGATAAACTTGGAGGAAGCTGAAGCTTCAGCCGCGGGGACCAGCCAGGTCCTCGAGAAGCCCGCTGGGGCGGGAACAGAGATCGTAGTAGCGACTCCCGACGTCACGCAGAGCAACCAGCCCGGTGGCGGCAAAAGAAAAGGAAATGGTGAAAACGTCCAGCACGGTCAAAAGAAGAATAAGTCCGTGGATAAATTCAAGCCCGTGTTCACAGCGTATACCGAGCTCACCCAAACCAGAGAGAATATTTTCCTGGCCAACGCTACGCGAGTCCCCTGGAAAAGACCGGAGCCAATAAAGCACCCTAAGGGAAAGAGAGACGCTTCCAAATTCTGCCGTTTTCATAACGACGTCGGGCACAATACCGACGACTGCAGGCACCTCAAAGATGAAATCGAGACTCTCATCCGAGCAGGTCCGTTGGCGCAATACTCGCGGAACAGGGTCCCCACAGGTCGACCCGCTCCGGAGATCCCAGCCAGTCAACCTGGACCTCGAGTAGATCAGGACGTCCCTTCCCCCGTGGTCGAGGGAGAGATTTCCACCATCTCTGGAGGGCCACACATGGCTGGCACGAGCAGAGGCGCCCAGAAGAGGTACATAAATGAGTTGAAGGCCCACAATGGAGGGGAGTTCGTCCCGGAATAGCGTCAATCAAAACAACAAAGGTTAGAGAAACAACCAGTCACTTTCACGGAGGAGGACGCGGGCCATGTCCAATTCCCTCATAACGATCCCTTGGTCGTAGCAGTCCAGCTCGCCAACCGGAGAGTAAGGAGGGTGTTAGTGGACAATGGGAGCTCGGTGAATCTCATATTCCGTTCAACCTTGGAAAAAATGGGTCTGACCGTCTCCGAGCTAAAGGCAACCTCGATGATGCTATATGGTTTTTCAGGCGAAGGGTCAGCAGCGATAGGAACGATCGAGCTGGTGATCACCCTAGGCGACGAGTCCCGAACAGTGTCCAAACTGCTCGAATTCGTAGTCATTGGCTGCTCCGCTGCCTACAATGCAATTTTGGGCCGACCAACGCTCGTTGCTTTCAAAGCCATCACATCCGTCCGGCACCTCGCCATGAAGTTCCCTACTTCGACAGGGGTCTGCACTATCAAGGGCGATCAGCTCGCTGCCAGGGAATGCTACAGCATTTCCATGAAGGGAAAATCTAAACCCGGGCAGGTGGCGATGGCCATTCAGGATGAAGAGGAATCGCAGGGACCCAAGGCGGCCCCTGAGATTGAAAAACCTCGGGTTTCCGAAGACGAAAAGCTCGCCTTAAGCAAGGACATTGACCCCCGAGTAGGCGAGGACAGGTCCGAGCTCCAAGCTATTGAAGATCTCGAGGAGGTAGGCATCGATGAACAAAACCCTTCACGGACGGTGAAGCTCGGAAAGAACCTCTGCGATAGAAGAAAGGCGGATCTGACCGCGTTTCTGAAAAAGAACGTAGACGTATTCGCATGGTCGCACGAGGACATGATAGGGATTAGTCCGAGCGTAATCATGCACACGCTCCACCTAGACAAAAGCGTCCCTGCAAAGTCTCAAAAGCAGAGGCGTTTAGGGACAACCCGAGCCGAGGCCCTTGAAGAAGAAGTGGCCCGGCTCAAGAAATGTGGCTTTATCCGCGAAGCCAGATTTCCCATTTGGGTTGCCAATCCCGTGTTAGTTCCAAAGCCCAATGGCAAGTGGCGGACCTGTATTGATTTTTCCGACCTGAATAAAGCCTGCCCCAAGGATTGCTTTCCGTTGCCGAGGATCGATCAACTGGTGGATGCCACGGCGGGGCACGAGCTCATGTCCTTCATGGACGCGTACTCGGGCTACAATCAGATCGCGATGAATCCAGCAGACCAGGATCACACCAGCTTCATGACCCCGACTAATGTCTATTGCTATAAGGTCATGCCGTTCGGTCTAAAGAACGCCGGAGCTACCTACCAAAGGCTGGTAAATAGAATGTTCGCGGATCAGATCGGGAAGAACATGGAAGTGTACGTCGATGATATGCTTGTCAAGTCAAAGACTGCCACCAACCACGTTGCCGACCTGGAAGAATGTTTTAACATACTGCGAGAATATGGCATGAGGCTCAATCCTCATAAATGCACTTTCGGTGTCGCATCGGGGAAGTTCTTGGGTTTCATAGTCAATACCCGAGGAATCGAGGCAAATCCCGACAAGATCAGGTCACTGCTCGAGCTTCCATCCCCCAGGTCGCGGAAAGATGTCCAAGGACTCACAGGAAGGGTGGCGGCACTGAACCGGTTCATTTCCAAATCGACCGACAAGTGCCTGCCTTTCTACAACCTGCTCCGCGGAAACAAGAAGTTCGAATGGACAGTAGAGTGCGAGGGCGCATTCCTCGACCTAAAAACGCACCTGGCTGAGCCACCTGTGCTATCAAAGCCCAGGGTAGGAGAACCTCTTTTCCTCTACATGGCCGTGACTGAGGACGCAGCTAGTGCCGTTCTGGTGCGAGAAGAGGACCGGGCTCAGAAACCGGTTTATTACATCAGCAAGAGACTCCTCGGAGCTGAGTCAAGGTACCCGTTGATGGAAAAGCTGGCGTTCTGCCTAATCACGGCCTCGCGAAAACTCAGGCCATACTTCCAGTCCCACTCTGTACACGTCATGACCGATCAGCCTCTAAGGCAGGTTTTGCAAAAGCCTGAAGCCTCGGGACGCTTGCTAAAGTGGGCGGTCGAACTCAGTCAGTTCGAGATTTTCTATACTCCCCGAACTACCATAAAAAGTCAAGCCTTGGCCGACTTCGTGGCAGAATGCGCGGGATTCCGTGAGATCCCATTGGAAGATTCACAGCAGCTCACATCCTCAGGCTCATCGTGGAGGATCTTCGTTGATGGCTCATCTAACGAGAACGGCTCCGGGGCCGGAATTATTCTGATATCCCCAGAAGGACATAGATTCCATTCGGCGCTGAGATTCGGGTTCAAGGCGTCCAACAACGAGGCAGAGTACGAGGCCTTGTTAGCCGGACTTAGGATAGCTAGCGAGCTAAAGGCAAGCTCTGTCCAGTGCTTCAGCGACTCCCAGCTCGTGGTGAATCAGGTCTTAGGCGAGTATCAGGCGCGGGGTCCCAAGATGGCCTCTTATTTGGCTAAGGTAAAATCCGAATTATCTACGTTTGGGAAAGGGTCGATCGAGCAGATACCTCGGGAGCAGAACGCCAATGCAGATGCTCTCGCCAAGCTCGCCACCTCGGGGGAGGCAGAAACCCTGGGGTTGGTGCCAATTGAGTTCTTGGACAAACCAAGCATAGACGGAGATCGAGCGGATATTGAGATGATTGACATCAGGCCGACCTGGATGACTCCCATTGTTGAGTACCTCGTCGAGGGCAAGTTACCCGAAGGGCGCAACGACGTACGGCGAGTCCTTTATCAAGCTCCGAGATATACGCTAGTCGAGGGGGTGTTGTACCGACGTGGGCATTCATTACCTCTCCTCCGGTGTGTTCTTCCAAGTGAGGCGAAGGCCATCCTGCAGGAAGTTCATGACGGATTCTGCGGAGATCACATTGGGGGGCAAAGCCTGGCCTTGAAGATCCTTCGGCAGGGTTTTTACTGGCCGACTCTGTCCAAAGACTCGATCTCATACGTAAAAAAGTGCGACAAATGTCAGCGGTTCGCCGCGGTTGCACGAGCACCCCCGACCGAGCTAAAAATGATATCGTCTCCCTGGCCCTTCGCCATTTGGGGCATAGATCTAATAGGCGCCCTGCCCACCGGAAAGGGCGGGGTCCGTTACGCCGTGGTAGCCATTGACTACTTCACAAAGTGGGCCGAAGCAGAGCCGTTGGCGACAATAACATCGAAAAAGGTGCTAGACTTCGTGGTTAAAAGCATCGTTTGTCGCTTCGGCCTACCCAAAAAGATCGTTTCCGACAATGGCACTCAATTTGACAGCGACCTGTTCACCGAATTTTGCGAAAAGAACAGAATTGTGAAAAGTTTCTCATCCGTGGCCTATCCCCAGCCGAACGGCCAGGTCGAAGCTGTCAATAAAACTCTGAAGGCAAGCCTCAAGAAGAGGCTAGATGAGGCAAAGGGGATCTGGCCAGAACAGCTCCCCCAAGTTCTGTGGGCCTATAGGACCTCACATCGGACTCCCACGGGTCACACTCCTTTCTCCCTAACCTTTGGAAGTGAAGCGGTCCTCCCCGTGGAGGTAAAGGTCCTATCGCACAGGGTCCGGTCCTACGAACAGAACAAGAACCACGAGCTCCTATGCCACTCCTTAGACTTGATGGATGAGAGGCGAGAGGATTCACAACTCCAGCTCGCCCATTATCAACAGAAAATCACTCGCTACTTCAACGCTAAGGTCAAAAGACGTGCCTTTAGCGTCGGCGATTTGGTCTTGAGGAGAGTTTTCCTGGCCGGGAAAGATCCCAAAGATGGGGTTCTGGGACCAAGCTGGGAAGGACCATACCAGGTCATCGAAGTCATCAAAGAAGGGACGTATAAATTAGCTCGACTTGGTGGAGGGGCGGTCCCGCGGACTTGGAATGCAATCCACCTAAAGAAATATTATCAATAAACATGTGTAAGACCTAGAAGGTCACCTCCCATGTATAAATAAAAATCAAATGTTTCTCGTTATTTGCAAGGGTAATTTTAAAGTAACAACGAAAGACCCTTTCCCAGTTACTTGGGGGGCATATGGTACCCGGATATATCCAGGTCTCCTTAACGACTTAGGTGTTAATTTTTATCTATGGATAAGAGTTATCACAAACTAAGTCCTATCCTGGTCTTAACCAGGTCATAAAACTTAGAAGTTAGCTAAAATTTGTTGACCGAGGTTCTTCTTTAAAGAGCCCGGGATACGGATAAAAGTTGACACGAACTAAGTTTTTTGAAAATAAGTTCCTGGTCTTAACCAGGTCATAAAACTTAGAAGTTAGCTAAAATTTGTTGACCGAGGTTCTTCTTTAAAGAGCCCGGGATACGGATAAAAGTTGACACGAACTAAGTTTTTTCAAAATAAGTTCCTGGTCTTAACCAGGTCATAAAACTTAGAAGTTAGCTAAAATTTGTTGACCGAGGTTCTTCTTTAAAGATCCCGGGATACGGATAAAAGTTGACGCGATCTGAGTTTTTTCAAAATAAGCTCCTGGTCTTAACCAGGTCAGAAAACTTAGGAGTGAACTAGAAAATTGTTGAACGCGGATCTTATTTAAAGAGCCCGGGATACGGATAAAGTTAACTCGAACTACGTTCATAAAAATAAAGAGATAAATTATGACCAAATACATGAAAATATATATGTAAGACTGGTTGAGCAAATTGTCTCGAGGCGGAAACGCCTCACATAAAAAAGAGAATTACAATAAAAAAAAAAAAGAGTTCAAAATACGAAAACAAGAAGCATCCTAAGCCCCATCAGCTGGCCCTTTGGAGGTCGCGGTCTCACCCTGCTCCGCCGCGGCAGAGGCCTCTCCAGTCTCCGATGGAGGAGCCTCCTTATTCAGGCGGGCTTGAAGCCGCGGCAACAGGAATGCCCAGAGGTCCGGCGGCATGAAGGAGAAGTCCGCGTCCGGATTGTGGGACCAGCAGTGATAGAATAGGTCCTGTAAGGACTGCTCCGACACGACCCGCTCGTCTTTCAGGGCGGTCTGGGAGGTCTGGACTTCGGCCTTCGCCACCTCAAGGTCTGCCCGCGATGCGGCCAGGGAGTTTTTAAGCTCTAGGTTCTCGGAGCGAAGCTTCTCTAGCTCGGATGCGGCCAGGGAGCATTTAAGCTCTTGGTTCTCCGAGCGGACCTTCTCTAGCTCGGCTTTTGAGGCCGCCAAGGCGTCTCTCGCCTCCTGAGACTCCTGGAGGGCAGTCTGGCGATCTGCTTCCAAACCCTCGAGCTGGGCCTTGGTCCTAACGATGCCTCTATAGGCGGCAGCCATGCCCTGCAAGAAAAGAGTGATAAATTAGCAAACTGGAAGGAGAAAGGCGGCGTGTGAGTGTCAAAGCCTTAAAAGAAGGGGGCACTTTACCGTTAAAGTCATGTCCATAGCGGACTCTATAACTCGGACCGGGCTCGTTGTTTCGATGGCCCGGAGCTCCTTCTCCCTGATATTGTAATAGTGGCTGACGGCGTAGCTGGCCGACTCGTACACCGTACCCCGGAATGCTTCGGGCATCTTCTCCAGAGCCCGGGGGTCGACCGGGATACGCACGTCCGGGGCTACCGCGGCCAGATTTCCGACCTCTATTACCCCGTCCTGGGCGGCCAGTGGAGATCGTTGGGGTGGCGGATGCATGAGTCCTGTCCTGGCGACAGGGAGGTTCGCCCCCGCGACCTGGGATGACGGGTCTCTCCCCTTCTCCGTAGCTGGGGATTTGGTGGAGACCCCGGTCGAGCTCTTGGACTCGCGAAGCCTCTTTAACCTCGGCCCCGCTGGGGGATTCCCACCAAACACAACGCCCCGCAGACTATTCCCGGGCTGAGACATCTCTTCTGCCAAAGAGCAAAAAACACGGTTATCAGCAATCATACAGAAATAAAGGCAATAAGAAAGCAAATACTAAGGGAGCCCTACCCCCCGAGCTGGAAGAGCCTAGGACGATTATCTCACGAACTGGCGAAGGTTCTAGGTCCGGTTCTGAATCAGGGCTGGACTCTTCTACGTACTGCCTAATCCCCGGAGCGTAGACGCCCCTCTAGAGCGCAGGCCACGTGCGTAAATTGGTCTCGTACTCCTCAAAAATGGCCGACCTAAAGGCTAGGGTATTATCTACTACTACGGTACCCTTGGGCCGACTCTCTTGGTTGTCCAGCACGAGCTGGTCAACGCAGTGGAGCAGAAGCGTGTCCAGGTCCGGATTCCTTGGGTGACGATGGACGAGCTGCCTAGGGTTGAACCTAACCAGCCGGGGGTCTGCAGTGGCCCTATCTACGTTCTTAAATAAGTAAAAGTTACCTTGACCGGAAGGACCCGCGGCTGCTCCGGATTGGGCCCTCTCCTCGATCATCCCCTGGGCGACCTCCAAGCTCCGCTTCCTGTTCCTCACCAGAGGAACTTCCTCACCTTCTTCCTCGCCTTCGTCATCTGCGACCTCCTCCGCGACGATCGGCCTGTTGTCGCGGGCTGGGGGAGGCCCCCGGGGCCTTTTCAAATTCAAAGTCTGATTTGGGAAAATCAGCTTGCAGAATACCATCGTCTCGTCCGTCACGAGCACGCGGTAGTCTTTCTCACTGGGAGGCAGGTTCGCCAGTGTGTCGTATTGACCCCCGAGGGTCACGGACTTTTCGGTCCTCGAGTAGGTGGCTGCAAGGTTGGTCGAAATCAGAATTGGAATAAGGGACGGGCTAAACTAAGATAACCGTTAAAAGGCGAGCTAAATGGAGGATTACTTACGAGGGCGGTTGAAATAATGATGATCGCAGTTTCGGAACCCAGTAGACATAAAAAACTGGTCTTTGAAGTCGTTTGGATGGCTCGGCAGCTCGATCACTGCTGCTGTGTTAGGGAAGCGGGTTAAGTAATAGAACCCGTCGCCTCGCCCCCGCTGGTCCGGGCTGGCTTTGAGGCAGAAGAAATACAAGATATCAGCAGGAGTGGGGACCTCCCACTCATGCTTTTGGAACAAATACCTCAGTCCCGCCAGCAGACGGTAGGAATTGGGGGGGAGCTGAAATGGGGCCAACCCCACGTAGTTCAGAAAATCAGCAAAATACTGATCCAGGGGGAGGAAGGCCCCTGCCTTGAAGTGTTCCCCGCTCCAGGCCGCGAACGACTCGTCGAGCGGCGTGCAGCTCCTCTCCCCATCCGCAGCAGGTCGGGCGATCACGGAGGTCTTCCCCAGAGGAATGTTGTGGTTAAGGAATATTTTGGTGATCTTTGCCTGGCTGGTTATCTTCGAGACGATTCTCTCCGCCTCGAAAAACGCATCAGGAGCCACCTCGGCCTGCTTCTCCACCGCCGGTCAAAAGTGAGGAATTGGCGAGCTGGTCACCACCGCCTTTCCTTTATCCTTCTGGGAGGCCGAACTTCCCACATTCTTCTGTGGCAGATTTCTCTTTGGAGCCATCTGGTCGCCTATCGAACAAAAGAAAACACTTTAGAAAAGGCGACCCAAGCAGGAGAGTGAGGCAAGCATTAAGTACACGAGCTGGGGTAAGCCCAGCCCGTGGAGAGTGGTGCCACGCGTTCCAAGGAACACGCGCCTATGCCCTCAACAGATCCCAGATTACTCAGAATTCGTGTGTCAGATGGCTCAGAGTAAGAAAAAAAAAATTTGCCTTGGGGGGAAAGTTTCAACAGGCAAGGCGTGGCAAAACCGCTTTTAAGGCGTATTCCCTAAGCTACCCGGTTTTTGCACCCAAAGTTCCTACGGATCCTACCAGAAATTGTTCCTAAGAAAGAATCATGGAACCCATGTTCTAAGGCGATGTCCCATGGCAAATGTGCCCTAATCAAAGAAGGGCCATCACCCTCCATATCCGCGCGACCCAGAAAACCTCTGCATGTGGCTACAGTAAAAATTTTTACCTAGGCTACAGTGGCATGCTTTCAAAAATAAATGGGGACAGAAGACTTACAGTATAGGGTTGGATGGTGAGCGAGGTTGCTACGCGGGTAGGGGCTTCGTTGGCACAGTAGTCTCCAAGGCCTTGAAGGAACTCGCACGCTTAAGCTTCGTGAACGGAGAAGATGAGAGCAATGGAAATGAGGGTTTTGCTCTTCGGAAGGTCAGAGAGAAAAGAAGGAAATTTGAGAGGTTCTGAATGGTAAGGTGGTCCGTGCGTGGGATGACCACCCCCTTTTTATACAAGGGGGGATCACGTGTAAAAGGCTCCTGGGAGACCCTCCACTCGAAATGTGAAACGACGGCTGGACAGTAGGCTAGGCCATTTAATGCGGTTCTCGTAGAATGTACCGTCGCCACCCGCGGCGTTCCACGTATCAGACGCATGCGAAAAGCATGGAATGCGAAGGGTTGTGGGAGAAGTCTAAAAGCTCCAACTGTGGTCTCCCATGTCTGACGTCATGGACCACGAGCAGGAGCTTGGGGGGCAGATGTACGCCCTGGATTTCCCACGGGCTGTTTAGCAGGACGATCCTCAGACTAAACATGATTTAGCCCGAGGCTCCCACAGGCCAGAGGCTTTATCTTCAAGACGGGCCCTTTCTAGCTCGAGGGGATGGAGTTTCCTGCTCCTTCTTGTTGTTCCAGGAGCTGGGAACAACATCCAACGACCACTGAAGGATCAGCTCGGGTTATGGATTGCTCCGGTAGCGAGCTTCTCAGGAAGCTCTGACCCTATGGGAGGTCAACACGCAAGATAAACGTGCATAATCCTGCCATCACGTGTCCGATATCCCCCTGACTTCTCGGACACGCCGCAGGAACGTGCGTATTCAGACACCCACGGATGGGTTGGGCCGTGCGGCCCATTATCTCCTTCCATACTGATTAGACCACACTTGTGTGTCAGGTTTAGGAAGTAATCATGAATATCACAGACTTGATATGACAAATGGTAAGGTCACGGGATGACCTCCCTACCAATTTCCAGGTGCCTTCTCCTATAAATATGGAGACCCTGGGAATTGATAGGGGTTGGAAAAAATAGTCTTGTAAGAACTATATATTTTGTAAACCAATTACCCAGAAAAGATCAATAATATTGACTAGTGGAGTAGAAGGATTTTAACCTTCAAACCACTTAAAAAACGTGTTTAGGGTCACCTAGTTCTTCTCACAAAGATTTCATATCTGCGGCGGTTCTACTTTTAAGTACTAATCTCTTTCTCTTCTTCTCTTAATTACCTGTTGCCGAAGAACCGCGTCAACACGGGGCAAATGATCGTTTTACCCTTAAGGGCAATGAGAGGGTTGAATTGATTTTAGGGGCATTTTGGTCCTTTTAAATTAAGGGATATAGTGGAATTAGCCTTTAGGCATTAATCAGAACATGTTATAAGTTTCAACTCTCTCTCTCTCTCTCTCTTACACTCTCACGTTCTCTCTCTCTCTAAGGCTTAGAAGCTTGGTGAAATTTTTGGAGAAATTAGTGCAAAAGTTGAGGAAATTGAAGCTTAGGGATTGAGGAATCAAGCTAGGATTATTTGAGGATCAACTCAGGGTTGAGATTACTGTTAAGGTGAGGATTCTATGCCAGCTTTTGCTGATTTCTGTAACGCCCCAACTCCAGGGACCGCTACAGTGCACATTGCAAACAGTGCTAAACTCGATAATCGAGTCATTTGGCCATAAACGTGTAACTAAGTGTGATTAGCGGTTTAGGGATTAAAATTTTGGTTAAGAGATAACGTTTCATTAGAACGTTTACTATATACATTGGGATCCCGAAAATATAATTTCAGAGTCTATTACAAGAAAATATTTACAATAGGTCGTTCTAAGCGACAAAACAGGGTTTAACCCTAGTTCCACTTTCAAACCTCGCCCAAGTATTGGTCGAGCAGCTGCATATGTACACGTCATCACCTAAGCTCTCCAACTCAAGGATGGTCTAGCTTTCTTTTGCCTTTACCTACACCACACAGCACCCATGAGTCGAAGCCCAGCAAGAAAACTCATATGCTCATAAATAGTCATATCATGATATCAAATCATATCTAGCATGCTTAGCAATCATAGCTTTATTCAAGCATGCAAACGAATTCAGACAATGCTAGGGTATCCAGGATCAGAAATCCTGCCCTTCTAATTGGAGGACTATCAAGTCAAACCTAATCAGATGAGTGTTTCAACACCTGAGGTTCTGGTAAATGTAACGCCCTACTTCCTTAGAGCCGTTACCAAGTGTGTTTAAAATCGTGCTTTCAACTCGTTAATCGAGGTTTTAGTTCAAATCGTGTAATTAAGCTATAACTTAAAAGAAAACATTAGAGAAAGTAATTTTTCACAACTAATCATAAAAGTTTACACTTCGGATCCCAAAACATAGTTTAGAAAATATTTACAATACAAAACTGATCAGAGTCGACTAAACGACAAAACTTAAGTTCATTTACAAACATCTTCCGAAATCCCCTAGCTGTGGCAGCCAGGCTGGCCGGACATGTACACGCCGCCTCACGCCAGCTGTGCTCATGGTTGGTTGATCTTCTCCTTACCCTTACCTGCACCACAGAGCATCTGTGAGCCGAAGCCCAGCAAGAAAACCCATACAGATAACATATGCAATACATGAATCAAACATATAAGCAGGCCACCAAAGGCTGAACACATACGGCCTAGCCGTCCCAGGCGTTTACCAAGCCCTGGGTTCGCGGACCATGCCGTAAGGATATCCCAAGTATCCTTTTAGGGACTCGCCCTAGCAACTCGCACCCCACGTGCTCAACGCCTCTCCCGGCCTCTTGCCGTTCTCGGCCCCACGCCGTTCCCGGTCTACACCGTTCCCGACTCTAGCCGATCACACATATAATATCAAACACGATATAGCAACAAGCACAGAATTCAAGCATAAACAGACAAAGAGCCATGCTCAACAATTCTAGTATTTAGGGCTCGGCCCTGCATGTCATTTCCATTCTATATATTGGGCTCAGCCCTGCACACAAGCTCTATGGGAACAGGGGTTTTCTTACCTGAGTTCCAAGCTTCCTGAGCACCGATGCCCCGAGCACAGTCCACTAACGTGAGCCTCGCTGAAATCCTAGTCACAACACATAACAATATCCGACCATCAAATCCCAACCCAACAAATAACCACAAACCGTAACCCTAACCTCCGAGATCTTGAATTCTATCAATCCGAATGATAAAATCCATCCCGAGCCTTACTCTTAAAGTTCCCAAGTCAAAGATATCATTAAAATCCCCACTGACACTAAGGGCCGCGGCCCCTCCCACTAGAACCGCGGCTAGCCTCAAAACAGAGGCTAGCTCTCCACTGACCACCATGCGCGCCGCGGCACGCCCTGCAAGCGCCGCGGCGCGCCCGAATTCCCTCAACCTCCCTCGGCTGCGCGCGCATGCAGGCCGCGGCACACCCCTCCTAGGGCCGCGGCACTAACAGCGAACCCAGAATTTCCATTAGCTTTTCATCCCTTCTTCAAGCCAATTCCCACCAAAACCAAGCCAAGACTCCTAGATATCCAACATAGTTACTCCAGCACAGAAACAACATCAAAACCTTATCAAAGTATGCTCCAAAACTTAGCTAAAACACTCAAAGATTAAGCAAACTTAGCTACATGCAAACCTCTAGAACCAACAGAAAATTCAAGACTAGACTTTAGTATTTAGAGCTTACCTTGCTGAGCTTAATCCCAGAATTTTGATCCTCAATCCCAAAGCTTCAAACTCCTAAAGCATCCCAGTTGAAATCCCCCCTTAGTTCTAGCCAATTCCTTTGAGTTCCTTCCTGAGTTTTTTTTGTCTTAGAAAGTGTAAGAGAAAGGAAAGAAAAACTAACTTCAGTTCTAGGGAAGCATAGGTCGGTTTCTCAAGATTTCTAAACTGTTCCTTTCCTTTATTTGTTTTATATGACTTGAGTCTAAAGGTTACCTCAAGGCTCGGGGTGTCAAAACGTCCCCGAGGGCAAAAATGGCAAATTCTCCAAATATTCCCACCTAGGCATTCTATCCTCAAATATATCTCCAAATATTTATTTCCATGTCCCGATAATCCCATAACTCAGCTAATACCCGAATTACCCCTCGACTCGCCCCGAGTCCGAATCTCAACCCCGTTGTGACTCTCTGGCCAACTGCTCCTCAGGGCTGTCTCGGATCGTGCTGTACAGACATATCACACATATACGACATATATACACATAAATTCACATACAAGCAAATTAAATCACTTATTGCCCTCCAGGCACACTAAGCAAGGCCCTAAGCCCAATTAGCAAATTCGGGTCGTTACAACTATCCCCTCCTTACAGAAATTTCGTCCTCGAAATTACCTGAACAACTCGGGGTACCGCTCCCTCATCTCTGACTCAAGTTCCCACGTCGCCTCCCCAACCTTGTTGTTTCTCCACAGTACTTTTACTAAGGTGATGGTCTTGCTCCTCAAGACCTTATCTTTTCGGTCAAGAATCTGACCCGGGATCTCTTCATAGGACAAATCCTGATCAAGCTCCAAATTCTCATAACTCAAGACATGCGTTGAGTCTGACATATACTTCCGGAGCATAGATATATGAAATACATCATGAACCCCCGATAAAGCTGGAGGCATCGCTAATCTGTAAGCTACCTCACCAACTCGTTCCAGTATCTCGAAGGGGCCAACAAACCTGGGGCTCAACTTACCCCGAACACCAAATCGTTTCACACCCCTCATGGGTGAAACCATAAGGAACACATGATCTCCCACCTGAAACTCCACGCTCCTACGTCTCAGGTCTGAATAACTTTTCTGTCGACTCTGGGAGGCGAGCATACGTGCTCTGATCTTCTCAACTGCCTCATTGGTCCTTTGAACCATCTCTGGACCCAAATACCTTCTCTCACCTATCTCATCCCAATGAATAGGTGATCGACACTTTCTTCCATAAAGCATCTCGTACGGAGCCACACCAATGGTCGCCTGATAACTATTATTGTATGAGAACTCAATCAAAGGAAGATACCTACTCCACGATCCCCCAAAGTCAAGCACACAGGCCCGCAGCAGATCCTCCAATATCTGAATCGTCCTCTCAGACTGCCCATCCGTCTGGGGATGATAAGCGGTACTAAACCGTAACTGCGTGCCCATAGCCTTCTGCAAACTCTCCCAAAACTTGGAAGTGAAGGTAGGGTCTCTATCCGACACTATCGACCTCGGAGCCCCATGAAGTCAAACAATCTCCTTTACATACAACTCAGCGTACTGCTCCACAGTATAAGTTGTCCTAACAGGCAAGAAGTGGGCGGACTTGGTATACCTATCCACAATCACCCACACAGAGTCATGCTGTCCCACAGTCCTTGGTAAACCAACCACAAAATCCATAGTAATATCTTCCCACTTCCATTCCGGGATCCCCAAAGGCTGCAATAACCCCGCTGGCCTCTGGTGCTCAGCCTTGACCTGCTGACAAGTTAAACACTTAGCCACATAATCTACCACGTCCCTCTTCATACCCGACCACCAATATAAAACTTTCAAGTCCTGGTACATCTTCGTCGTACCCGGGTGCAAAGAATAGGGAGTGGTATGCGATTCATCCAAGATCTCTCGCCGGAGATCAGAATCCATCGGAACACAGATCCGACCCTTATACTTCAGTAATCCCATCTCTGAAATGGAGAAGTCCTTTGTCGCTCCGACTAAGGCATTCTCTCTATGACCACGGAACAGAGAATCCTTCTCTTGTGCTTCCTTGATTCTCTCAAGGAGTGTAGACTGAAGAGTGATGTTGGCTAATTGTCCAACCACCAACTCTATACCTGCTCTGGTCATCTCCTCAGCTAACTTATCGGATATCTGCCTCGAGCTAAACAACTGTCTCGGGCCCTTCCGACTCAAAGCATCCGCTACAACATTAGCCTTCCCAAGATGGTAAAGGATATCACAATCATAATCCTTAACCAACTCCAGCCACCGCCTCTGACGCATATTCAAGTCCTTCTGGGTAAAGAAATACTTTAGGCTCTTATGGTCAGTGTATATCTCGCACTTCTCACCGTAGAGATAATGCCTCCAAATCTTAAGTGCAAACACCACTACTGCTAACTCTAGGTCATGTGTAGGATACCTCTGCTCATACTCCTTCAACTGTCTCGATGCATAGGCTATCACCTTGCCAGCTTGCATCAACACACACCCCAAACCCTGCCTAGACGCATCACAATAGACCACAAACTTTTCATTCTCTGTCGGCAAGCTAAGTACTGGCGCAGTAATTAATCGCCGCTTAAGATCCTTAAAACTGTTCTCACATCTGTCCGTCCAGACATACCTGGTCTTCTTCTTTGTCAACTCTGTCAATGGCGTAGCTATTCTAGAGAACCCCTCAACAAATCGCCGATAGTACCCCGCCAAACCCAGAAAGCTTCTTACCTCAAGAACATTACTCGGTCTAGGCCAATCTCTGACCGCCTCAATCTTACTTGGGTCAACCAGAATCCCCTCCTTACTAACGATATGGCCCAGAAATGTAACTTGTGGCAACCAAAACTCACACTTACTGAACTTAGCATACAATTTATGCTCCCTCAACCGCTGTAGTACCAATCGCAAATGCTGCTCATGTTCCATCTCTGTTGGGAGTACACCAAGATATCGTCGATAAACACAATCACAAACTTGTCAAAATAGTCCTTGAAAACTCTATTCATCATATCCATAAAAGTTGCTGGGGCATTGGTTAATCCAAAGGACATAACCAAGAATTCATAATGTCCATACCTCGTCCGGAAAGCGGTATTTGGTATGTCCTCCTCTTTGATCCTTAACTGATGGTAACCTGATCGGAGATCTATCTTGGAGAACACCGTCCTTCCCTGTAGCTGATCAAACAAATCATCTATCCTAGACAATGGGTACTTATTCTTAATGGTTAACTTGTTTAGTTCCCTGTAGTCAATGCACATCCTGAGGGACCCATCCTTCTTCTTAACAAACAACACTGGAGCACCCCATGGTGAGTAACTCGGTCTAATGAACCCAAATCAAGCAACTCCTGCAGCTGAATCTTCAACTCCTTTAACTCTGCCGGAGCCATTCTATAAGGTGTCCTAGATACTGGCTCCACTCCTGGTATCAACTCTATAACAAAGTCAATCTCCCTTTGAGGCGGCAACCCTGGAAAATCCGCTAGAAACAACTCCGGAAACTCACACACCACTCTTGTCTCACCCGGTCCAACCGACACCACCCTAGAAGTATTCACAACACTTGCCAGGAATCCTATGCAACCTTTCTGCATCAGGTCCCTAGCCCGTAAGGCTGAAATCATCGGTACACGCGGTCCACTAACTATCCCCACAAACACAAAGGGTATTTCCCCTTCCGGTTCAAAAGTCACCATCCTGCACCTGCAGTCTATCATTGCCCCATACTTGGATAGCCAATCCATTCCCAAGATCATGTCAAAATCATCCATCTCTAACTCAATCAAATCAACAAACAATTCCCTACCATCTACCTCCATAAGCAATGCCCTAATCCACCTCCTAGAGACTACCAACTCTCCCGTTGGCAACAAAGTCTGAAACCCCCTAGCATACACACCACTAGGTCTACAAAGCTGATCTATCACTCTAGCAGACACAAATGAATGGGTAGCCCCTGAATCAAACAATGCAGAATACAAAGAACCAGCACTAGAGATCTGACCTGTCACCACTGAGGGGCTAGCCTCCACCTTAGTCTGTGTCAAAGTGAATACCCTGGCAGGAGCAAGACTGTCACTCTGCTTCTGCTCCTCCTTCTTAACTTGAGGGCAATCCCTCTTCAAATGGTTGGCACTCCCACAAACAAAGTAGGCCCTGATCCTGCACTCACCCTGGTGTCGACGCCTGCACTGTGGACACATAGGAAAACTCCTCCAGTTATCACTGCCACCCTGTCGGGCGGTGGTAGCACCCCGCACTCTCCTATCAGTACTAGGAGGAGTAAATGAATCCAGAGCTCTTCTTTTCTGCTCGCTGGGGCCACTGCCCCGACTGGTCCCAACAAAAGGAGGCACTGTCCTCCTGGCATCGCGCCTAACAGTGCTGTCTTTCCATATTTGATCCTCAGCCCTCTCAGCAGTAAGGGCCTTATCCACCGCTTGGCCATAAGTGGTAGTCGCTGGATCCAAGGAAATGTTCACATCGCGGGCAATCATATCATTCAATCCCCGCACAAACCTATCCCTTCTGGCCGCATCTGTCGGCACTAGATCTGGCGCAAACTTCGCCAATCTATCAAACTTGATTGCATACTCTGTTACTGTCAATCGATTCTGAGTTAGGTTGATAAACTCATCAACCTTCGCAGCTCGCACTGCCACACTGTAATATTTCTCATTAAAATCACTTTTAAACTCCTCCCATGTCATAACTGCAACATCCCTCTGCTGGCTCACCACATCCCACCAGATGTGAGCATCAGCCCTGAGCATATAGCTTGCACAGTCAACCCTGTCATGTCCTTCGACCCTCATAAAATCCAAGATCACAGAAATCAGGTTCATCCACTGCTCTGCGGGTCCGAACCACCCTCAAAAGTAGGAGGTTGCTGCTTCCTGAACCTTTCATACAACGGTTCCAACCTATTCTCCAGAGTAGACTGAACAGGCACTGGCACTGCAGCCTGCTGCATTGGCAGCCCAGTAACCTGAGGCGGGGCCTGCTGCCTCATCTGTCGCAGCTCTTCCTCTGTTCTCTGCAGTCTGGCCTCCATTTCGGCCATAATCTGTTGCCAGTTCTGTGGGGTAGGCGGAGGGTCCTGACCCTGGTTGTCATCCTCGGCCCTACTGCCGCGAAGTCTAGCTGATTGACGAGGCATCTCAGCAAATATGCCTGCAACCAACGACGCCGCCCATTAGGCAAGACAACAACATTCAGAACCACCTCCCAGGCACATCAGTAACCCACACAAAACAGCTCATATATCATATAACACACAGCGGGCCATGCCCTAGCATCATGCATATGTTAACCAATTCATCACGCTCTATACAAGATAAACAGGTATACAGGG
Source organism: Humulus lupulus (assembly GCF_963169125.1). Lineage (NCBI taxonomy): Eukaryota > Viridiplantae > Streptophyta > Magnoliopsida > Rosales > Cannabaceae > Humulus > Humulus lupulus. The sequence goes on along the minus strand of NC_084797.1, from coordinate 89,642,639 downwards.
CAATTAAACACATATTCAGACATACCAACCATTCTTACCAACCAACCCTGAGTTAAGCCTGTCACTGACTGTGTGTGTACATGTTCGGTCAATCTCCAGAACCAATAACCTTGGCTCGCTCTGATACCAAGTCATAACGCCCTACTTCTTTAGAGCTGTTACCAAGTGTGTTTAAAATCGTGCTTTCAACTCGCTAATCGAGGTTTTAGTTCAAATCGTGTAATTAAGCTATAACTTAAAAGAAAACATTAGAGAAAGTAATTTTTCACAACTAATCATAAAAGTTTACACTTCGGATCCCAAAACATAGTTTAGAAAATATTTACAATACAAAACTGATCAGAGTCGACTAAACGACAAAACTTAAGTTCATTTACAAACATCTTCCGAAATCCCCTAGCTGTGGCAGCCAGGCTGACCGGACATGTACACGCCGCCTCACGCCAGCTGTGCTCATGGTTGGTTGATCTTCTCCTTACCCTTACCTGCACCACAGAGCATCTGTGAGCCGAAGCCCAGCAAGAAAACCCATACAGATAACATATGCAATACATGAATCAAACATATAAGCAGGCCACCAAAGGCTGAACACATACGGCCTAGCCGTCCCAGGCGTTTACTAAGCCCTGGGTTCGCGGACCATGCCGTAAGGATATCCCAAGTATCCTATTAGGGACTCGCCCTAGCAACTCACACCCCACGTGCTCAACGCCGCTCCCGGCCTCTTGCCGTTCTCGGCCTTGCACTCATCGTGCTTGATGCCGTTCTCGGCCCCACGTCGTTCTCGGCCCCACGCCGTTGCCGGTCTACACCGTTCCCGACTCTAGCCGATCACACATATAATATCAAACACGATATAGCAACAAGCACAGAATTCAAGAATAAACAGACAAAGAGCCATGCTCAACAATTCTAGTATTTAGGGCTCGGCCCTGCATGTCATTTCCATTCTATATATTGGGCTCAGCCCTGCACACAAGCTCTATGGGAACAGGGGTTTTCTTACCTGAGTTCTGAGCTTCCTGAGCACCGATGCCCCGAGCACAGTCCACTAACGTGAGCCTCGCTGAAATCCTAGTCACAACACATAACAATATCCGACCATCAAATCCCAACCCAACAAATAACCACAAACCGTAACCCTAACCTCCGAGATCTTGAATTCTATCAATCCGAATGATAAAATCCATCCCGAGCCTTACTCTTAAAGTTCCCTAGTCAAAGATATCATTAAAATCCCCACTGACACTAAGGGCCGCGACCCCTCCCACTAGAACCGCGGCTAGCCTCAAAACAGAGGCTAGCTCTCCACTGACCACCACGCGGGCCGCGGCACGCCCTGCAAGCGCCGCGGCGCGCTCGAATTCCCTCAGCCTCCCTCGGCTGTGCGCGCATGCGGGCCGCGGCACACCCCTCCTAGGGCCGCGGCACTAACAGCGAACCCAGAATTTCCATTAGCTTTTCATCCCTTCTTCAAGCCAATTCCCACCAAAACCAAGCCAAGACTCCTAGATATCCAACATAGTTACTCCAGCACAGAAACAACATCAAAACCTTATCAAAGTATGCTCCAAAACTTAGCTAAAACACCCAAAGATTAAGCAAACTTAGCTACATGCAAACCTCTAGAACCAACAGAAAATTCAAGACTAGACTTTAGTATTTAGAGCTTACCTTGCTGAGCTTAATCCTAGAATTTTGATCCTCAATCCCAAAGCTTCAAACTCCTAAAGCATCCCAGTTGAAATCCCCCCTTAGTTCTAGCCAATTCCTTTGAGTTCCTTCCTGAGTTTTTTTTGTCTTAGAAAGTGTAAGAGAAAGGAAAGAAAAACTAACTTCAGTTCTAGGGAAGCATAGGTCGGTTTCTCAAGATTTCTAAACTGTTCCTTTCCTTTATTTGTTTTATATGACTTAAGTCTAAAGGTTACCTCAAGGCTCGGGGTGTCAAAACGTCCCTGATGGAAAAAATGGCAAATTCTCCAAATATTCCCACCTAGGTATTCTATCCTCAAATATATCTCCAAATATTTATTTCCATGTCCTGATAATCCCATAACTCAGCTAATACCCGAATTACCCCTCGACTCGCCCCGAGTCCGAATCTCAACCCCGTTGTGACTCTCTGGCCAACTGCTCCTCAGGACTGTCTCGGATCGTGCTGTACAGACATATCACACATATACAACATATATACACATAAATTCACATACAATAAAATTAAATCACTTATTTCCCTCCAGGCACACTAATCAAGGCCCTAAGCCCAATTAGCAAATTCGGGTCGTTACAGTAAACCATGCTGAGTGACCAACAAACAAGTCACTACGGGGCTCAGCACCCAAAGCCATGCATATGATGATCAAAATGATCATACAGAGCTCACAGCTCTGATCAGATGAGTGAATATCACTTTGAGGTCCTGTTAAACCATACTGAGTGACTGACAAGCAAGTCACTAATTCAAATGGAAGAGTGGCTGCTAGGTAGGCCACTAGCCTTCAAGCGCTTATATTGTTCGTCGAACTTGAGGTCGGTCCGGCATTAATGCTCTTTGAGTCATTCAATGCAGATGTCGATTAGATCTAATCTTTGTTGGCTTGCGTGGATCACGCTAAGGCCGTCCTGACTAATGAGTCAGCACAATGTGACCAGTGCCCAGTACCACTGCCGAACCTGACTAATGAGTCACAGCTTCATAGTTGATACTAACACCTTTGCCAATTCTGACTAATGAGTCAGTACCATGCACAAGTAAGCATTGCTACCAAACATATATCATATGTCAAACATCCAAAGACGGGGTATTTAGCATGCTTACTTAACAGTTGCTAGCATAATAATGATCATGCACAAGCACAAAGACTCAAGCTCTGATCAATCTCATATTCATCATTCATGGCATGCCCTAATCACATGTTTCTCGTGCATCACATGCATCACACTTAATCATCCAGCATGCCTCAATAATAACCATATGCAAATGGGAAAAATTTCCAAGCATTCATTATGCTATCAATGTTTACATTTAAACATCCAACATGCATCAAACATAACCATGCATGTCACATATGCATGTCACATATGGGGTGTAGTTTTCTTACCTCGGGTTCGAGCAAGAATTAGTAAAAGAACGACCCTTGAGAACGATCAACTTTTAGTCCTTTAGCGGTCACCTAGTCATAACCAAAAATATAGGATACCATTAATAAAAATGATCAACATAGGTTCCCAAACCAATATCTAGCCTCCAGGACATCAATCCACACTTAACCGGGTAGTAGGATCGACCCCGAGGCCTAAGGCTTGAATCCCCAAGTCAAAAACCCATTTCTGGCCAAAAATGCCTCTATGGGCCGTGGCCCTCCCTAGCCATGCCGCGGCTCACCCTCAGACAGAGGCAAAACCTCCCCAGAAGCACACGCAAGCCACGGCTCACCATAGCCAGGCCGCGGCACATTAAGCAAAACAGCAAAAACCAGATTTTCTTCCCCTGCATTCTCCTTGAAACTAACCCTTCAAACCAATCCCAAACATCAACCTAACACCCAATTCAACCCCTAAACTTCATCTACAACTCACCCTCATCAAAACCCAAGTTAAACACCAACCAAACTTCCATTAATTCCAACTAACCACCAAGAAATCGCAAGCTGAAACTTAAAAGAAAACAGAGTATAACAAGACTTTCATGGCTGAGTTTCCTTACCTCAAGCTTGGTTTTCAATCCCCTTCAATGGCTGAATCAAGTTCCTAAGCTTAAACCTTGATTTCCTAGCGTATTCCTTCAAATTGGCTTCAAAGTTCCAAGGGAAGAAAGAAGGGAAATGGTGCACGGGTGAGGCAGAGAAAGAAGGTTGATGATGCTCTGTTTTTTAACAATTCCACAGCCTTCTAAACTCAAAGGGCTGATATATATCTTAAGGGTTAAAAGACTATTTTTCCCCTAGGTCAAATAAAGGCTTCTAAACACTCCCAAGGGTAAAATCGTCATTTCCGCCCTATCTCGTTAATTATAATTAACACCCTCCAATTCCCATTATTCTCAATATTCTCAAAGACCAATAATTCACATCCCGTTACCCTTTAATTCCCGGCAACGTTCTTGTTGACCCTCGTTTTAGCCAACTGACACGGAGTCAAAATATGAATGATATAGGCGAATATGTATAGATAATAACGTAATGACAAAAGTAAAGAAAACACAGTAATTTATAGTGGTTCGGCCCCAGAATCTGGTAATGACCTACGTCCACTTAGAATGATATTGATATGGGAACAAAAGTGCGATCAGAGAGCTTGGGCTCAATGAGTTTCAACACTCCTCATAAACAATCCTCGTTTTCACAGATAATTTCTATGTTCCTATGGTTTTTTAGCTGCCAAAAGGTCCCTTCCCATGAGCCATCTCTTGCTTTTTATAGGCCCATGGGGGGTTGCCCAATATTGTTACAGATATTATCCCTTGAATCATGGGATATTCAGAAGATTGCATGAAATAAATTCGGGATACATAAGATCTTTCCATAAATGTTGCTTTGCCAGCGGAACCACCGACCAGTCTGGTCGTGGTAAAAACAGGTATGTCCTGCTTCTGGTGTGTCTCATGGTCGATACTCTAGCAGATGCTCCAGGTGTCAGGCACGTGTCAAGAGATTATTCGCCACGTCACAAATGCTAATTTATTGGATAACATTTGCCCCCCAAAGTTTATTTACTACGAACAGTAAATAAACTTTGAGCGTACGACCCTTCGGTAACCCCTCCTGACGTGTCAGAGCCTTTCGTGCGTTCTTGAAAAAAGCAAACCACTCCTGTCTAATCAAGGCTTTTCAGTTTCCCAGAAACAATTTTGACGGCCATTACGCTTCCCCATACTTCGAAAATGGAAAATTAATGATCACGCCTTTTGAGTACCAGAGACAAACTTATATAAGGTTACTTGAGCCATTTTCTTCCTTTTTACGCACGTCATCTCTTTGTCGAAAAACCATAAAAACCAGAGCTTTACTCTCTCCAGCGAACCTTCCTTCGTGCTGTAGGATCAGACAGTGGGCTTGTTGACTTCCGAAACTCTCATTTCCATCTTCACGGCCACTTTCCTTGGTAAGTTACTCTGCAACTCCATGCTTCTAACCTTTCGTGGTGCATGCTTTTAAATGGTCTACTGTTTGAATCTCTTGGTTTCTGGTTTTTTGAACGCCTGTAGATAAGATGTTTTTTGTCGTCGACGTATGCTTTTGAGTAGGTTTAAAACCCAGGATTAGCACCTTTTAGGACGTAGGATCGAAGTAGCATTTCGATTTTTTAATCCGGTTGGAAATAATTTCTTCCCGTTGTGAGGGGAGTCGAAAAAGCTTTTCAGGAAAACTTTTCACTCTCACCCTTTTGGTCCGCTTTTTAAACTGTTTGCGCAGAGAGACTTAGTCAGAATACTGTTATATAAAGGCTTAGCTTTAATACTTCGACCAGCGCTACTTTAAGAATCTCCTAGATCCCTCTGACCTCGCCTCCCCATTCTTCTGTTTGCAGATTTTAATGCCAGATTTGTGGGGAGGTGAGAGACCCATCGACGATGACCTCCTTGCCCAACTGCTCAAGGGAGAAGAACAAATATCCGATCGCATCCACCAGATACCCTTCTCTCGAGTCTCTTCCAGATCGCACCCTTCTATGGCCCGTTCAAAATCCTCTAGCAAGAAAAGGCCCGAATCTGAAAGTAACCCATCTCCTTCTGCTCAGCCTGACTCGCAGGCGGGGGCTCCCTCGACCAGTGGTCGAGAAAATCTTACTCCTGACCCCAATATCCAAACTAGGGCTCGTCCTCGTCATCGCAATCCGCCTGATGTCGAGTGGTACACTCCTCCAGCCAGTTCGATGACCCCTCGGATGGTCGCGAACTGCTTCAGAAAATACCCCCTAACGGGGGTGACCATTACACGTCCTACTGCGGAGCAGAGGGCTAACCGTCCAGGAGGGGCAAACAGCGCCTGGTCCCGGTATCACATTGAAGCGGGGGCTTATCTCCCTCTTCATCCTTTCTTTGTGGGGGTGGCCAATTATTTCGGCGTCGCTCCCTTTCAAATAACCCCTAATGGATATAGGATGTTGGCTGCGCTCTATGTCATGTACAAACTTAACAAGTGGCCAGAACCTTCACCTCATGAGGTTAATTACCTCTTTGACCTTAAGTCCAATCCTCAACACAACGGGACGGGCTTTTTTCACTTCTACCATCAGGAAACTGGCCGGACGTTTTTGAGTGGCACCACCCACATATCAAACGTGGGACATTACAACAAGGAGTACTTCTTTACTCCGGATATATCCAGCAACAACTTGGCCTTCGCGAGAGGAGGTACAATTTTGTCTTTGTCCTGGTCGATACTTTATCATAAAGTATTTCTCTTCGTCATTTGTCAAACTCGACTCGTTTTTCAGGCCCCTGGTTGCGCCCGACCCCAACACCAGACATGGTGTCGAGGTCTGACACTCTGGCCAAGATGTCTGCCGCTACCAAATGTGTCAAGACCTTGACACAAGAAAAGAATTTGAGGTCGTCTGGCCTTCTGGCTCCTCGTCATGACAATAGAGGGTCCAAAACGGACGAACCCACTGCTGGGGGGGTCCCCGAGCAGCAATTTCTTGTGCCCTCTCCAAGGAGGAGGCCAACAGGAGTTACGATCAGGGAACCCACGGGCAGCCCTTCTGCAGAAAGGCCTTCTGCTCCCCAAGGCAAGGGGAAAGAAAAGGCCAAAGAACCAGTTGTTGACTTGGAAGAGTCTTCTGATGACAATGGTAACGTTATTTCGCTTTTAAATAGTCTGCCAATCCCCTGTCACATGTTCGACGGGGATGGCAACTTTACATATGCTCCAAATCTAGGGCCAAACTTCTTCATGCCAGAAAATGAGTATATGATTAATAGAGTCAATAGTATAGCGACCAGTAGTTGTAGCTCGGGTATTCACTTTATTATCTTCTTTCTGTTGTATTACTCTTTTCCACCTTTTTCTTCCCTTATTAACCTTTTGTGTTTATTTTCATGCAGATATGTCGACTCCCAATATCTTTGACATGTACCAGGCCGAAGAGGAAGAAGAAGTCCCTCAACTTCAACGGAGGTCAAAGAAACGAACTGGTGAAACCAGTCGAGGCCCTTCAGCCAAGAAGAGTCGACCAGAAGACCTTCCTCAGGGCATTCCAACTGGGCAAAGTCCTGCGCCAACTGGGCGAACTCCTACCCCTCCTCCAGCTCCTTCTGAACAGCAAAACACCCCTGCTCGGTCCAATCCTCCACCTGCGCCTGCTAGGGAGCATCTTTCTCGCGAAGAGGCTCATGAGGCCAGGCTCGTGAGCCATACCATTCGATCCGCTAAGGATCGAATTGAACGGATTGGCAGAGGTGAGCGTGTTGGGGCTGCCATGATCCAAGCTGTAGAGCTACCAGTCGATCAGATCCTGAACAGGACTCTGAACGAGATCTCCAGCGTAAGTATTTCTTTGTTTCTCAAGTCTTTGTTTTTTCAGTTCTCGCGATGAGTCTTGACTTCTTTTTCTTTCGTTTACAGGCCTTACTTTCTGCCATTACTGCTCGTACCCGAGCCCAGGCCTACTTTGAGCAGATTGAGGTTAAAGTTCTCGAGAAACATCAGGTGAAGGCGGCTGAGGAGCTTTCGGCTGCTGAAGCCAAACATGCTAAGGAGTTGGGGACGGTGGTCCAAGAGCGGGATGCAGCGGTGACCAAACTGTCTGCGGCTGAAGCTGCTAAAGATGCAGCGGTTAAGCTGAGGGAAGAGTATCGGTCATACAACAAAACTCATCTCCGCGAGATCAAGCATCTGGAGGGGGTAGTCAAGTCTAAGGACGAGACTATTGCCGCTCTCGAGGGCAAGCTGCAGCAGTCGGAGCTCGACAACTCCAAGAATCTGGAAAAGTATAAGAGGGCGACACTCCGATGTTTCTATAACTTTTGGAAACATAACTGGGGTGTTGACTTTAGCTACCTTTCAGAGGAGGTTAGAGTTGCAGAGTTAGCTCGGTGTGCTGCTCAACTGGCTGAAGAGGAGGCGAGAGCTGCGACTCCTGCAACCCCAAGCGTCGTTGGTTTGGACGAAGAAACCATCGAGGAAGAGACTGACCAGGTTGTTGCCCAGGATCCTCCTGCCCCCCATGCCTCTTAATTTATTTAGCTGTTCTTCTTTCTTTTTAAACACGCGACCCACGGGTCGCCATGTAAAGACAATAATTTCTTTTTAAACTTTGCTGCACGGGCAGTAAATCTTTTTGTTTGAACAATTACATCCAAGCAGCAATGCTTGCGGTGTAAAAGCTTAACTCTTGGTGTTATAATATTTTTACTTATTATAACATTTGTCCGTATGACCGAACTTAGCATAGTACTTTGGCATCATATATTTTGAAAAAATACTCTAAGTACTTGAAGCATGCTTTCACTCATTTTGTTCATGTGTTTACATACCTTAAGAGTATGCTTTGCTATCGATGTGCCTTATATGCCCCCCAAGTGATCGAGGAGCTCTTAGGTCCTTGGTCACTTGCCTTGACCATGGCCTGTTCGAACATTACTGTTCGCGCGGAAAAATGATACTTGTGATACAGCAAAACAACACACGTAATGAACAAATACTTGTAAATGTAAATTCACAAAGTTTGGCAAGAACGACTGGCTGAGCACAGTCCCTTATAATTTCGTATTAAAAATGGACTAATCATGTCTTTACGAATGATTCTGAAACAGAATCTTACATATACGAGCAGTTAGCCATATTCGTAGCTAACCCTCTTTGCAAAACTTGTAAAAATTAATGGGAAAATTTGAACAAGCCAGCCCTTTAAGAAGGGTTGTTTATTGATAATACTTGCGCAGGTGTTCTCCATTCCAGTAACGTGGAACGAGATCTCCGTTTAAGCGTGCAAGTTTGTAGGTGCCTGGGTGAAGGACTTCTTCAATCTGGTAAGGTCCTTCCCAGTTAGGTCCGAGCACGCCGGCAGTGGGGTCGCGGGTATTCAAGAAGACTCGTCGTAACACCAAGTCTCCGACGTTGAATCTTCTTTCTTTAACTTTGGAGTTAAAGTACCGGGCGACTTTTTGTTGATAAGCAGCAACTTGGAGTTGAGACTTTTCTCGTATCTCATCAATTGAGTCTAAGGACTCCAGTATTAGCTGGCTGTTTTTCTCTTGATCATACGTTAAACGCCGATGTGAGGGGGGATCTATCTCGACGGGTATCATGGCCTCATACCCATAGGCTAAGGAAAATGGGGTACGCCCTGTGGCTGTTCGATGTGATGTTCTATATGACCAGAGGACTTCCGGTAGTTGTTCTGGCCATGCTCCTTTCGCTTCTTCAAGTCTTTTCTTCAGGGTGTCCTTGAGGGTTTTGTTTACAGCTTCGACTTGCCCATTCGCTTGGGGGTGTGCGACTGAAGAAAAGCTCTTGATTACCCCATGCCTTTCGCAGAAATCGGTGAACAGGTCGCTGTCAAATTGGGTTCCGTTGTCTGAAACTATCTTTCTGGGCAATCCATACCGGCACACAATGTTCTTGATGACAAAGTCGAGAACTTTCTTGGTCGTTATGGTTGCGAGTGGTTCAGCTTCGACCCATTTTGTAAAGTAATCGACTGCCACAACTGCGTACTTCACTCCTCCTTTTCCTGTCGGTAGTGATCCAATTAAATCTATTCCCCATATTGCGAAAGGCCACGGGCTTTGCATCTGCTTTAGCTCGTTTGGAGCTGCTCGTGGGATTTTGGAGAACCTCTGACATTTATCACACCTTCGAACGTACTCCATTGAATCCTCGTTCATCGTTGGCCAAAAATAGCCTTGTCGAAGAATTTTTTTCGCCAAACTCTGCCCCCCAGCGTGATCTCCGCAGAAGCCTTCATGCACCTCTTTCATGAGTTCCTTAGCTTTTTCTGATGTAATGCACCTGAGCAGTGGCATTGAATATCCTCTTCGGTACATAACACCGTCGAGTAGTATGTACCTAGCAGCTTGTCTTTGCAGAGTTCTGGCTTTGTTTCTATCTACTGGCAATGTCCCATTTGTCAGATACTCCAGGTAAGGTGCCATCCATGTATCTTCTACTCGAATTTCCATGCTGACTTCGGCTGCATCAATGCTTGGTTCACTTAATCTCTCTACTGGGACTATGTTCAAGGTGTCAGGGTCTTTGGCACTTGCAAGTTTGGCCAAGGCGTCTGCATTCGAATTTTGGTCTCGCGGAATTTGCTGGAGGGTGTATTTTGTAAACTGTGCTAGCAAATCTTTTGCTTTATTAAGGTAGGCCATCATTTTTAACCCTCGTGCTTGATATTCTCCCAAGACTTGGTTTACGACCAGCTGAGAGTCGCTGAAAATGTCGAGCGCTTTTATGTTCATCTCCTTGGCCATTTTCAATCCAGCGAGGAGTGCTTCGTATTCCGCTTCATTGTTTGACGCTGCGAAATCAAACCTGATTGCGCTGTGAAATCGATGCCCATCGGGCGTTATCAATATCACTCCTGCTCCAGCGTGAGATTCATTAGATGATCCATCTGTGAATAGTTTCCACGAAGGAGTCTTGTCTTGAGGCATGGGCGCCTCAGGTTTCTCGCATAACTCGTTGCTGGGGAGTTCGGTGAACTCCGCAATAAAATCGGCTAAGGCTTGCCCTTTTATTGCTGCTCGCGGTGAATAAGTCACGTCGAACTGTCCTAATTCGACCGCCCATTTTAACAGTCGTCCAGCCGCCTCAGGTTTTTGGAGGACCTGCCGAAGGGGCTGGTCAGTCAAAACCGTGATAGGATGGGCTTGGAAGTACGGTCGCAACTTTCGAGAAGCTAGAATTAGGCAATACGCTAATCTTTCGATCGGTGGGTATTTTAATTCTGCACCGATCAGCCTTTTGCTGACGTAGTAAACAGCTTTCTGCACGCCTTCTTCTTCCCGTATCAGTACCGCACTAGCAGCAACTTCGGTAATTGCCAGATAAATGTACAAAGTCTCTCCTTCCATTGGTTTTGATAGGACAGGAGGTTGCGACATGTGAGCCTTTACTGTCTGGAATGCTTGCTCGCAGTCTTCCGTCCATTCAAACTTTTTATTTCCCCTAAGTAGATTGAAGAATGGAACGCACTTGTCAGTTGATTTTGAGATGAATCTACTAAGGGCAGCTATCCTTCCGGTCAGGCTTTGGACATCCTTGATCTTTTCTGGCGACTTCATATCGATCAGGGCTTTTATCTTGTCGGGGTTGGCCTCGATTCCCCTTGAATTCACTATAAATCCCAAAAACTTTCCTGACCCGACTCCGAAGGAACATTTGAGGGGATTCAACTTCATATGGTACTTATTTAACACATCAAAGCACCTTTGCAAATCCTTCACATGTCCTTCAGCCTTCTTGGACTTTACCAGCATGTCATCCACGTATACTTCCATGCTTACCCCGATCAGCTCCTTGAACATGTGGTTGACCAATCGCTGGTAAGTTGCACCTGCGTTCTTCAGTCCAAAGGGCATTACTTTGTAACAATATAAGCCCGTATCGGTCCGAAAGCTGGTATGATCCTCATCAGGGGGATGCATGCTGATCTGATTGTAGCCTGAATACGCATCCATGAACGAAAGGGTCTCATGCCCAGCAGTTGCATCGACTAGCTGGTCGATCCTCGGGAGTGGGAAGCAGTCTTTTGGGCAGGCCTTATTGAGGTCTGTAAAATCCACACAGGTCCGCCATTTGCCGTTAGGCTTGGGGACCAACACCGGATTGGAGACCCATGATGGATAAAACGCCACCCTGATGAACCCATTTTCTTTAAGTCTTTCGACTTCTTCTTTCAAGGCTCTTGACCTGTCTTTATCGAGCAGCCTTCTTTTTTGTTGCACCGGTGGAAAGACTTTGTCTATGTTCAGGACATGGCTGATCACCGCAGGATCTATTCCGACCATGTCTTTATGTGACCAGGCGAAAACCCCCTGGTTCCCTTGCAAGAATTCCACCAGCGCTTGTTTCGCAGTAGGTTCTAAATTCTTCCCAATCTTTACGATTCGAGTCGCGTCTCTTTCATCGAGATGGACCTCCTCCAGGTCCTCGACGGGCCCAACATTTTCTTCAAAATCCCCAAAGCGAGGATCCAAATCTATATCCTCACTTTGGGCAACACCCTATTTGGTGACTTTTCCATCTGATTGGGTTTTGCTGTCTTCCGTCATCTGCAATCGTTCTGGGGTAGCGCTCCTTGATGTTCCACTTTTTGCCTTTGTGACCGAGGCGTTATAGCACTCCCTGGCTTCCCTTTGGTTTCCCAAAACGCATCCTACCCCTGCGTTCGTTGGGAATTTCATGGCTAGGTGCCACATGGAGATGACGGCCCTCAGTTCAACCATTATGGGTCTTCCAATAACGGCGTTATACGCTGAAGGACAATCGACCACTACAAAAGTGGCGAGTAATGTCCTTGAAGCGGGCGTTGTACCCGTTGTCACTGGGAGTTTGATCATTCCGGCTGGAACGAGTCCTTCTCCAGAGAAGCCGTATATGGTTTGATTGCAGGGCTCCAAATCCTTCACGGACAGCTTCATGCGTTCCAGCGTTGATTTATAGAGGATGTTTACTGAACTTCCTGTATCGACCAGTATTCTTTTTACCATCATATTGGCCATTTGGATATCTACGACCAGCGGATCGGAATGTGGGAACCGGACGTGTTGGGCATCGCCTTCAGAAAAGGTTATCCCGCACTCCTCTGAGCGGGCCTTTTTCGGTGCTCGGTCCTCCACAGTCATCATCTCGATGTCCTGGTCGTGGCGCAGAGTTCGAGCATATCGTTCTCTAGCCTTTCCGCTATTTCCAGCGAGGTGTGGGCCTCCACAGATGGTTAAAAGTGTTCCGGCTACGGGGGCAGGCTGTAATGGTGGCGAGCGTTGGCGTGTGGGCGTCTGCTCGTTGCCACCTGGAGCTTCTCGTTGGGAAGTTCCCGAGGCCCGTACGTACCTTCTCAAGTGTCCTTGTCTAATGAGGAACTCGATTTCATCTTTTAGCTGGTTGCATTCATTAGTGTCATGTCCATAGTCGTTATGATAACGACAGAATTTGGTAGTGTCTCTTTTCGAAATGTCTTTTCGAATGGGCCCAGGCTTCTTGTAGGGCACGCTAGAGCTTGTGGCCTGGTATACCTCTCCTCGAGACTCGACGAGGGCAGTGTAGTTAGTGAACCTAGGTTCATAACGATTACTCTTAGCTCGCTTATTGTCGGAGGTGGAAGGCTCATTGTGTTGCCGTTTCCCACCATTCTTGCCATTACTGTTGCCATTTCCATTGCCCTTGCCGTTGCCATTTGGTTTAGTGCCATTGGCGGCTTTGGCGGGTTCGGCAGCCTTCTTGCCCTTGTTCGAGGATTTTCCATCATCGGCAATGGCTTCTTCAAGTTTGATATATCGATCAGCTCGGTCTAAGAATTCCTGGGTTGTTCTGACCCCATCCTTACGAAGACTTTTCCACAGGGGCGAGCGGCATCTCACTCCCGCAGTTATAGCCATCATCTTTCCTTCGTCCCCGACTGTCTTTGCTCCGGCTGCCGCTCGCATAAAGCGCTGGATGTAATCTTTTAGCGATTCTCCATCTTGCTGGCGGATCTCAACCAATTGATTTGCTTCGGTCGGGTGGACATGACCTGCGTAGAACTGTCCGTAGAATTCCCTTACGAACATTTCCCAGGAAACTATGCTTGCAGGTGGGAACTTAAAGAACCATTCCTGCGCGGCTTCAGAAAGTGTTGCAGGAAAGATCCTGCACCGAGCGTCTTCGGATACCTTCTGAATGTCCATCTGGATTTCAAACTTATTCACATGCGAGACGGGATCTCCGTATCCATCAAAGTTCGGGAGCGTGGGCATCTTGAACTTGCCGGGAGTCTCTGCGTTGGCTATTCTTTGGATAAATGGAGTGCCCTTTCTTCTATCGTGGTCAATATAAGAGGTTCTTCCTCCGACCAATTGTTGCACAGCCTGATTTAGTGCGTCTATCTGGGCTTGCAAGGCAGTAGGAATAGCTACGTTCTCCGCTGCTGGGGGGATGTTCTCACCATGCTTTTCTCGACGATCATTGAGTATGTCTCTTAGATCTTCCTCTCTTCTCCGTTGCTCGCTACCTCCGAGCCGGTTGAAGACATTATTTTGCCGGGGTTGCCCCCCAGCATCTTGTCTATTTGGCTGATCATCTTGAGGTATTTGGCTCCTGCTCCTACCTTTATTTCCGTTCCTCCCATCAGCATTGTTCTTGCCTGAGTCAGCCTCGTTGTAGCCGTGGCCATCTTTGAACTTTGACTGGCTATGGTAAGACTGGTCGTTCCCTCTATTCCCGTCTCTGGCAGAAACACCTCGAGCGTTAGGGGGTGGCCTGCGCTGGTCGCGATGTCCCCGTGCATTATCATGCTGCTGGGGTCCACGGACCGCAGAGCCTAACTCCGAGTCTCTCCTGTTACCAGGAGGGTAGTGACCCCTGTTCTCTTGGTGTGGCCCATCATTCTCGCGGCGTCTAGGACTACGAGGCTGTCGCTCGGCCCTATTCTGCCTTTGCTGCGGGGGATTGCCTCGAGCAGCGTGGGATGGTGGATCTGCCTCGGGGTCCAGTGGGACGTCGTCATGGGGCATCTGGGGCTGTTCAGGCCTTTGCGGACTTGAAGGATGGACTGGTGGGCTAGGATTAGGACCTCCCTGGGGTGGCCCAGTTTCAGGTTGATTAGGCTGCGAGGCAGGCGCGGCCTGATTTCTGGCCAACAGCAAGGCCGCTTCAAGGGCTGCCATGGCCTCAGTCTGGCGGCGATCCACCTCCGCCTGTCTCTCGCTCAACTCCGCCCTCTGACGATCAAGTTCCTGCTGTTGCCTCGCCATAGCTTCTGCGGCAGTCTCTTGATTGGCTCTCAGACTTGCCAGCTCTTCCTGCAACGTGCCCAAGGTGCTCCTCAAAGTCGCATCGTCCATTTCCTCCTCTTCAAAATCTAGTTGCGGTTCATCTTCCGCCATGCTTGCTGGGGGAGGAGGAGGTGGCGGGTTCGACGGTGCAGCGGCAGTCTGAGCAGCTTTCTTCCCTGCTTTCGCCATTAGTTTTATCAACAATGATGAGTCGCCCTCTCAATGAAAGCACCAGAATGTTGACCCTCGTTTTAGCCAACTGACACGGAGTCAAAATATGAATGATATAGGCGAATATGTATAGATAATAACGTAATGACAAAAGTAAAGAAAACACAGTAATTTATAGTGGTTCGGCCCCAGAATCTGGTAATGACCTACGTCCACTTAGAATGATATTGATATGGGAACAAAAGTGCGATCAGAGAGCTTGGGCTCAATGAGTTTCAACACTCCTCATAAACAATCCTCGTTTTCACAGATAATTTCTATGTTCCTATGGTTTTTTAGCTGCCAAAAGGTCCCTTCCCATGAGCCATCTCTTGCTTTTTATAGGCCCATGGGGGGTTGCCCAATATTGTTACAGATATTATCCCTTGAATCATGGGATATTCAGAAGATTGCATGAAATAAATTCGGGATACATAAGATCTTTCCATAAATGTTGCTTTGCCAGCGGAACCACCGACCAGTCTGGTCGTGGTAAAAACAGGTATGTCCTGCTTCTGGTGTGTCTCATGGTCGATACTCTAGCAGACGCTCCAGGTGTCAGGCACGTGTCAAGAGATTATTCGCCACGTCACAAATGCTAATTTATTGGATAACAGTTCTAATCACCAAATTACCCCGAGACTCACTCCGAGCCCCGAACTCAATCCTGTTATGACTAGACCGAAAACTTACATTTCCATGATCGTCTCATGCCGAATGGCTTGAGACAATCCACATATAATGTGGTATTATTTATAATTCACCCATATGCATGAAAATACACAATCACGCCCTCAACGACCAAATTACCAAAATGCCCTTGCAATTAAGATATGAACCTGTATGCATGCATTCACCATCATATAATAATATAATTCACATAAACATGCATATAATCATTAAATATCACAATAAATCAATTATGGCCCTCTCGGCCTCCTAATCAAGGTCCTAAACCTTATTAGGAAATTTGGGGCATTACAATTTCCGCTGTAATTTAAGGGATTTTTCTAGAGGATAAACTTTAGGCTGGTGTTGGGATTTAAGGTAGTTTGAGGTGGTATTATTGTTAGGAACGAGTTTCCTAATACGCAGGAGAATGGTGGTGTGGTTGGCCCAGTGTACAACAAAAATTTTGTAACATATTTAAACTACCTTTAAATATGTTGATCCATTAATATACATACATTAATCATAAACAAGATAAGGATAGAATTCATACCTCTTGAAGCCTATCAAGTATAATTAATTATTTGAATAAATATTAATCTTTTAAATTCAAATCCAATTTGAACTTATCAGATTATTATCTCCCACTCAAATAAAGATATTTAATTAATTCTACCAATTAATTAAATCCAAAAATTTTCGAAAATAAATATTTAATTTATTATAATTTCGAAAATTATAATTAATTAATTATTTAATTAAATTTCGAAATTAATTTAATTATTTAATATAATTTTGAAAATTATACAATAATTAAATATTAATTAATTTTGTTAACTACAACTAATTTGTAATTAATTAATTAATCACTATTATCATATAATTGCATATTTGGCCTGAAGAACAAATTTCCTCTTAAATATGTCCTTAAACTATTTTCCCTCCATATCAACTCTTACCTTGAACAGTGTTGATAGAGCTGCTATGGGGACCTATGGACCTATAATTCCAAGCTCCAATAAATTTGAGATTATTAATTAAACTCTTTAATTAAATAATCTTAATTTATTAATCTCATGATTATTCCACTATAAATATGAGATTGCACTCTTGTAATTATAGACGTTTCATTTACCGAGTACTTTATAATCATAAAGCATCCATTGATATAATCATTGCATACAACTTGACCTTCTAATAATGGTTCATAATTAATCGGGAATAAAATTACCGTTTTACTCTTTTAATTATCTCTTGTTTCCTTAAGTACCATTGACTCTACTAGTGAAGGTTAATTCATAACTAAATTATGAATTTGAGCTCAATAACCTTTCAGTCCCAAAATTCAACCCTTAAGAGAACCATCATTCAATCTCTTGCGAGAAGGTATAGATTCCATATCTGTATACTATGTCCCCAGCCATCTATATTAATGAGTTCCCAAAACAAAAGTTTCTAGCCTGATCATTCTGACAGACCCTAACAAGTGAATCAAAGAACTCATATAACATAAACAGGAGTTCATAGTAACTTCAGGATTAAGATCTATTTGTATATGATCATCAGTTGATATATTTAATTAATACTTTGAAACAGTATTTAACTAAGTATTAATAAACATATCTGGTCCAGTTCTATATATTTTCTAATATATAAAGCACCTCCACTAAAGTGTCCTACCACACTAGTGATCTGGATCTAGATCACATGTATTCATAATACTAATGAACCGTACTTGCAGTAATTAATCTAAAGATTCCATAACTTTATTTTACTGCGAACTATTCAAGTTCATTTATCTCAAACACAATCCTCCCGTACCAATACGTGTTTGAGATCACATATATGAACTTAGGAATTTTCCTGATATTTACTTAAAATTATCACAGAATAATATAGTCCATGCATAACAAATTCAATTCATTTATTTATTTCATGAAAAAAAATGTCTACTACATATGCTTTCAGGGCACATTTCCAACAATTATAGGTCACATGTGTTGTTCATGATGTGTTATTGAGAGTTTTAGGCTCAATTCTAACTTTAGCACATATTTGAGGTGAATTCTGCTAAATTTGGTTGGGAGAAAATGCTGAAAAGCCCCAGAATTTCTTGGTTCACGGGGGCGTGCTGCGACCCAGTTCATGGGCACCGCAGCCCACATGACCCCAGGAGCCCGCCGCGACCCTAAAGGGGCCAGTCGTGGCCTACCTATACTTTAGTTCTTGAGGGCTGGAGCCTCTGACTTGGGGGCGTGCCGCGACCCTTAGGGCCAAGTCGCGGCCCGCCTAGGCAGCTTTAGCCTAATTAGGCTTTTGGGGCTCGCAGAATTAAGCCTAAGCGCTCGTGACAATTTCTACTACTTGATTTAGTATAATTCGAGGCCCCTGAGGCTAGTATTTTATTCCAAAGCTTTTAATTGGTTTAGGATTGTAGTGGTTATCCAGTATCGCATTGTGACTAGGTTATACCGCAAGGGCTCAAGATTAGGGATCGTGCTCGGGGCTGTCATACGCTAGCTGCTCGGGAATTTAGGTAAGAAAAATGCACCCGAGTTGTGAATGGGGCTTAAACCACTGTTAATGAATATATTATTAATACGAACATATATGTAGCTAAGAATATCTGGATGGGCATGCTTGTATATGCTGCCATTGATTACTTGCTATCCATTGTGCATTTGTGATTATATCTGTTTGCAGGTCGGCCTAAGGGTGCCAGGGGCCGATAGCAAACGTGCAAAACGCAGCCCAGCCTATGGGTGTCGAGGTCGGCTAAGAGACCAAGGGACTCGACCTAAGGGCATCGTGCCTAGATATTATACCATAAACAGAAGTGTGGTTCACACTTAATCATTTCTATTGATTGATGAGTTTGGTTTACATATTTGACTAAGTTGAATACTACTGTTGGTTGGTTATTTATATTTTATTGTTGATTGAATCTGATGATTTATGTGTAGTGCTTTTATTCTATTGCCTAGTTGTGCATGCTGGTTTAAGTATCCTTGTTGAGCCTTGGCTCACGGGTTCTACATGGTGCAGGTAAGGAAAGGGATAGCGAGACCAGCCATGAGTTGGAGAGCTTCAAGGGCGGTGTGTACATATGCAGCCTGCTCGATCGCCACAGTGAGGATAGCTTGGAAGGAACTAGGGTTAAACACTGTTTTCTCGCTTAGGACGGCTAAGTTGGAATCTATTTGTCTTTTACAAGTCTGTAAACTGATTTTTTGGAATCCTGTGTGTAAACATAATATTTTAATGAAAAATAATCATTTTGTTGACCAAATCTTTTAATACTCAACCTTGACTTAGTCTTTAATTACACATTTAAGTTCAAATGACTTGCTTAGCAAGCTAAGCACTATTTTAAACACACAATGTAACAGTCTTGGTTATCTAGGGCGTTACAACTTGGTATCAAAGCGGTCTAGGTTTAAGGGTTCCTGGAGACTGGCTGGGCGTGTACACTCGCCGCTAAAGATAAGCTCAACTCATGGTTAGGTACTTAATGACATGATTATGTGGTTAATTGTTTGAATTGAACCTATGTGCCTTATCTGCATGCTAGTATAGAGAGCATGATGTGTATGAATGTATTTGGTTGAAATGGGATTTGAAAGTTGTTGCATGAACAATGTAGAGTTGTGTTTTGATATGTATATTGTGTGTGTGGTTATTGTGATTGTTTGGACCTACCCATGGGATAATTCTGGATGTGAATATCAGGGCTGAGGGATTAATTCATTGACTGCGGGTTGATTAAGAAATTATGTATTCAAAATAGTCAACTGGACCTGATATCATTAGATTGGGGGTTGCAAATGATAGTTAGGGTCAGACCCTTCATCTACCCCTAGAATTCACAGCAGATGTTCGCTAGTATGCAAGCGAGACTGCCATATCAAAGTAAGGAGATTAGATGATTGAGAGAGTGGGCTCCATCGGGGAAAACGCTGCTTCGTATATCCTAACAGTATTGTCACCGGTGTGGTTAAACCTGAGGGTGGAAGTAGATAAGAGTTATCGTATGAAAGAGTCTAGAAGCAATATCCTTTAATTTCTGAGGGAGGTTTGTGTCTGTTCAAATCTGATCAGTAGATGGTCGTGATTAGTTCCGTCCTCAATGATATGAGAATGGTAGGCCATGATAGGGTGGTTGTGTCACGCGTATGGGACAGAAGGATGTTGGGTGTGATGGCAAGTAGTACCGAGACCCGGTATGTTGATAGGATGGGTTGCCAAATCCGCTTTTGATTTGGTACCAGCTATTGTGGCCCTGGAGGAACGATTCATTTGAGGACTGAACTCTGGGATGGACAAAGTGTTAGGGTCGCTCCAGTGCATGAGACTTCTATCTATGCTTAGGCAGTAGGAAGGGCCCTGTTTTAGAATACGCAAAAGATAAGATATGGTTTGAGAGTGTCGTAGGGTAGGAAGTTCAATCAACGGTATCCCCATTTGTGGGATCAGATAGAGGGGCGGATGCCCAGTGAATAGAAAAGAAAGACCACTGATAGTTCTGCTACTCCTAGTTCTGATAGGAGGGGTTATAGTTTACAGGATGGCCGCCAGGGCAGCAGTGAGGTCTGGTGAAGTTATTTAGTATGTGTCAGGTGTGAGAGACACCATTTGGGAGGACACAGAGTGAAGGCATGTTTTCTATGTGGAACAATTGGGCGTGTTAGGAAGGATTGCTCAAAATCGAAGTTGGAAGAACCAAGGCGTATAGATTACTCAACCCCAGTTTGAGGGTCCGCCTCGGTACAGTCAGAGCCCGAGGCTAGTCCCTCGGAGGCGATCGGTTGACTTGTTAGTTCTCATTCCTTGTTATGTATTGAGCTGATTGAGTTTGGTGCTACATACCTCTTATAAGAGACATAGATAGGTGGCACATGCTTTATGGTCGTCATGCCTTGGGGCGTGAGATTTTAGTGCCTGTCGAGAAAATTGGTCACTTCCTAGAGAAAAGTTAGAGTACTATTGGTTAAAGGTTTACAGTGGAATCGACTGAGCTCGTCATATGGGGATTTTGATATGATCCTGAGTATGGATTAGTCTACCAAGTAAGGGACAACTATGGATTGCAACAGAGGATGGTGACGTCTGGATTTAAAAGGAAAGGACCCGGTTGCGTCTATGAGATTCCTAGATATTGTGGTAGGTACCACTTGGAATATATTAGTTAGACCAAATGAAAACTAGATCGGCCAGTAAGGTTTCACATGGGTGCACAAAGAATCATTGAGTATGCTATGGGATTGAGGTACATATAGAATTGGTATCAAGGACATCAAGCGTGCAAAACGCAGTCCGGCCTAAGGGTGCCGAGGTTGGCTAAGAGACCAGGGGACTCGGCCTAAGGGCGCCGGACCTGGATATTATACCATAAACAGAAGTGTGGTTCATACTTAATCATTTCTATTGATTGATGAGTTTGGTTTACATATTCGACTGAGTTGAATACTACTATTGGTTGGTTATTTATATTCTATTGTTAATTGAATTTGATGATTTATGTTTAGTGCTTTTATACTATTGATTAGCTGTGCATGTTGGTTTAAGTTTTCTTGTTGAGCCTTGGCTCACGGGTGCTACGTGGTGCAGGTAAGGAAAGGGATAGCGGGACCAGCAATGAGTTGGAGAGCTTCAGGGGTGGTGTGTACATATGCAGCCTGCTCGATCGCCATGGTCGGGATAGCTTGGAAGGAACTAGGGTTAAACCTTGTTTTGCCGCTTAAGACGGCTAAGTTGTAATCTATTTGTCTTTTACAAGTCTGTAAACTAATTTTTTGGGATCCCGTGTGTAATCTTAATATTTTAATGAAAAACAACCATTTTGCTGACCAAATCTTTTAATACTCGACCTTGACTTAGTCTTTAATTGCACATTTAAGTTCAAATAACTTGCTTAGCAAGTTAAGCACTATTTTATCACACAGTGTAATAGTCTTGGTTGTATAGGGCGTTACAGACCCTCTGATCCAACATATGCAATCCCTTATGATATCCACCACACTAGCTAGGAATTCCACGCATCTTCCATGGGATAGGTTTCTAACCTTCAATATCCAAGTAATTGGATTGCGAGGCCTGTTCACAGCGCCCACATTCACAAGCAGGTTTCCTCCTTCAAACTCAAAAGATTACCATCTTTCTCTCACAATCTATGATCGTTCCCACTTGGCCAACAAATCCATACCCAATAACACGTCAAACTCTTTCACTGCTGATTCTATCAGGTCCACAGACAACTCTCTATTATTCGTCTCTATTGATAATGGTCTAATTCCACTCTTAGAGGCTACCAATTCACGATAGGCCATAACGCTCCATTGTCCAAAACATAGGTAATCCAAAATCAACTCGGTTCATCTATAACCTTAAAAAATAAACCATTACATTCCTAAAACCAAAATAAACGCATACCATACAGGAGAAATAAATGCTAGAGTTTGACCTGTCGCCATGGAGGAACTAACTTCAGCCTCCGCCTGTATCAAAGCAACCCCTTAAACTAAAACAGAATTGTCGTCTACTCTCAATCCCTTCTTTCCCAATCGCGGGCACTCTTTCTTAAAATGACCCACCACGCTGCATAGGAAACATATCTTAGCTCGAAATTCTCCCAAATGTTGTCTCCTACACCGAATGCACTTTGGGTAAGTCTTCCACTTCTCGCCCTATCGGCTACTCTGAGCACCTCTGAACCCTCTTTTTGACCCAGGGGTTCCGAATACATCATTGGCTTTTCTTTTCTGCTCACTGGGGCCTCCGCCCTTCTCAAATCATGTACACAATGGTACCACTCTCCGAGCATCGCGCCCTGCGACGCTCTCCCTCAATATTTCATCCTCTATGCCCTCAATAGTAAGGGCCTTCTCTACTTCCTGAGCATAGGTAAAAACCTCAGATACTGGGGTGATTCTGACCCTGGGCTAGATTGAAATTGAGCCCTCGAACAAATCACTCCTTCTGAGCCACATGAGTCGACACCAAGTCCAAAGCAAACTTGGCCAACCTATCAAATTTAATGGCATACTTTGTTACTGTCATGTTTTCCTGAATTAGATTCATAAATTCGTTAATCTTTGTTGCTTGAATTGCATCTATATTATCTCTCATTGAACAACTGCATAAATTCCTCCCAGCCCAACGTTACGACGTTCTTGGTCTAGAATACCACTTCCCACCAAGTTTGAGAGTCATCATTTAACATGTACGTGGCACAAACCACTCTATCATTTCATGCCAACCTCATAAGATCAAGGATGGAGCTAATTGTGCCCATCTACTACTCAGCTCTTAGTGGATCTAGGCCTCCCTCGAAGGTTGGAGGATAATGTCTCTTGAACCTCTCAACCAATGGTTCCCACCTATTACAAACCCTAGGTTGAGCCACAACCAGCGAACACAAACAGAGCAGTGTTCTCCGGCCGAATATGCTGCCTCAACCTCCTAATCTCTTCCTCTTGCCTCTAGAGTCTCGCTTGGATATCTGAACTTATATACTACCAATTCCAAGGGGCAAGCGGAGGGTTCTGGCCCTAGATACCATCTCCGACCTCAGTATCCATACTGCCTTGTCCAATTGATTGCCTTCATGCATAACTTCCAACTATATCTGCAATCAATGACTCGGCCCATCAGGCATGATAATTGCATCCAGAAGTCGTCCCATGAGCAAAATTCAACCACACAACATCCATATACAACAATAATGCTTAAACACATGTACATAGAATTCATACATCAATCAATAGGCCATCACTATAAGAAAATGGGGTCTTTACCTACCAATTGTAAGTGTAGGTAAAACTAGCCTAATGGTGGATAATATGGTTTACCTACCAATATTGAATTGGTAGAGATTGGTAGGTAAAGGTTAGTGGGGAAAGAGTCTTTACCTACACTTATTAACACTGGTAGGTAAAAGAATCAGTGGACCCCACTAAGTTATAAATCAATTGATGAGTCATCAGATGACGTGTTTGATGACATGGCATCCTACGTGTATGCTGACATGGTTTCTGTAGTTTTACGTGCTGATGGCGTGGCATCATATGTGGCATCCTACGTGGCATCATATATGGCAAAGAGAATACAACACGAGAGAATACAATTTGAAAAGAAATTACAACACGAGAGCTTGGCAAAGCAAAGTAGAATACTAAATTTGGCCTGAAATGGACATCACACTCCCAACTCCCAAGTAGTGGAGACATCAAGAAAAGAAAGAAGAAAGATGGATAAATCATTTGGTACAAAATAGGACCAATTTTATTTTTTGGGGAGGTTCAATTTAGTAACATGAGGTTCAATTTTATTTTATTTTAAAGATAAAGAAACTAAAAATATTAACAAAAAGAAAGAAGAATTTAATCTATCAAAGTAATATCTCATGTCGAGCTTCATCAGAAATATTATGTGAGTGTGTGCAATACTTGTCTCTCTGTTTTTTCCATCTTTATGTGTTACTCTTTTGGCTGACGAAATTTGTGCAACAGTTAACACTGATAATACGAACCAGCCAAGATTGCAAAGACTTTAAAGTGAATTTTGCCACTAAACGAATCCAATCACTATAACCTTCAACATTTATGAGCTTTGACAACTGCAACAAAGTTAAAATGATAAATAAGGATGTGGCTTCAAAAGGCATGTAAAATGTGCAGCCATTGCATGTTTACACACAGAAGTATCATATACACACATAAGCCATAACAAGACGTATTGCACTAGCATAGCCAAAAAAGGGAAACATGATATCAAAGACCTTATAATAGTACCTTGTAATTCACTCGGAAGCGACCAAGGAGACGGCAATACTCATGGTAATTATCATGATCTGCAAGACCTGATTCCAAGTGCCACAAATCATTCCGGACAATCAATAAACTCAAAGGAACAAAATAAATAAAGATCAATAGTTCAATAGAAACTCACAGTAGAATATGATAACTAGATGCAACTCTGCAGGATAGCATATTTTGATGTCTCATTTTCTTATCAATAATGTTTGCTTTCTAGCATTCAGCAAAACTTTTATCAAATCTAATAATTACTAAATTTCTTTCAAATTCCATGTCACTGGAGACCCAATACTATTCTATGCTACCATATTACTTTTAATAAGAGATTTTCATACCAGACGCAATTCCTACATAAGAAAAGCATAAATAATTAAGGTAATTAAACAACAGATGATCATGAAATTACTCACTTTTTAAAATTAAACCCCAGTTCTTTCTTCTCAATAATACATCACAACCCTGATTTTTTATTTATTTTTTATTACAAAGACATGATGATGATCCCTGTTGTAAATGGTGAGAGTAGGAATTTCAAAACGTGATAAGATCAAAATTCAACAAGGCACAGAAATGATGAGACGAATGACCAATAAATTAATGCCTTAAATAATGTTTAGCATATATAACAAAAACAACAACAATAATAATAATAAGAATCTCGATTTGATGATCACCATAGTTTCCAATCATCAAGTACAAACATTTCTCAAGAGCACTAGTACTAGTACTACTATATATATAGTTCTAATATTGCTAGTGGCTAAGGGGGTTTGACAGAAGAGAGAGAGCATTTTTATAGGGTCTTTAAAAGTCTGAACCCACCAAGCAGGCTGCATGGCCACACTTTGCAGCGATATATGTAAAGAAAGGCTTTTGGAAAAGATTGTAAATGATACAGGAGCAAAAAGGAAGAGAGATAAAGGGTACTACATGCCATTGAAGGTGAGTCAGTAAACGTGGCTATGTTCTGTACATAAGAAAATAAGAAAATCGATCTTTAACTTTGATTGTCTTGTTTTTCTACATGGAAAAGAGAGAGAGAAACCCCCCATCCATAGCTTGTAGTTGTAGATAGATATAGCTTAATTCAGTGCGACAGTAACCTGTACTCCATGCACACACACACACACCACACTTACCCTACTACTACTACTGCTCTCACGGTACTAACACCACTTCAT
Source organism: Humulus lupulus (assembly GCF_963169125.1). Classification (NCBI taxonomy): domain Eukaryota; kingdom Viridiplantae; phylum Streptophyta; class Magnoliopsida; order Rosales; family Cannabaceae; genus Humulus; species Humulus lupulus. The sequence goes on along the minus strand of NC_084797.1, from coordinate 89,616,843 downwards.
CTTACTCTGTTTTCACATGCCAAGCCAAGCCATCTCTCAATGTAATTGCCACCTGTTCATTAATTTTCGTCTTTGTTGGACTTCTACCCCTTAAAATATAAAAATAAAAGGTCACAAACCCAGTTTAACAAGCTTTTGATGACCTCTCCACCTGTGTTCCTTCTCATTTTGCCTATGTACTTCTGTTTTTTTTTAACTCCCAACTGAAATGAAAATTCCTTCAGCTGCTCTAGTAAAACATGTACAGATCACCTAATACTCTTACAATCTCCAATTCAACTAAATTCACCCCATGAGGAAAAAGATAGTAAAGAAAGCAAAGATGTGTAGACAACAATGTAATCCATTACAGTCTTCGTCTTGCTCTAAGTCTCTATGTGGTCCAACAAAAACCTATAAAAGAAAGCTTACACATACGTAGAAAAGAGAACCTACCCAAACAAAAACTCATAAATCATTTCATCTGTCCTTTATGTATGGAATATGTATTTGCTGTTAGCAGTATGTATAGACGACGATGGTGTAGACCTCGATGAGATCGTCTTGCCCCATTCAATTGAGCGGCCTGGGCATTTGGTTGAAATTATGGCATAAACCTACCAAAAGTCATATAAATAAAAAAAAACAAATAAATAATATATAGGAGCAAGTTTGGTTGAAATTATGGCATAAACTTAAAATGCAATCTGATACGAGTATGGGCGTTTCTTCTCATAAACCTTCTAAGGATTTCTGGGCTAAAGGGGAGGATGAAAGAGGCACCCCGCTCATGCACATCTGGGTTTTTCTTCTTAGGTGGCGGTCGGCGAGTATGGGTTCTTCTCTCAGGCAAGGATGGGCGCTTCTTCTCAGGTGATGGTCAGCGTTGGGGCCTCGGGGGTACTCTCGCTGAGGATGGGCGCTTCTTCTCAGGCGATGGTCAGCGTCGGGGCCTCCGGGGTACTCTTGCTGAGGATGGGCGCTTCTTCTCGATGGGCGCTTCTTCGACTGGTTTTCTAAGAGGGAGAGAGACCAGACCAGAGTATTTTTTTTTGTCTGAAAGGGTTAAATGATCAAATATATATTATTATGATTTTGTTTTTACTGATAGTTAGAATTAATTTAATTTTAATTTTTGTTTTTGTAATGTTTATTTGTTTTTAAGATTTGTACCCTTTGTTAAAAATAAGTAAGATGACATGTAGGATATTTTTAACACATCATCACACAACTCAGCATCATTTTTATTAAAAATTAAAATAATAAGAGGGAAACATTGGCGCCAAATGCAAAACAATTTCCCTCCAGTATATGTGTAGGGTAACACTCTTTACTTACCCATATTATTAGTAGATAATCATCCTTCTAAAATATTATAATATTGGCAATATTTACCTACCAATAAATCTTACGAATAAATATTGGTGGGTAAAGGTTCCCTTTACCTACCAATATATATTGGTAGGTAAAATATTGGTAGGTAAAGATTAGATTTCTTGTAGTGCATGCTCTAATAATATATATCATGCTTTCTATTCTAGCATGAAGATAAGCCATGTCATTCAATTACTTACTCAACACATATATTCACAACATCAATTACCAAACCATGAGTCGAGCTTGCCATTAGCAGCGAGCATACATGTTCTGTCAGTCTTCAGGACCATAAACCTTGGAAGCTTTGATACCAAATTGTAACACCCTACTAAACCAGGATTGTTACACTATGTGTTTGAAACTGTGCTTAACTCGGTATGCAAGTCATTTGAACTCAAAAGTGTAATTAAAACCGAACGATGATTTAGGTATTAAAAAGTTTGGTCAACAAACTAGAACTTCTCATTTAAAAAGGGTTTGAATAAACATATGGGATCCCAAATTTTTTAAAACAATAATACAAATTTATCGTAATTATAGAAATAGCCGACCTAAGCGACCAAATCGAGTAAATGTCCCATGTTCCTCAAAGTGTCTCGACTGTGGTGGCCGAGCAGACCGAGTATGTATGCGCTGCCCCTGGAGTTCTCCAACTCATGACTGGTTAGTTATCCTTTGCCCTTACCTGCACCACAAAGCACCCATGAGCCTAGGCCCAGCAAGAAAACTTGATCAAGTAAAATAGATATTCAGACAAGCATTCCTCTCAAATATATGCTTTATAAATCATAACCATATATACGTGGATAATTCAACAAGTTTAATGACTCATGTCGAACAGATGCACACCGCTTCCCTATAATGTTCCCACAACTATGGCCTGGCCCCACCACTACGGCGTACATTACGCATGTAGTACCGATAATGATCTGCAGGCTGATAACGGTCTCCCAAATGAAAATCAGTACAAACAAGTTTTGGGTTTTATGCCCTAATTAAAACCAAATTTCTTTGTAATCACATTTTATTATCAATAAAATAATAAAAATCATTTTTTGTCTTGGTCAATCACTTTGCTCACATGTTTTATTTTCAGGATTATTTGTTTAATATAAACTTCTATTAAATCCCAAGTGTTATACCCAAAAATTGGAGATCAATAACGTGGCAATAAAGGTGACAAGTGGCAGTGCATGATCAGTAAAAGACACATTAATAGTCAATAAATACATTGACTCCTCAGAGTTGTGATAAAGGACCCGGTAGACTGACGAAGAATTTGGACTGCTTGAAAGATGTCATAACCAAGCCAAGTGCACCTTGGTCCGAGGAAAGCTAAGGAAAGTGCATCCTAGGAGGCTAAGGAGAATTCATCCTAGGAGAGCTAAGGAGAGTACATCCTAGGAGGTTAAGGAGAATGCATCCTAGGAGGCTAAGGAGAGTGCATCCTAGGAGAGCTAAGGAGAGTGCATCCTAGGAGAGCTCAAGAGAGTGGTCCTAGGAGACCCCAAGAGAGTGGTCCTAGGAGACCCCAAGGGAGTGGTCCTAGGAGACCCCAAGAGAGTGGTCCTAGGAGACCCCAAGGATTTGGTCCGAGGAGAAACATGGCAAGCTAGAGGAGAGTGCCATGTTAGGGGAGAGAAGTGCATGTCCTACCACCATGCACATCCGACCAACAAGTGCATGTCCTACCACCATGCACATGTCCGACCAGCACTTGCATGGGTGGTCAGTAGGAGGTGGATCAACTAGCAAGAGGAGGACTAAGTCAAGATTCCCAGAAACAACTTCAACAAGATATGCGGGAATCTCTCATTCTTCCCACAAATGGGGGGTTTGTTACATTTTGAATTTTGAATGTTTCTTTGTAATTTAAATGTAATAAATATAATAAAATATCTCGATTCTAAGGGATATCAGTTGTATGACCCTAAGCCTATAAATAGAGGGCTTATGGGATTAGAGAGGGGCTTCTTCTGCTTCTTCTTTCTAGAGAGAGAAACTTGGGTCTGAGTATTCTAGAGAGAGAAAGTGCTGGCATTTGAGAGAATTCTTGTATTTTTGCAATCTGTACTGAAGAAACTCAGTTGGCTCAGTCCATCTGATCTTGAGTACGGATCTATAAATCACAACTCTAAGTGGATTAGGCTATTACCAACAATCGGGGCTGAACCACTATAAAACCTCTTGTGTTATTTACTTTTCTTGTTTGAACTGTCTGTTGTCATCTACATTCTCTTGAAGGCTTGTCGTTACTGACGTTCTCACGTCGTTGGCTAAAAACACAGTCAACACCAAGCATATAGCTAATCGTATTTATAGTAACGTAATTACAGTGGAATATAAATATGATTATATGTTCAAACATACGTTAGTCCTAAGATTAGTCAGTGCACAAGATTTATACTGACTTGCCAATCTACGATATTATCTACTTACGCATTGTAATGTTATGTTCTTTCCAGAACATTAGCAAAGTAGATAAGATCGGATGTATATGTTACATCGGACAGGACCGATATTAACAGTAGATAAGATAAGTAAACATACCGTTATTATCTATTCTAGTCATATCATATAGTTGACCATAGGTCAATTCAATCTCAATTCTGAGTGGTTAGTATTCTAACTGATTGTATTATTTGAGTTCTTTGACTTGTTTGTTACCAGCTTACCCTACGGACTAGCCCATACTTACATCTTGGGAACTCGGTAGTATAATTGAGTGGGAGTGTTAATCATAGATATGAACATCTATAGCTTCTGATGAAGAAGTGAAACGATGGTTTCCTTTTAGTTTGGTTCAAGGTGTTAAATGATAGAGATCTCATTTCAGTAATTCAATTAGTTTACTGAAATATCATTTACAAGGAACTAAGTGTTTTAAGGATAAAACACAATGAGGGGTAAAATAGTATTTTAGTCTCATCTCATTGTAGACCGTCTATAGAGGATTGAGTGAGAATTATGGTTGTAACAATGGATAATTAATAGCGTATCTATATTTGTTATAGAGCATTCTATGAATTCCAGAGTGCAATTCCGAGTCTATAGTGGAGTCACAAGGAATTAATAAGTTAGTAAATTTATTTGTTAGATTTATGATAACTTATTGGAGCTTGATTTCGTAGGCCCATGATCCCCATTGTACCTTGGATAAAATCATCTAGATAGTCTCAATTAATTGATTTAATCATCAATTAGAATTATCAAAGTTGACCAGGTCAATTTTGGATAGTTTCACAGAGTTGTATAATTTTGAGAAGAAAAGAGAAATTATGGTAGATTTATTAATTAAGATAAATTGGTATCTAAATTAATAAATAAGTTTAAATCAAGGTTGAATTTATAAATAATTAATTTGATAAAGGATTTAAATAATTATTTAATTAATTAAATCAATAGAAAATAATACAGGCCTTGATTTTAAGTCTAATGAGCTTATAATCAAATGGGAAATTTCACGGGCCTATAGCCCATGATAATTTCGACCTAGGGCTTCAAAATGGCTATTACTTTATTGATTTTTTAATTGAATTAAATGGCCTAATTGAGTCTATAAAAGGAGTACTTAGAGAGAAGTCAAAACAGAAGAAGTTTGATAAGTCACAAGTCAGATTTTCTGATAGTTTTAGATTCTCTCTAAACACAAGTCCTTTTCTAAGCCTCTTTGTTATTTTCTCTTCTTCTCTCTATATCTATCTCATGTGTTGAGAATTGCCCACACTAGTCTAGGTGGTTCTAAGGATACATTGGAAGATCGTGAAGAAAATAGAAGATTGGTTCAATTTCTTGATAATGCTTTGCGACAGAAAGGATACAAGAGTTAGAGAAACTGAAGGAAGGACTCTTAATTCCGCTGCGTATACTGTAAGTATTCTATTCTTTGTTTCTCTTTGAATTCAATTTTAGAAACATGTTTTATGCCATCTCGTATTAATTTGTTTAATATTAGATATACATGAAAATAAATAAAGATCTTGTATAAGCTTTTTCCAACAACTATACTCATTACATCCAGGCACCACAAAGATGTATCAAGACCTAAAATTTTTGTATTGGTGGCCCGGGATGAAGAGAGACGCGATTGATGGCAAAGTGTCTAACCTATCAGCAGGTGAAGACTAAACACCAGTGACCAACGAGGATGTTACAGCCATTAGGTATTCCCGAGTGGAAGTGGGAAGACGTTACTATGGATTTTGTGGGGGCTTGCCTAGGACAGCGGGACAACATGACTTGGTATGGGTGATTGTAGATATGTATACCAAGTCAGCTCATTTTTTTCCAGAGTAGACACTAAAGCTACGCTAGCCCTAAGCGTAGGAACGTGGAGATCTAGGTAGGGGACCACGTATTTCTGCGAGTTTCATCACTGCGGGGAGTAAAAAGGTTTGGAAGGAAGAGCAAGTTGAGTCCTAGGTTTTGTAGGACCTTTTGAGATACTGGAAATAATCGGGCAGGTAGCCTATAGATTGGTTTTTCCCCCGTTATTAGCAGGGGTCCATGACATATTTTACGTCTTAATGCTTCGGAAGTATTTGTTGGACCCGACCCATGTGCTGGATTATGAGGATCTAGAGAGATACATAAAGACTTGTCTTGTGAGGAGCGACCAATTTAGATCATAGATAGAAAAGACACGGTATTGAGGGGCAAGACGATTCCTATAGTTAAAGTTCTATGGAGAAACAATAAGGTCGAGAAAGCGACCTAGGAACTAGAGTCAGATATGAAGGATCAACATCACGAGCTGTTGAAGTAAATTTCAAGGATGAGATTTTCATTAGGAGGGGATAGTTGTAACGTCCCAAATTTGCTAATGAGGCTTAGTGCCTTGATTAGTGTGCGGGAGGGGCACAAATGGATTTATATGTGAATTTAATTGAATATGTGTGTGATTATGTGAAATATATGAGTTGTATTATAATATGACTATTTATGCATGCTTATGTGTACTAAATGTGATTGTGGGCCTGTTTTGGTGAAAAATAGCATTTTCGTAATTTCGACCTGTTGAGGGTACAATTATAATTATATGTTCTTTGTGAGTGAGATCACATTATTATGTGGATATATTTGAGTTATTCGGCACGAGACAATCCTAGTGAGCAAGTTTACAGAAAAGTTACAACATGGATAAATACCTGGCTCGAGGTGAACCTAGGGGTATTTTAGTAATTTAGTACATTACCGAGGTTTACTATGGAATGGGAATTTATTTGGTTTATTTGGGTATGTCGGGGTTAATTTGGAAATTATGAGGTGTTAATTGAGATTAGCAAGAAATGATGGCAAATGATGATTTTGCCCTTGAAGGCATTATAGAACAAGTGTTTGGCTAGGGGCAATTTAGTCTTTTCATGCCAAGGAAGTGAATTAGTCACTAGAGTTCTGTAGAAACTAAGGAAGAAATCAGGAACAAAACAAAAACTCAACTCACCTTTCTTTCTCTCTCTCTCTCTCTCTCTCTCTCGTTTCTCACTCTATCTTGAAGTGCTTGGGGAGCTTTTGAATATTTTGAGGAAGACAGGCCTGGGAACTTGAAGCTTGGTGCTAGGAGTTGGTTTAAGGACAACTTAGGTTCGTGATTTCCCAGTGGATGTAAGATCCTACGCTTTGTTTTGGTGAAATTCTGTTATGGTTTAAGTTTTGGTTGAGTTTTAAACTTTAGCTTGGGTTTAAGTTTCGGTAAGGATTTGGTTTAGTTTTTTTTTGGGTATAAATGATGCTTATGTTGTGTTATTGAGAGTCCTAGACTCAATTAGGACTTAGGGTCAACTTTGGGTTGGGTTTGGAGAGATTTTGGCTCGGGAAAAACACAGGAAAAACCAAGAATTTCTGGGTTTGCAGGGTTGCGCTGTAGTGATATTCCTGGAGCACCGCGGCTCGCATGAACTCAAGGCTAGGATGATTCTCAGAATCGCCTTAGCGTCGCGACGCTGGGTGGGTTGCGATGTGACGCATGTATAGGGAAATAAGGGTCTTGGTTCTCTGTTTTGGGGGTGCGTTGCAGCCTTTCAGGGGTGTGCCAAGGCGCTAGGCCAATTTTAGGATGCCCAATTTTTTTTCAAATTTAGGGCATAGGCCAGGGGCTCGAGGGACGATTTCACCACCCCGTTTGGTGAAATTGGAGGTCCCGAGAGCACGAGATTTGTCCCATGGTTCGTTTATGGAATCAAATTATAATAAGGATGTTATTCATGGGTTGCGAGTAGGTTACTGCTTGGACTCGGGAGAGGATCATTCTCGGGAGTCTTGCTTGCTTATTTATGCTTGGACCAAATGTAAGAAAATTGCACCCTTGTTGAAATTAGGGCTTGAGCCCTTGGGATTTAACTAGCTATGACTCTGTCTTGAACTGTTTGTTCGAGTGTGAGTAATTGTGCTTTACATAGTTGAGATATGTATGTAATGTATGTTTGTTCATATTTGGAAGTGCGGTACGCACTGGTACGACCCTATGGTCGCTTAAAAAGGGATTGGAGCGCGGGTTATGCTTGTTCGGTTCCATATTTGTCTGAATGAAACAAGTGTAGAGTGCACTTGAGTGGCCCTATGGTCGCATAATTAGATTGAATGTTGTTGAGCGTGTTTATAATTACTAGGCATGCTATTTATATTTGTAGCCTATTGATTGTCTGCATGCTTGATTGAGTTTTCTTGTTGCTTAAACAACTTTTGTGCATTTTCTAAGAGTCTCTTTGAGATTTTTTTGAAAACACCATTTTGACATCCATTGATTTTCCCATCAAAATCAATTTGAAGATGTCAAATTTAAACACTTTAAATCAAAGAAAAATAAACCCTCATTGATTTATTTAAACACTTTGATTTCTCTTGTTTTAGTTTAAAATTATCTCCTCATTGAGATTAATTTAAACAAATTACCATCTTTAACCAAAATGAATAAAATTCTCTTCAATTTAGTCACCATTGGTGGAGCGATTCAAAATTGTTTCTCTAATTTTGTAATATCTCATCATTGAGACATTGAATATTAAAATTGTCACTAAATAATTCTCAATTATTTTTTATTTGACCACACTTTAGACTCAAAGTCTATTAGACAATAGTTATCTCAAAATTTTGGATCCACATTGATCCAATATTTTCTTGCAAGAGCAAGATACTTCCACAAAAAGATGTAACCCCCTTAGGTTCATCTTTTCTTATCTCATAAAATGAGATGCTCATCACTTTAAATGAGAAAATTAAAATTCCCAGATAATTTTTAATTATTTACCAAATAAATGGTAACTCATCACAACATAATAGGATAAACACATTCCTATTACTCTAATTATCATATAATACACTATATTAATATGATAACTCACACACGTATTTATATAGCTAAAACCCAAGATATTGAATTATCTTTTATTCTAACCACTATATTTGTAAAAACACAAAAGAGATTAGAAAAATCAATAAATTTGTATGAACCTCATTCATGAAATTTTATCCTTCTCATTTCTATCACCACACGACAGCCATTAGATATTCTAACAAAAGACAAAGAAGAACATCACCTTATCTTACCATCTTTTAAAGTTGGATCCTCACAAGATCTCTATGGTTTCTACTTCCATTAAAAAGGAAAGAATAAGCTTTTGATTGTTAGAGAATATATTATTCAATGGAAATAGGGAAAATCAAAATTCAACTCTCTGCAAAAAAAAATAAAAATAAATAATAGATAAGGTAATTGATTAATGAAATGTTACAACTCAATTGCACAAAATACAAGTAAATAGAAAAATGTAAAAGAAGAAGACTACAAACTCAAAACAATGACAATACAAGTAAAATAAGAACAAGAAGAACAAAAGAATGAAATAGGAACAACAGAAAGAACACAAACTCTCACACAACCAAAGTGTAAAGTAGTGGGGATCACCAACTTGAACAAGGTTCAAGACCTTTGTCCAAAAGCTTATTTACCTTACTCTCTAAGTACTACGGGATATCACAAGGAAATAACTCTTTGGAATTATCAAGCCTCTTTGGTGTATTTTCCAGCCAAGTGCTTTGTGGATAGAAAATTGTTTCTTGCAAATGAGCATTAGACTCTTATTTATAGAGTTTTGAGACATCCTTTGAATTTTAAATTCTACCAACCCCATGATTGTTACTAATGTTTAATTAGATGTTTATAGACTTAAAATAAATATTTGGGAGTTACTTGGTATGTTAAAATTAGAGAAAAGAAAAAATTTGATTTGGCTACCAACACCCCAGGTCTCGGCTAGGGACATTAGCGACCACGGCCACTGGTCCCTACCTCCCAGGCCGCAGTCAACGTCAGTAGCTGCGGCCGCTGGCCTTTTTAGCCTCCTAATATTCAATTTTTCCAAAAACGTCACAATCTCTTGCCACATGATTTATAACCTCCATACACACAATGAGAGTTAAAATCACATCTTCAACAACCATATCACATTATGGCTTTGTGAAATTCAATCTCAAACGTGTAATTCTTAATCTATACATTATTGAGTAATATTTTAGAGTTATAAATTTGTAACTGATTTTATAACTCTAAATTATTTTACAGTTGGACACACATATATGTCCAATTTTATAACTCTCAATATTATGTTATGTAGTGTGACAAATCATATTTAGTGAAATTATTTAATCTAGCATTATATTATATAAAATAATATTACATATAGATATATAAACTGCAAGCGGACGTGGCGCCTACAGGGCAACCCACATCATCACATTATCCACAAGTTATCATTAACTTAAGTGAATGATGAGGCGTCGCAAGCTTCGACTTCTAGACCAATCCCATTTCAGCCTTCATACCAAAAGTGTTTATTTATTTAAAAAATAAATAAATTAAATAATATTTAATTTGAAATAAAAGGAAACACAAAATGTGAGGTGCAAGTGAGTAGGCATAGATCTTAGACTGGGGAGGGTGGATCGGTGCATCACAGTCCACACGTCTAGGTCTCAACACATTGGGCACTGCCTCTGGTCTCAAACACAACACCTCAGAGAGAAACAAAGAAGTAAAACAATGGTGGGTTCTCAAAGATGATGAGGAGAGCCAACTGTATCAGTAGGTTATGCATCTCCCATGGCCTCTCATTCTTACTGCGCTTATTATACCTTTATCCCATCACCGCAGAGGAATATCAACAAGCCCAGCAACAGACCCAACTTTGTTCTACTCTCGTCTTCCATCAACAACACTAACAGATGCTCTTATACCACTGTTGTTTCTGGGGTACCTTTCTTCTCTTTCCTCTTATCACATCCATTTTGAGTTACAAAGCTAGACAGTTATTACACATTTAAGGAAATCAAAGGATAATCCTTTTTTGGAATTGTTTACTTCATTTGATTCTCTATGTTCTAGTTGGTTGATCTTTTTTATCTCACAAGCTTTACAATTCACTAGTCATGTTATGTATCTACATTTTTATTATTGCAATGTTGATGCTTAGCTCAAAATTTGCCACATTTTGTGTGTATTGTGATACAATTAGACCATGGGATGTTAGTGATGTAACATTAGAACTATATTATTATGGTTGCTAGGCTGTTCGACTATTGGGTGCTCCGACCAGGTTCGAAGCTTCAAAGCTAGAAGTTGTTTTTATGGGAGATGAGATGAAGAATAAGTATGCTGGAATCATCCCAAGAACTTACATCCTATCTCATTGTGACTTCACTGCGAATCTAACCTTGACCATCTCCAATGTTATCAACCTTGAACAGGTGTGTTGTGTACTTTAGTATAGTACTGAAGATTCGTTGTGTTTCTCGCATTTTGATCCCTGTTATTTTGAATTTTTGGCACAGTTGAAAGGTTGGTACAGCAAGGACGATGTGGTTGCTGAATGGAAAAAGGTGAATGATGAAATGTGTTTGCATGTTCATTGCTTTGTGAGCGGTCCCAATCTATTGCTCGAACTCGCTGCTGAGTTTAGATATCAAATATTTTCCAAAGAATTGCCTTTGGTAAGTAAACAATTAAGCCCTCTTTGTTATCTGATTGTTATGTATTAAAACACTATTCCTAATGATTGTCAATAAAAAGAAGTACAAGTGTGTGTGAGGATATGCCTATATATTGTTCCATGAATCATGAACTCCAAAATATCAAAACTTTTGTGTAAACAGTCTATTCCTTCTATTAGTATGAACGATGAACAAAAAAGTAGTCACTGTTTCAAACCTTTTTATTTGCAATTATTAGGTTTCTAATTCTACTAGTGAAGTTACTAATAGGTTTGTAAGGGGAACAATACTATAGTGTAATCCATTTGTCTATAAATGCTTAAGAGTTGGAATAGAAGAAAATCAATCAGTCAAAGTTAGAATACTTGTGAAAGAAAATGTTGAAGATGGCACTTTTATTGCAATTGGTTTTCTATTAGGTGTAATTTCTCAATAAAAATACGACATTTCATAATTGGTTTGATCTGTGAAAATAGGCTACATATTAGATCGAAATCGGTATGCTTTAGAGGTGTATTTTTTTTTTTTAATATAATACATTTCTTTGTCGGTTGCCTTCTGAACCACAATAAAAGTTGTTGTTTTCGGTGTCTGCATGCATTTTTTCGTAGTATTAATTTTGTCATGTTCTGACTTCATTCTAAGGATCATAACCATGAAGATCAGACTTGATTTGCAATGATATGAGGGCTGAGATTATACTGATGCCAACTCTCTGTGTCCTTGTATTGTTTCCACTCAAATTAACCAGGTTCTCAAAGCTGTACTTCATGGAGATTCAGTACTTTTCACTGAGCATCCTGAGCTACTTGACTCTTTGGTTCGGGTGTACTTCCATTCTTGTCTGCAAAAGTACAACAAAATGGAATGTTGGGGTCCTCTTAGGGATGCTGTAGAGGTAATCTAATCTAACAACAAAATGGAATGTTGGGGTCCTTTGGAGGAAGGGCTCTCTCTGGTTTCTTTTTAGTCTTTTTCCCTGTGCTTTCATCTAGTAATCACATGGAGTTTACCATAAAGTTTTGTAATTCTAACTCTATTTCTGGGGATTGCTTGTTGATTTTTGAGGTGATTTTTCAGG